>NC_053027.1:104448777-104812031 GCF_003073215.2 Triticum urartu
ATTAACTATATGTGCACTGGTATGTAATTTAGCACATGTAACATGTTCACTGCCAGAAGTATGGGCGTACAGGTGCAAGCAGAATAACGCGTCTCATGAAAAACTGAATGATGCCCTGAAGAAATTCAAAGGTGCGGTGCTTATGCTAGGAAAGTGAACGTAGGCGCCAGCCGTTGGATAATAGTACCTGATTCTCGGCGGCGTATGGGTATCGTTGTCATACTTGATAGCTAAGGATCGTCGATGGTGCTCGTGTTGCGGTTGAGTTTGGGCCGGCTGTCGCCGTCGCTGAAGCGGCTCCGGTGCTACGGTTGCGGCACCTGTCGACATACAAGAAAGCTCATCTGTGGTAAGTGAACAGTTGCATGATAAAGAGAAAAACCAAAGGAGTACAAATCGAAATAACCTGACGAGGCTGCGGCGTCGGTAAAGCAGGGCCGGTGGAGTTGAATATGGCGTCCGTGGAGCGGGTCCGGAGTAGTGGACGAAGGCTTCGGCGGGCGTGTTGTACAGTGCTTTCGGTGAGGCGGATATGTTGCGGCAGACGAGGGCTTATATGAAGGGCCAGCGAAGGGGCGGACGAGGGAGTCGCTGTGGTGGACGAGGGCGCTGGTTAAGCAGATCCGGTGCGGTGGACCATGATGGCGGTCAAGGAGATATGGAGCGGTGGACAAGCCAGTCGCTGAAGCGGCTCCAGTGAAGTGGTGAGTTG
The DNA here is from genome assembly GCF_003073215.2 of Triticum urartu. Lineage (NCBI taxonomy): Eukaryota > Viridiplantae > Streptophyta > Magnoliopsida > Poales > Poaceae > Triticum > Triticum urartu. The sequence goes on from NC_053027.1 coordinate 104,449,490, forward strand.
GCAGTTGGGAGTTCCAAGGTGAAGAAGGTAGATCCGGCGGGGTGTGAGGTCCACCGCTGCGTCGGAGGACTAGATTCGGCGGCTTGCCATGGTTGGGGGGTCGGGGAGGGGCTATGGGGAAGAATGTTGGGGGCCAAGAGGGGAAAACAATGGAGTTACCAAAGTAGCCCTTTTCCGTTCATGTGGCAGGGGTAAAACAGGAATATCGCAGGGCAAAACTTTCGGGCACGTGATATTTCGATGTGAGCGGGAAGTTTGAAAGCTTTTGGTTCCTAAAATTATAAGTATTCTGCTCTCGTACGGCCGACTATGATATCATGGCCGACAATTTGTTTGTTTTGCACGCAAAAAATGTGCAAGTTTTGAAAATCAATGTCTCCAACTCGAAACTTAGATTGTCCATTCAATTCAAATATGGATCATTGAGCTACTACAAGCAAATACCATCATACGGTCCAATTCAAATGAAATTCCAAATGTGTTTATCCTAAATATGATGACAAAAGCAAAAATGTGTATGTGTATGAATAAAGTGGATGATTATAAAGTTTGAACATGCCCGTATGTGTATATCTCTAGGTTTGATATATGAATTTGAAATCATGAAATCCCGGCTTAAAAATATACCTCAGTTTAAATGAATTACAAAAGCTAATGATGGAGTCGAATTCCAAAATTCCAATCTTAGGTTTCTAATTCTGGTACATCAAGGTATATCACACATGTTCAAAAGTATCATTATCTCATAGTACAAACTGTGAAACAAATTGATCAATGAGTGCACAATATCTCAATTACACTAAAGTCCCTCAAATATAGCACTCACTCTTTATCTGAAGTCAACCCCCCCCCACCACCACACACACACACACATAGAGAAGTCGTTCTCTCCCCCAAACACCAACACACGAGCACATTAACTCCCCTCTCTCTTGTAAAGTCCGGACCCCAACATAGGTCTCTATCACTTTGTCTCTCGGGCATGCACACATCTCTTCCCTCACTCTCTAGGTCTCCCGCTATCTCTCTTACCCAAGCACACACACTATGTAGAGTGTATATTTCCCATACACACAAAACTTCGCCCCCAAACGTCTCTCCCTAGTTATGTGGTTCTCGCGCACTCACCACACACACCACCCCCACTGCAAACAAGCACACTTTGTCTCCTTGTGCACCACTCTCCTCTTTCTATCTCTCCCACATGCGGACCCGCCCCAGCTCCTTCCCTGTATACATATATGTCGTGACTCTGTGCATAGATCCCTAATGTATAATCATTCTCGATATCGCACATTGTTCTCTACACCATCTATTCTAGATCTCTCATGAAGTCCCTATCACACACACGATGACTCGCTTCCCTTGTGTCTCAGTTCATAGGCCAATTTTGGACAACATCAACATTGTCTACCTATTTATACGCCATTTATGGACACAAATGACCCCTCTCGCCCCCTCTCTTCCTCTCTCTCTCTCTCTCTCTCTCTCCGTCGCTAGCTCTCTCTTTCTCTCGCTCTCACACCCCTCTCCCACACACACACTCGATGTCTCTTCCAAATAGTCTGCTCCCCCCGCCCGCACCCATGCTATCTCTCTACTACACATGTCACACCATTCCCCCTTCCCTTATACTAGGTTTACATCATCAGTGGTCTCTTTACTCCACATACACTCTGTCCCTCTCACACACAAACGCATGCACAAACACACACAGACACGCACAAACACCCATTTATCTGGATCCTCATCTCTCCTCATGTCCACACGTGTATCTCACACACTCACTCTCTAATTATGTATATGTGTCTCCACGTTACACAACACAAAGCCCCATGTACATGTCTCTCTCTATCCTCCACACACATAGACACAAAGAATATGTTATCATTGCCTCAGTCTCTAACATATCACACACGCACACTGTCTCTCTCTCTCTCTTGCAAACACGCTCAACAAGGGTTTCCCCGTGAATAACTTACCGTCTATTCATCAAAAGTCGTGGCAGTACGGCGAACACGAGACGTGAAAAAGAATAAATCTACACGTGCTTATACCACCTAGTATGACTACTAGGACTAGAGCAAGCCAAAAAGCGCGCCACCATCACCCCTCCTTGTACAGCGACGAGAAAATCTTTGTTTTACACAGTCGAGAAGTCATTGTGATAAGGCCCCACATGCCGAGGTGTTGAATAGAATGTAGATGCTAGTTTACGGAAGCAAGTATCGATAATACGTTTGTATCTCCATACTTATATTTCTTCTCTCATAAAAAACCGAGTTGGTGATGATGGTACGTGTGCCATCTTGCAATATAGACCATCCGATCTATATCTGATGGATGGAAATTAAACTAAAAGATACCCGCACCCCTCTCCACATTTGCAGACAAGGCCTTCCCTCGTTCATCCGTCAGATATAGATCGGACGGCCTTATCTCCAACAAACCTCATTGTTGAGCAATTAATAAAGGAAGCCTCTGGAACAAACTGGCCTGGTGCCGGCGTCGTCAATCCCCATGCCTCCGCTCAGTCCGACCACCACACCCCACTCCTCTTCACCTTATCTCATATTTATCGAGATATCATTAGTTTTTACACATGGGATTACTCCCGCAAGGGTCAATCACAATAAGTGTTCTATAAAAAATGCATCTTGATGTTCCGTGCAATGCACGGATCTTGCTAGTACTCCTACACAAGAATAAGTTGGTGATGCTGGTGTGTCTGCCATCCATCGTTTCTGACCATTAGATCTACATCTAACGATTGTGAGGTAAGTTGTTGCCTTTTCTCACCAACATCCCACTTGTCTACCAATTTGCAGAAAAACCCATAATTAGTATCTTAAAACCAACCACATCCCTCCCTGACCTCACCAAAACAGCCCAAGGAATATATTCTAATTGAAACATAATATATCTCTAGTGACATATGTATATCAAAATTAGAGTGTTTTGTACCAAGTTTGTGAATAAGTATTTTCTAATTATGATTCGTTGCAACGGACATGAACATTGCTAGTATTCCCAACCATGCATTTTTTCCTAGTATTCCATAGTTTCGAGTTTTCCATCAAGATATTAGTCACTCATGGTTGATATTTACTTTCAATCATGTACACATATGCACTATGTAACTAGCCTTGCTTATTGGCTTCCAAAGCTTAACTTACACTCCTACTTACAATATGTAGAGTATTTAAAAAAACTACCACTTTCAACCAGATCTAGGAAGAATCTATTGTACAAAAAATAGCAAAAACTACCCAAAATTTCTTAATCCACGCCAAAAACTACCTAGTACTCCTATCGATTAGGTTCGTTTAAACCCATTCATGATAGGGTTGGCCCACACGTCTGTGCTGACGAGGCAGCTTAAACCAACACATTTTGTTTGACCGTTGACATGAGGGACCCACATCTGACCTTCTATCCTGTTATTCCCCCTCAAATCATTATTTTTCCTGAACATTACTTCAAACAGTACTGATGCGTGTTCATCGGTGGCGCCGGTGATGAGCGAGTTGGTCGCCGCTCCGCTGGACGGGCCGGACATCGCGCTAGCCTCCGCACGGGTTAGCAGCCTGGCCCGAGCGTGACTCACGAGTGAGCAAGCCATCGCGCTGGCCTTCGCTCGAGCCAGATGGCTGGCCTTAGCGCAGCACACGCGAGCAAGCCGCCGCACTGCCGTGCCAATCTAGCTAGCAAACCTTGTGGACAAGCAGCTGGACGGAGCTATCTTGGCTAGCTAGCGGCCGCGAGCGCCGGACGGAGCTGGCATCCGGGCTGTCGCAACGTGGGCTCCACACCACCCGCAGTTTTGACCTTGCCTTCTGCCGGCAGCGGTAGCTACGTCCCATGGCCGAGGATGACTACGTGGACGGGCCGGACGTAGGAGGTCACTCAAGGATTTTTGTTGGTAAGAGCATGTACAATGGTTGATAATGTAGTCTTATCTTAAGTATGCCACGTATGGAAGTGGCAGTAGTTTCTTGTCATTTTAGTGGTTTCTTGCATTATTAGAGCAAGTACAATAGAGATGAGTCAGCGGGCTATAATAAATAAACTAGTATATTTCTTCTTAGTTGGAGGAAAGAGAAGAGGAGAGAGAAGGTAAGCGGGCTCTTCGTGAAGAGCCAGCTCTAGCACGTGCTCCTAGGCACTTTGTGAGAATGAGAAGTGGGCGACATAATAAAAAAGTAGTACACTCTTTTGATCTATTATTGTACATGTTGGCTATAAGATGGGCCGTAGATGACATGGCACTGGCTTATAGCCAGCAACTGGCTATACTATTAACCATGCTCTTAGGGGTTTCTTGTAAGGAACAATGTACGTACTACTAGCGACAAAAGGCGATTCTAGGTTGCGTTTTACTCCAACGAGTACTACTAGTGGTCGCGGGAGTGTGTACCTCGTTTTGTGGGTTCGATCTCGGCCGAACGCATGGCAGCCTTTTTTTAAAAATAGTACTACTACACTTCGCTGCGAGCCAATATTTTACACGGGTAGATTGAGTTTTGAAGTCAAACGGACGTGCGGCCCCACAATCTGGGTGCACTGGACAGCCTAGCCACGTGAACAGGTTTTCCTTCCCAGCATCCCGTGGCTCGCGTGCTCACCCTAGCCGCACCTCGCTTGCACCTTCCTCATCAGCTAGTAGCATATTTAAACTAGCACCTCCCAATTAAGCCCGAGGAGCCGGAAAAGCCTGGCGGGGCATTGGGAACTGTGCAATATGGCTCTGTACGTAAAGTGCTCTACTACTACTCTGTAGCTTGTGGCGTTCCACGCATGGACTTCGCTCCATTATTGGCTCTACTATAAAAGAAATTCCTCTTGAAATGTTTTTTTGAAACGAAGGCAAAAGCATTGCTTCATCTCATTCATAAAGAAGGAACTACTAACAAAGTTCGACGAGATCCATTACACCTCCACAAATGGAAGCGAAAAGCCTAGTCTCGCTGTATCAAATAACTCAAATGTTCTACCCCCGTAGTAACTGTCGCTAATAAACAGGCTGCTAGTGTGTGCGTGAGAGGAGCGGCTGAGTAGGCCAGCTACATGAGAGGAGCGGCTGAATAGAGCACCGAGAGTACCCACTAGGCCACTACGCAGGTGTACTTCCCCTGCATTGATAGTACAGCGATGGTTCTAGAGAACAGTAGTACCCTGCACTTCCAACTGTAGCTCCTTGGCCCTGAGATTCAAGAGTTCAAAACTGGTGCACTATACTATACTAGACTAGAAGTACAGTACATCGCACTAGTAGTTGAGAAAAGTAGTACTAGTACTGCTACAGTACGAGTACGTACTCCTCCGTCATATAATGTAAGACGTTTTTTGACACTAGTTGGTGTGTACAAAAAATGGCAAAAACATACCCAAAATTTATTAATCCACGCTAAAAACTACTACCTAGTACCAGAAATTTCTTACTAGTGCTATTATTTACAGTATAATGCAATCCCTTAACGTTCCATAATGCTAGTACTCCCTCTGTCCAGGTGCATAAGGCACCTAAGAGAATTTAGGATTTTCAAGTATATTAGTCGCCCTTCATTAGTTAGCACTAATGTCTCGTATGCCTACCCCAATGCACTTAGCGTTTCCAGCTTCACATTTATCTCCCTTCCATATGCAAACCAATCAGCCGCCTCTACCATTTACTTTTTCTTTGCATGCATGCAAGCTGGACCTAAAGAGTTGTGTGAAACAATCCGTTAGCCTATGCATGGTTAGTCCTACCATCATTACACTTAATGCGGGATTAACTAGAGGGAGAGAAAAACGTGATGAGCGTCCAATCAACATATGCCTAGTTCATGGTGCCATTTCTTAGGTGCCCTATGCACCTGGACGGAGGGAGTACTACTAGTAAATAATAGCCTCACCCCTTCGCTGAGGAACAATCTACAGTTGGAAGGGACGAGGCCCTGCGGTTACTACACTCTTATCTCCTCCTCGCCAGTTCCCCTCCCCCCGAAGAGAAGGCAGTTTGTCTCTGCTCCCATGGATTCGCCAGGCGGGTCTCCTCCTCGTCGGGGCTGGGAGACCTTGGACGACGATCCCGTGGGAGAAATCGCATGCCGCTCTGACGTCCTCACCGCCGCAAGACTTGGTGCTTCCTGCACCAACTTTTTCAAGACGCTGCTTACACAGGCCATGCTTGTTGGTCTTCCATGCGTCCTCGAGGAGAAGGTTCTTCTATGGTACAATCATTCGAATAGTCCACCGCTCCCTGGCCATGGTTGCACGTTCACTCCGCTAGAGTTGCCGATGTTGAGAGGTAGTCGGGTTTTGTCCAATGAGCAGGTCAGTAATGGAGTTTGATCATGTAGTACTTAGTTATTCCATTTCCATCTCATAATTTCTCCGCTGCCCATCGTCTTATATATAGGTCTGGGTTAGTGCCAATGAAGATTGGCTTGCATACCTCCGACCGGATACCACCATCATTTTGCACAACGTCCACAGCGGTGCGGCCGTTCCGGTAGACCCCTTCTCCACCATTGGGATCGGCCTTCCGGACTGGCTGGGCTTGAATACGTATGATGATGCCTACATGAGATTGAAGAAGATAGCAATTGCGGACCCGCCGACAAAGCGACACGGCTACGACGATTACTATCTCATCGCGGTGTTCGACATAAGGATTGCCATCAATGCAAGAGGCAGTAACGGCAGAGGCTGGCGCATGTTGGCGGCGGCAGATTTGTACCCCTACATGTTTGAAGACGCCGTGCGCCATCTAGGCTGCATCTTCGCGGTGAAAAGCTAGGGGACTTGTTTCATCTGGTTGCCATCCTACGGTATGGGAGATTACAAACGGAATGCACAAACCATCATTTGCATCCCTAACGGTACTCCATTATTTTGCAGGGACCAGTCATCCCCCGATCAAAATAAGATCGTCGATCCTGGATGTGCATTTGCATCCGCGATTCGGTCTAACCTGGAACCTTGTAGCTAACTTCGGCATATTGGGGTCAACTATCTTAGTAGTCGTTACCCATGGTACCACTATGTGCAACATGGTCACACAATCTACCACGATCGGACCATCACCATCTACCCAGGTATTCCATTTTTTAACCCTCTCGCCTTCTCTTTCATTGTTGTACTAGTAGTATACTTTGTAGTACTAGTAGGAGTACTTTTTACCTTGGAGGATGCGTATAGCTAGCTAGGCCCTTGAAGACTTGAACCCACTAGCTGCCACCATTTTTGTTTTTCCATGTCTTACTATCTCATCCATGTAGCCAAGAGTGGCTATATATAATAAGCCGGTTATTTTACTTCCTCTATACCGGAGTAGTACTATTTGCTGCACAGTATTACTGACCGCCATATTTGAGCACAACATTATTATGCATGGACCTTGACTATGTACGTCACCATGTGTCCAGATCTGGGATGTCGTGTGTACCAAATGAATGGCGCCGAGTTCGACCCCCGTGATGCTACGTGGGTGCCGAGGAACACTCTTGGAGAGTACTTGCTTTTCATCAGGGACAGCTACCCCATTGTGAAGCGGATGCCACCTTCCGTGCCCGACACGGAAGGCCTGCCATTCATGATGCATGGCTGTGTCTTCAGTGCGCACCACCACAAGAACGACATGCTGGGACACGCTATCCCTGATTTATCCCGCTTCAGCTTGGATGAGTCTCCATCGTGTGGAAGCGGACTAGAAAGCTATGACAATGATTCCCGTTGCCCACCGCTATGGATCGTGCCATCCATGAAGAACACCTGGGACTGGAACCTGGAGGAGGACATGTAGCCCATCTATAACGTGTAAGTGGAGTACGGTAATTGTGAACGGTAGCGCTGTGAATATATGTAGACTAGTCGTGCACAAATTTATCACATGAATTGGAGATGAATTTGTGTGGCATACTGGCATTTGTCCTTTAGAATTTATTACTAGTAAATGTGTTATGTGTACGTGCAACTTGTGTGGTTGTTGCATGGGCTCCAACACGCTCTTTGAGAAAAAAAGGTGGCACAAATTTGGATATACGTGACGTGGCGGCGTCATACAGTAGCATCATTCGCTATAGTTGTAGTACACTCCTACTAGGACGACAACTCCTATAAAACCTTGCGCTTGGCTCTTTGGCTCTTCGGGAGGTTCAACAGTTCCTACCCGTGTGAACCTTGCACTTGGCTCTTCGCCTCTTCGGAAGGTCCAACAATGATGATACTACAGTACAATATGCTTCTGGCAATCTGATGCCGATTGAACTGCTGCACGTCCGCCGCGAGGGCGAGGGAGAGGGAGAGAGCGCTGTAGTCAAAACCCTCTCCTCGTCCTGCGAACCACCGCGTGTGTGGGCGAGGGAGAGGCGTAGTAAGCAAGCTTCTCCTTGTTCGGCGAGTTGACGGGACACATCAAAGCAGTACTAGTACTAGTAGTAGTAGTCCATACTGCGTCCTTTCTGATTAATATGGCTTAATTTGAAATGAGAAAAATACACTAGCGGTCAACGTATGTAACAGTACGCTCTTTACGGTCACTATATATAGTTTTGCAGCGATTATACGATCACTAGCTCATCGTAGAGCATCGTATTGCACCCTACTGACCGGCCACATAGTCGACGTGGCACTTCATTGACTGGTTAACTTGTCACCTGGTTTCTGGGTCCCACCTATCAGTTGGCAGAGCGAAGAAATCAGTTAAACAAAACTTTACGCAGGCGCGACACGAGTCCAACCCTTGCACGCGAACCGCCCTGGCTGTGTATGTGAGTGCATGCATGTGTCCTCCCTCGGTCTTCCAACAAAGAGTGTACATCGGCTATAAAACAAAGAGTGTAGTACATGATGTACATCTACACTTCCAATGCATTTAGCCTTTAATCTAAATCGATATTGATTGACTAATGCACCAACTTGTGTTGTAGGTATAGGCTACATGTCTATCCTTAATTACAGCATGCAACGGCCTTCGTTTAATCTTCTTATCTCAATGGTCGCATACACACATAAGTCTGCTACTTTTGGGCATTAATTATGCCCTGGTCAATGTGTAAATCTCTAAATGTACAGTCTTTCACGGACGTAGGGAGTAGGTTGAGCACTTGAGCGTGAGCGTGTGTGTTGCATCGTGTGTTGTGTGCCGCATGGGTGCGTGAGTGTTGCGTGCGTCCATGTGTACGTGTGAGTGTTGCATGTTGCATGCATGCATGCAGGCATGCATGGGGCTTACTCCCTCCCATTGACATGTTCATATTTCGAGTTTCCTCTGTTCCCTCCATATGGTGATACTCCCTCTATTCCCAAATAGTACAGAGTAAAAGCCTCCCTCTGTTCCCAAATACAGAGTATTTGTCTTTCTACAGATTTCAACAAGTGACTAGGTACGGAGCAAAATGAGTGAAGTGAGCGTAGAGGCATAGGGATAGTGTAGAAAGGAAGTCTCCGCGATCCATTATTCCCCATCTCGGTCAGAGAGAACTATTCAACTAGTCTTCGCAGTGAAGTGACAATACACGCTGCAGCAGATGGGACACGTAATTAATAAGCTGAACCAGCGTGTTGGTGTTACTAAATCAGCCTTACCCAGTACTGCCATCTCTTCTTCTTCCTCCTCTCTTCTTCTTCCTCCTCTCTTCCCCATCGTCGGCCGCACACCATTTACCATCGCTCACTTCTCGCCCGCCCGCGCCATCTTCCTTGGTAGCTCGCGCGTACCATATCCCCCGCTCACTGCTCGGCCACACGAGGAGAAGCTTCTTCGCTCGCCCGCCCGAATCAACTTCCCCGCTGGCTCGCAGGCACCGAAAACCCCAACGGCAGAACCGACTGACACGCAGAGCCGCGATTGGAATTCCCTCCCCGATTAGGGATGGCAATAGGGACAATCCCCTATGGGGATACCTAAAACATCCCCATCCCCATCTATTCCCTATCATCCCATCCCCATCCCCGTTTACATGATTGGGGATGAAATTTCCCCATACCCATGCCCCACTGGGAACGGGACCCCATTAGGGTCCCCATCCCTATAAACAAATACTCATATACATAATATGACACCCTATAATCAACATACATTCATGGTGTTGTCCTTGTCCTGCTAATGCCTATCTAGGTCGTATTGACTTCTTGGTTATGGTGGCAGCTGGCGTGAGGATGGGAGATAGGTTTACGGTTTTTTCAGAGCTTTTTTTGTTTTCGCAAGTTTGTTCGTGAATATTTTAAGGTTGACCATAGTGTTATGGTTACTAACCAGGTCCCCGATGGGTATTGGGTCTGGGGAATTGGATATCGTCCCCATCCCCGTTGTACCCTATGGGGAATAAATTAGTTTGGTAAATATCCCCATGGGGATGCTTTTCGCCCATCCCCACACCCTAATAGATGAAATCCCCATGGGTTTGGTGGGTATTGGGCCCCGTTTTCATCCCTATCCCCGATGTTCTCTTGGAGCTGATCCGCAGTCGTATGGACCTACTCAGCACCATCCGTCTGGCCGCATGCTCGGTGTCTTTGTACCGTCTACTCGTCTGCAACAGGCCGGCTCTTTTCAAGACACCCTGCTTGCTGATGCCCGATCCTCGCAGGTGGCCCATACACTGACTTGACGATCCTACGGAGGTGGCCGTGGTGCCCCTCGACATGCTACCACTACCCGTCCACCTGTCCTTCATGCGCGGCCACTACTGGGCGGGCATGAAGGCCAACTGGATCATCCTCATTCACCACACCGGTAGCCCGTGGCGTCTCGTGGATATCTACACCCAGCGAGAGATCACCCTTCCATCATTGGATACTGCCGCCATTGAGCCTCGCGGCCCGCCGGACACTCCTGCCTACTACGCACGAGACGCGTCAAGCTTTTGGCTCGACCTCTGTTTGCAGAAAGATGTAATATGTGAAATGCCCACACCATCAGAAGAATACATGGATTACAAGCTCATTGCCTTGTTCAACATGGGATTAGTCTATCTGGAATCCGGTTGCCATACATGGTTATGGCTCATCATCAATCATGTTGACGCAACATTTATGTCTGATGCTATAGTGCACGATGGCATCGTTTACGCGGTCGACCCCCAGATTGGCTGCCTATACTAGTGGAATCTATCGTCGTGTAATTGTTCTATCTCATCTCATCTTTACCTTATGAATACGACTGCCTGTTCATTTGTTACAAATTTAGAACGCATAGCTTGTCTATAACCACATCATTGCTATATGTTACTCTCATTTCCTAGATTTTTATGACCACACATCTTACTGTTAGAGTTGATATGAGAACAATTGGCATCTAATGATTGTTAGAATACATATTATGAGCATAACATCATGATTTCTATAAGTTACTCTCGTTTACAAGATTTTTATAACAACGCACGTTATTGCTTAGAGTTGATATGAGAACAGTAGTAGTAAGTGTTATGGTAGAATATGAGTAGGCGCTGTCATAGCTGTTTTCCTCTCATTGTTACATGATGTTTGAACCATGACATATTGCTAGAATATGAAAGCCATTGGCTTATTTTTTTAACTTGGGGTATGATTATGACCATGGCATTGCAATTCTCTGTCTATGATATGTGTCACTGTTATAATAATCTTAATTCCACACATACTCTGAACATGATTATTTATTTTTGTCCTTTTGGTCTCCAATTTGAATTGTTGCAGCAGACGCAAATGCGCTGGCCTTCATGATTCCAGGACCTGGAATCATACCAGCCGATGGGTGGTGGTTTATCGCTCGTTCAGCTGACGGCAGTCATTTGATGCTCATTCGCACGTACCAAATTGACCAAACCATTACATAAAACCACATGCAGTACAATGCGTGGGGCATTCTTGACATTGATGGCTATGGCTGCTTCGTGTTCGAGAAAGATCCTAGCTCCATTGGGCCAGGCGTATTCAACTGGAAGCGGGTTTACAGCCTCGGCAACCACTCCTTGTTCCTCGGGCTCAATTATCCGATCATCCAACCAATCATCGATCATATCACCGGCGATGATTACTGTGCTATGCAACTTCCATTCGCGAGGGCGGCTGTGTTTAGACATCATACCATGGGTTTCATGAATCTCCATATCCAGAGATTTGTCGACACAGCTTCTTGCCAGATAATCTTCAGTGTGTGAAAGGCATCAAACTTCCATGCGATGGATGGCTTTTGCAAACCCGACATGAGGCGATGTGGTTCATGCCAACAGCAAATATGCACAACTTGATTCGTGCTGATATCTAGACTGAGCCATGTATTCTGCTGCTGTAGCACGACCCTCTTTTGTTGGATATTATGTACTGTTGTTAGTTTGAAGCACTCCTCTAGTTTGAAGGATAGATACCTTACTGGGATCAAGTGCATCCTAACTCATCCATATATATATATATAGAGAGAGAGAGTGACACTATTCTGATCCCAGGATCAGAATAGTTATTTGGATCATGTTCAGCCCTATAAGGGCGCGATCGGAGATGTTGCTAAGATTAGAAAAAAAACTTGACACCCCCTCCCCCCGTGGGCACCATCTTCCCCAATCCCCACCCGCATCCACCTTCTTCCACCACCCGCGCTAACCGCTCCCGCCCCCGAAACAGGCCGGCGCATCGCCTCCGCCCCCAGACCTGGCCGTCACGCCGCCTCCGCCCCCGGATCTGGCCACCGCGCCGCCTCCGCCCCGAAATCCGGTCGCCACGAGGTCTCCTCCACCGGTTCCGCCCGCGGGACTACTCCCGTTGCCGTCGCCAGGGAGGCCGGCCGCCTCCCTCGCTTCGCTACCCCGTCCCATGCACCGGGTCCCACCGTCGCGGCCAGGACCTCCACGCACCGGATCCCGCCGGCACGGCAAGGTTCCCCATGCACGGGATCCCGCCGTCATACCGGGCTCCATCTCCCACCTGCCGTTGGTACTGTCCAGCTCTTCCCTCCGGCGGCTGGCCGCTCTCCTTTTCCATGCCCCCACCGCGAGCGCGCCGCCTACCATCACCTGTTGCAGTAGGCGTTCCCCTGGTTCTCCTCCCAAGTTTAGGACAAAAAGCGCGAGCGGCGAGCGGAGGAAAAAGTTCTCCCAGCGCCCCTGGAGTTCCAGCACATCGTGCAGTTTCCCGTTGTGGCTCCCTTCTTGGAAGCATCCGTGCATCTCCCCGGCAGTCCTCTGCACACCTGTGGCCGTTGGTCACCATGCGCCCCTACCCGACCTTCATGGGGTGCCAGACCCGACCTTAATCATGTGCGTCCGAGCACAGGGAAAACTACAGGGGACGGCGGTAGAGGTGCAGTTGCCCTAGCAGAGGACAACCGTGCCTTTCCCGTGCCATGGGTGTGGCCCTTGCAGAGGTGCAGCTCCCCTCCCCTTCGCCTAGCTCCATCTCTGTGGCACTACCACGACCCAGCCTCCATTTGCCAGTCGATGCTAGCTTCTATTGTTGCGGCAGCCTCGCCCACTAGCTGATGGTGGTGCGCTACTGCTGAAGTTCAAATAGAATGCTAGAGAGAGATTTCTGTGAGAGTTTAGCTACTATAGTCCTTGGTTTTGTGTTTGAACTTGTTGTCCATGGTTCAAAATTATGATGTTGCTTTTCTACAGATGGTCTTTCTGTACATATATCATTCTCCATCCTCTTGGAAGATACAACATTCTGAATGATCAAAACAAAAGCAATATAATCTTAGTGTGCTGCTACTTATGTATGTTGGTACTAAGCTTGCTGATGTGTTGGTCGTGCATGTAGCACACGAAGTGTATATATATAGTTGTGTGTAATTTTCTTGAATTTCAATAGCACGTGAAGTTAACGTTTCCGAAATTACTAAGTTCATGTGTACCACATACCGAAAAAATTCATCAACTTAAAAAAGGGACTGCCTAGGCCAATTCACCAACAACAAAAAAATGCCTAAAATGCCTTGTAAGTTTGTAGAAAGTGAAAAAAATGTCCTCCCCTCTGACCTGACCTTCCCTCCCTTCAGACACGACCTGCCGCGCTCACCTGCAACACACCTTCGTCCTCCCATCCAACCATGAGCAATCTCTCCTCCAGGACGCCCTCCGAGTAAAAAAAAGTGAAGTTCAGGTTTTAGAAGTATGTAAGCTCAAATACAGAAACTAGATAAGTGCAGAGGAAACAAAGTTTCATAAAAAAGACCATGTTTGAATTTTCCTGAAGAAAATTGGATGAATGTGGTTTGAAAGAAGCAAAATAAAAACTTAAAAGTGCAAATTAAAAGAAACAAAGCAATTCAATGTTTGTAAAAAAGGATTTATCTCTCTTTTTTAAAACAAAGAAGTTCAAAAAATTAAAACACATAGTAGTTCAAAAAATTATTTAAAGAAAGCATTTTCCATGTTTCCAAAAGAAATTACAGGTTCAAATTTTTAGTACAAAACCAAGATGATCAAGTTAAAAAAACAAAATCTAAAAAAAGAAGTTCAAATTAAAAAGACTAAGAAGTTCAATGCTTATTACAAACCAAAAGAAGGTCATTAAAAAAAGCATCTCAACATTTTTTATAAAAAATATTTTCTTTGTTAAAATAAACCTGGAAGTTCAAATTTAAAAACAGAGTGGCTCGATGTCTATCAGAAAGTAGGATTTTTTCTGTTACTAAAAGAAATAAAACCAGGAAGTCCAAATTAAAAAGATGGAGAAGTTCGATGATTATAGAAAACTAAGATTTTCCTGTTACTAAAGTATGCAAACAAGAAGTTCAACTTTTAATAATAGAGCACTTCAAAATTTCATAAAAAGGATTAAGAAATAAAACAAGGAAGACCATATTAAAAAGATGGAGAAGTTCGATGATTATAGAAAACTCAGATTTTCCTCATTATTAAACAATGGAAACAAGAAGTTCAAAAATAAAATAACAAGAAGTCCAACTTTAAAAATAGAGCGCTTCAAAATTTCATAAAGAAGGATTAGGAAATAAAACCAGGAAGTCCATATTAAAAAGATGGAGAAGTTCGATGACTATAGAAAACTCAGATTTTCCTCGTTAGTAAAAAATGGAAACAAGAACTTCAAAAATAAAATAACAAGGAGTTCAACTATTACAAATATAGCGCTTCAAAATTCATAAAAAAAGATTAAGAAACTCAGATTCAAAATTCATAAAAAAAACTCAAAAAATATTTTGATGTAACCGAGAGAAGTTCAGGTTGATAACTGCCAGAAGTTCATGTACTACACGGTGTGCATTTTGTATTAAAAAGGAATAAAAAAGCAAAGGCTATTTTTTTGTTATAAGTTCAAGTCCATCGTTGGAGAAAGTTAAAAAAATTATTGTGAGAGAGATTTGTACAAAAGGAATATCATTTGTGTAACACTTACGAATGGATGAGAAAATTACAAACGAAAATACGTCACAGAAGTTCAACTGAAAACAGCAGGAAGTTCACCTACTACACTGAATGAATATCAGATGAAAAACTTTTAAAATCGTCGCGAGTATGAAAAAATGTTCAACACAGGGAAGTTGCGTGTTTACAACAGCTTTCCATCGGTATATCACTTGCTCAATTCCGGTGAGTGGATGGAGAGTTACGAGCAGTGGATGGAGACCTACGAGCAAAAAAATCACGTGAAAAATAGAGTGAAGTTCAGGTACACGTGCCGAGAAGTTCAGGTTCTTCATGCGGTGCATTTCGAAGAATCTGTTTCGCGATAAAGGCAGAACGCATGATCCCGCCGTTTTCAAAATTACTTGAAAACGGCTTGGAATCAGAGAAAACCATCAACATGAAAAGGTTTCGCATTTTCCATAGCTTTTCAGCGGTATATTATTTGCCCCATTCTGATAAATTTTGTACAAATTACGGTGAAAATACATTTTTCGCCATTTTCGAAACTGACTTAAAACCATAAAAATTGGGAGAAACAATACATACCAAAAAGTTTCGCATTTTTTCAAGCTTTCCAAAGCCATATCATTTGCTGCATTCGGACACACGGTTAAAAAATTAGCTCAAAAATACGAACTCGGTAGGACTTGGAACATTTTCTAAATTACTCTTAAACCATTCAAAATTAGAAAAAAACTTTCAAGATGAAAAAGTAGCACATTTTCATAAGCTTTCCAACTCCATATCATATGCCTCCATTGGATTAGCCTTTTAGAAATGACACCGAAAAAACGAACTCAGCTGTTCGGTTTATGAAATTTTACGTTTTTTCAAATTACTCTTTAACCATAGGGAACTAGAGAAAACTTTCAACATGTGGAAGGAGCGGTTTTGCAGCAGCTTTCTAATGCCATATTATATGCCTCATTCAGATAAACGGTTTAGAAATGCGATCGAAAATACGATTCACGTTTTTTGTGCGAAGAAAAAACGGTTTTCAAAACTGCTCTTAAACTGCTTATATTTTGCCAAAAATTTAAGTTGGGTCATGATATTGGTGTCCATAGCTTTCCAACGGTATATCGCAAGCCCCATTTGGGCAATGTTGGCCGAAGTTCAACCTAGTTCACAGGGAAGTTCAACGTACTACTAGCGGGGCAGGTCAGGTTGTGATCAGAATATTATTCTGATCCCGTGATCAGAATAGTGTTTATGTATATATATATATATATATATATACCAGTTAGGCTTCAAGTGCGTACTTGTTAGTTAAACCTATGTATAAATTGTGACACTAAATACGACTAGTAAGTAGTACAGTAGCAGTACTAGTATACGTCGGTCAAATTATTCATCATGTCCACACATTGAATTGACGTGACAACACGCTGCGCGTGAGGTGACACAAGAATCCCGGCGGCGTGTTCGGGTATTCTGGACTTCAGATTTGGAGTACCACTTATCTGTCGAAGTCTTTCATCATTCACTTAAAACAGTCGATTGATCATACATTGAGTACCATATAACTGGAATTACCGATGCAAGTCGAAGAAGGATTGGCCGGTGCTACCGGCTGGCATCAAGTTCGATCCCATGGATCAGGAGCTGATCGAGCACCTTGAGGCCAAAGTGAGTGCTGACAGCACAAGATTTCAGTCTCTCATCGATTTGTTCATACCAACCATCAACAACCAGCCCGACATATGCTACACCCAACCTGAGAAACTTCCAGGTAAGACACCGATCGGCCGTCTACTTGCAAAAACATATTCCTTTGTTTATAGCTCTATTTTTTTAGTTCGACGCCGACCTGGTGAAGCAATTACAATTTGACAGTTAATAAAAAGTGAAACAAGTGACTGCAACATACCAAAGATGTTATGAAAATGCGAACTAGGTACACTAAAACCTGTATTCCACAATACTGCAGGTATCACACTGAGTGACCTAAGGAAGCATTTCTTCTAGCGCAATTCCAGGACATTCAAAAGGGGCACGTGGACGCGTCGCAAGATACAGTCGGAGTGCGGCATGCACGCGATGTGGCACAAGACCGGCAATACCTTGCCGGTGATGGTCAACGGCCGGAAGACGGGCAGCAAAAAAGGTTCTGGTACTGCACACCAACAAGAACTTCGACCAGCAGAGGACCAACTGGGTGATGCACCAGTACCACCTCGGGGACCTGGAGCAAGAGAAGGAGCGGGAGCTGGTCCTCTGCAAGATTTTCTACCAGACGAACACTAGGGCCAGGAGTAAAAAGATTATAAGTTAGTTTGGCATTGGTAGTTGTACTACCTTCTCGTCCACAAGTTGGTATTGTTGTTAACGATCTTTTGGTATGAACTTGCATTTGCTTCCAACCATCATGCCGAGGGTCAACGTGGATATAAAGCTGAATCATTTGTTTCGAATCGAATTTTCAGGCACCTGATTTTTATTTGATGGGTGGCATAAGCACCCGCCATTCGAATTCCCAGTTCTCCAATTTTTTCGAAACAAGTGCATGCACTTATTATCACGATAAAAAAAATATCCGTGTTGCATCCTAGTTATCAGTCTGTACTTGCAGAATTCTCTCGTTTATTGAGCATGTATATTGTTTTTTCAGGTCGAGCAAGTTTCAACTGGGCTGTAGACTGCCCAGGGTTGGTTTTGTTTTTAACAGGCCCAGCCCATGAAGACAACGGGGCACAAAGATCCAGCAAGCATCTACTGGCCTTTGGCCCTCCAGCGTTAGTTATATTTTGTCTTACAACATCCGCAGGCAGTTTTTTTACTGAATCAAACACACAGCCCAGTTCTATTATCCTCTTGAAACGCATGTCCTACATCCATTTTCTAATCTCTACCTATAGTTTTACTAGTTCATATACACGTATCATTATATTGAAAACACATAAAATTCCCTTTTCATATTTACATCCTTATTTTTGTTGTTTTTCCCACCCAGCGCTGATTTTTTTTACCACTGGTTTTCCCTTAAACCAACTCAATTGACCCATGTCTTATTTGCTTACAAAAACAAAATAAATTTTTTGGCAAATCAATATGTTCTTAAAAAATGTTTATAATTTCGGGATTACTACTATTCGGACTACATCGAAATATGAAAAATAAGGTTGAACTTTTTGACCGTGGTCCTGGGTAGAAAATGGGCTGTAATAAATTACTTAAGAATTAGCAAATGGGTTGCAAATTATAAAAAATAGCAAATGGGCTTTATGTTGTCTGCCACGGATTTGGAGGCTGACTTGTGGGCCTACTAAGTTCATGCGTACACAAGGTTTCTCAAAAAAGAAACTTAGTCAACAATCGACTCTACCAGCATCAGACCGTTAGATGTCAATCTAACGGCAATCGTGCTTCTTCAGTCTCTGATCTTCCTGCCCCAGCCGCCCAAACCAGCACCGTCGGAACCGCCTGCTCCCGCCTCGCGTGGCCGGAAGTGCTGCCGGGTAGGCCTCACGGCCCCATCATGATCCCATCCCTGGCCTGTCTATCCCTCTACTCACCCACACCTCCTGTTATTTTCTGTCGACGGCAGCCGAACCAGTCAACCCTCGTACTCTCCACCGCGTGGGCAGCCACTGCCGTGTCTTCCCCGGCTCCGTGTCATTCCCTTCGTAGGCCTCGCCGTCGTCCACCGCCCTGGTGCTCTCGGCGTGGCATGGTCAACGATGTCCATCCAACGGCTGTAGTGCTTCTTCAACCTCTGGTCTTCTTGCCCCAGCCACCCAAAGCAGCGCCGGTCGTGCCGCATGCTCCTACCTCCCGTGGCCGGCTGTGCTGCCGTGGAGGCCTCATCATCCCCATACTACTCCCACTGCTGGCCAGGCCATCCCTCCACTCACCCACTCCCCCTATTATTCTGCAGCGACGGCAGCCTCACACCGCAGCCGAACCAGTGAACCCTCATACTCATCTTCGTGTGGGCATCCGCTATCGCGTCTTCCCCGGCTCCGCGCCGTTCCCTTCCTAGGCCTCGCCATCGTCCACCGCCGTGGTGCTCTCAGCGCGGCGTGGTCAATGTGGTCAATGACCGACTTCCATCGGAAGAGTACTATACGTGGAGAGGCTGACAGCTGGGTCCATGGCAGCCGCAAGGAAATGCCTCCTTATTACGCGCAAAATAATTATTCCTCCACCTAAAAGCAAGGACCCACCGGACAGGCCACCAGTATTTCGTGGAAAAAACATTTCCCCCTGACTGCTGGGACCCACCAGACGGGCCACCGTATTTCGCAAAAAAACGTTTTCCCATGATTTCTAGGACCCACAGGACGGACCATAGTATTTCATGAAAAAACGTTCCCCCCGCTGTCAGCTCGGACCCACTGGAAGTGCCTCCTTATTACGCACAGAAAAATGAATACTCCCCCTGCTAGCTGGGACCCACCATGATGGGAGGCTAACTTGTGGGCCTACTAAGTTGACGGGGACGGAGGGCTTTGTCAACTTAGTCAATATGAACGATTCTAGCTCCAGTGACCGTACAATGTCCATCCAACGGCCGTCGTGCTTCTTCAATCTCTGCTCTTCCTGCTCCAGCCGCTCAAACAAGCGTCGGCGGGACTGCCTGCTCCCTTCTCCCCACGGTCGGCTCTGCTGCCGCGCAGGCCTCACCGCCCCACCGTACTCCCATCGCTGGCCTAGCCATCCCTCTACTCACCCACGCCTGCTGTTATTCTCCGGCGACGGCAGACGAACCAGTAAACCCTCGTACAGTCATTGTCGGTGTCAAAACCGGCGGATCTCGGGTAGGGGGTCCCGAACTGTGCGTCTAGGCCGGATGGTACTAGGAGGCAGGGGACCCGAAGTTTTACCCAGGTTCGGGCCCTCTTGATGGAGGTAAAACCCTACGTCCTGCTTGATTAATATTGATGATATGGGTAGTACAAGACTAGATCTACCACGAGATCAGAGAGGCTAAACCCTAGAAGCTAGCCTATGGTATGATTGTTGTTGTGTATGTTGTCCTACGGACTAAAACCCTCCGGTTTATATAGAAACCGGAGAGGGCTAGGGTTACACAGAGTCGGTTACAATGATAGGAGATCTACATATCCGTATCGCCAAGCTTGCCTTCCACGCCAAGGAAAGTCCCTTCCGGACACGGGACAAAGTCTTCAATCTTGTATCTTCACAGTCCGGAAGTCCGGCTGAAGGTATAGTCTGGCTACCCGAACACCCCCTAATCCAGGACTCCCTCAATAGCCCCTGAACCAGGTTTCAATGACGACGAGTCCGGCGCGCAGATTGTCTTCGGCATTGCAAGGCGGGTTCCTCCTCCTTGTACTTCATAGAAGATTTTGAACACAAAGAGAGTGTCCGGCTCCGCAAAATAAGTTTCCACATATTTCCATAGAGAGAATAATATTTACACAAACCCAGTCTGCTGACGTATTCCGTAGTGTGACATCGCACCACGGCCAAGCCTGTATCCGAATCGTTTTATTACCCTGCCTCAGCGTGTTATGCGAGGCGGTTTCCTTGGCACGTTTTGTTAAAGCGGAGATCGTGTCCCATTATTCCGGGATTCTCATTAATATGGGCGTGGGTAACCCAACCGCTTTTAGGACTCCTAGACTATAGGCAAGTCCAAATGGCCACGGAGAGGACGCTTGATATTCACCCTCTTTATAAAGGGGCAAGGCTTTTATTTTATCCCACCCGTGCTCAATCGAATCCTTCCCCCACCTCAAGCTCAAACACCCGAAGTTCAGGTCAGGTGCTCCGAACCTTCAATCATGTCCGGATCTAGCCTTCAAGGCCGATGGATGCCTTCCTCCGTCACGGAAAAAGACATCAAAAAATTAAGGGAGGCCAGATATCTGACCGCCGAGATTCCGCATCGGCTGCCTGCCCGAGGGCAGGCCGTCCCCTCCCCCGAACCCAACAAGATCGTCGTGTTCGTTTCTCACTTCTTCCGAGGTCTAGGCCTTGCTCTGGATCCTTTTGTCAGGGGTTTGATGTTTTATTACGGGCTAGATTTCCATGATCTAGCTCCGGACTCCTTTCTTCATATCACGACATTTATTGTCGTGTGTGAGGCCTTCCTCCGGGTTACCCCTCACTTTGGCCTGTGGCTCAAGACCTTTGAAGTAAAACCGAAGATGATCGAGGGGCAACATGCGGCATGTGGAGGTGCCTCAGTACGTAGGATGACGGGAGCTCCATGGCCCAAAGGTTCCATTCTAGAGGTGTATGAATTGTGGCAACAGGAGTGGTTCTACATCACGGCTCCTAGAAGTGCCAAGTGGGCGGCCGCCCCTGTTTTTCGCTCGGGCCCTCCACCACAACTGATGTCATGGATCAGCAGAGGTCTGAGCTGGGGTCCAGCCAAGGACGTTCCTTTACTGCAGAGCCGCATTCGACATCTCTTCAACGGAGACTTTAATTTGGTTGCAGTAATTCAAGTTATGCTGGTTCGTCAAGTCCAGCCTTGCAAACGCCGACCTCTTCGCTTGTGGGAGTTCAATCCCGAGGGACCGCGTGTCATTCAAAATTTCCTCGGCCTGACGCATGAGGAGATGTACAAGTCATTCTTCGGACCTCAGGTAGAGTGTCCGGAAATCACCGAGGACATGGGCCTGAGCAGTAACCGCGCCGCCGAACAGGTAAGGAATCTTCTAGCCGAACATACTATCTCTCATTTGTTATGAAGTTATTTCTGAGAGTTCACTTTTTGACCAGGACTGGCTAACAAAGGCGAAGTTGATTCGGTGTTTGGCCCCCCTCCCTGAGGGTTTGGAAAATCCGGTACTGGAAAAGATGCTCCAGGTCGTACCCTGCCCGGAGCCCTTGAAGGAAGATACTGGGGAGGATAATACGGGCGGACGCGGGCCCCCAACGCTGCCCATCCTAACCAAGGGAACGAGCGTCTCCATGAAGGAAGACAACCGAAGGACGAAAAGGACTGCGCCCGAGAATTCGGAAGCCGAAGCTTCCAAACGGGAGAAGAAGTCTCCCACAGAGGGTCCTACCTTGGGGGCGCTTTTGCCACACAAAGTCCGTGGGGAGATCAATTCTCCAGCGAGTCGTAAGTGACCCCAAAATACTGTAATAGCACAGGTATGCCATTTTTTTCCTTCTGAGGAAATAACCACCGCATATATCTTTTGCAGTTCGGGCCTTAGCCCCTCTCAAATGAGCTCGTCTTCGGGGGATCTTCTTCCAGAGATGATGGAGAGCGAAACGCCTCCTCCGGACTCCTCCGCTCCGGAAGCGGGCGACCCCGAAGTGTCGTCGCGGAGGGCCTCTCCGAGTCCGGTGAGGCCAGAAGATAAACCAATTGACCCCCGAAGCTCCTAGTGTCCGGATCCCGAAGAGAGCAGACAAAAGAGTCCGGCACTGTCTAGTGTGCGATCAGATGTTCTGAGGGAGTTGGTGGGGCGAGCGGCCATCTTAGATGAACACCGTATGCTGATGAATACGGTGGTGGAGAGAATCACGTCCGCCGAAAGCGGATTGCATGAAGCTTTTATGAGTCTACTAACAGGCTTTGAGGTACGTAAAATAACGTATGATAGTCCTGCACATGCTAGGTGTGCCCTGTATAGATAGTAGCCCCTGAGACTCTGGTTGTTGTCGGAAACGACGATGAACAGAGGGTCGTATTCCCAGGTAATAACCATACTGCCTTTATGTGCAGGTGATGGAAGCTCCGGTGGCTAGCCGGACTGGCGAGTTTGCCCATTTAAAACGGCAGTTGGATGCGGCAGACGCCGACATCGAGCTTGTCAACAAAAGGCTTGACGAGGCACAGGGTAAGTGTCATTGTCTGGTAAACGCCACATATTAAGAGCAGCATGATGCCAGTATCTTTAATATGTTGTGACTGCAGATGGAGCTGCCACTGTTGAAGCCTTGCGGTCAGAACATGCCCGAGCCAAGGAACAAGCGAGGTTTGGTAATGCGGCTACTTTGAAGGCGGCCGAAGAGTTGAAAGCCGAGAAGACCGCGCATGGCGAGAGCCAAGATAAGATGGCCAAGATTGCCATAGAATTAAAAGCCTCCGCCGACCGTTGCCGGGTTCTTGAAAAGGAAAACCTAGCGAAGGCATCGGACCTTGAGAAGGCTGCAGCGGCGAGAAAAGACACCCGCTCTGCTATGAGGGCGAAGACGAAGGAGCTGCGGGAAGTCAGGGATATTGTAGCTGGGAAATCCTTTATGTTACGGAGGAAGTTCGGAGATCCACGGTATGCCCCTCTAGATCGGCTGTGGAGTTCGGAGGATGTGTATATGGATTTGGTGGCGAGTGCTGCCGATGCGGCCAAGTACTTCCAGGGTCAAACGGACCGTGGAGTGGACCAGCTGTTTTGGACACAATTATATTCTCCCGAGCGTCCGCTTTCATTGACTGACCAATTAGCCGAATGGGCCGAACTGAATAGGTTTTCCGGACTCGCCATGAGGTCTGTTGTGGATCAACTATGGCCAGAAAGGCCAAAACCGAACAGCTATTTCAGCTTGGTGCAGCAGCTCCTTGACGTGGTGCCGCGCATTGATATGATGAAAAGGTCGGCATGGATAGAGGGCTCACGGATGGCCTTTGCCCGTGTTAAAGCATACTGGGCGGAGATGGATGCTACCACTGTTGCTGCGCGGGATTCGGCCATAGGCCGAATGGCTGCTGAGCACTACTTTGAAGAAGTTCTTCAGGGTGCTCGTTTGATAGAGACCCAGTGCTCAAAAAATATTATGTTTGAGTGATATGTAATCTCATTGTAAGCGAAATGCTTTTATAAATTTTTATAAGGCTATTTTTATACTTTTGCCTGAAAGTAATATGATGCCTCCTGAGCGGCCGTTTATGTATACATGTGTATAACCTGAAAGATTGCAGCCGTCGGCTTCAACCCTCACGCATATAATGCGGAGGTGCTCGCAAAAACACGTGTTCACACTTAACCCAACGTCTTGCTCCTGTTAAGGAGGTGATAGCGGAGCGAGCGAGGCAACCGGACTATAATGCTTTAGCACTTTCACTTAGCCATAGGATTTTGACAGTGGGGCTACTAAATAGCCCCTGGTGGCTCCGCACTCTCTCGATCCCGGGGTGCATACATGCCTGGCCGGAAAACGGCCCTTCGTTAAGGCGGAGGAATTCTAACATTCCAAGAGGTCATCGAGTGGTTGACCAGTCTCACGCTATATCATGACAGTCAGTTTTGGGCTTTCTCTACTGAGGTGCTCGTCCGTATGAACCAGGGCACAATCGCAGTAGTTCTCCTGGTGCTACCTTAGCCGGTAAAGCGGAACGTAAGGCACCAAAACACAGGAGCCGGGAAAACCCAACATTTGACCAAAGACAATGATTCGGAGCTGATGCATATAAGGCCAAACTCGCGATGCCGAACACTCCCTATGGTATTCGGTCTTAGTGGTATAAACCGGGCCTAAATAATGGCCTTTGTAAGAAGCCCCTTGTGTCCAGGTACGTGCACTGTTCTGGCGATGCCACATGCCAAGACGTCAGCATCCTTATCAATGGTGGATATGTATCAACAAGAGACAGTAAAAAAAGGTTTACGCAGGGTCTTAATCTAAAAAGAATCCTTGGAGCGGGTCCCTGCTGCACGTCTACGCATGTGTCTCCGTTGTGCCGTATCCTGGACGGGTGTAGCATGATGATCGTATGTAAAAGAGAGGAATTTAGGTGAAAAAGTTGTCGTGCAAAACGATAGTTTTTAAACAAACCATGTATAATTCAAGATGAGAAGAAATTGCCACTTGTCTGCGCGCGTTGAGCCCCTTGTATTGACAAATAGGGGTGTGACCATTTATTCGTTACAAGTAGCGGTGCCGGACTCGATTAGTTGTGTCTGAGGTCTTGACGACCTATTGGATGCTTTCGCTGGTCCGGCCGCCTTTAGTGTGTGGCTGCCAAGGCAGCCTCACTCTCTTCGGCGCACAGAGATCGCTTGATATTTCCATGCACTGAGATGATGCCACGTGGACCGGGCATCTTGAGCGTGAGGGAGGCGTAGTGTGGTATTGCATTAAAGCGAGCGAAAGCTTCGCGTCCGAGCAGTGCTTGATAGCCACTTTGAAACGGAGCGATGTGGAAGGTTAGATGCTCGCGACGGAAGTTATCGGTGGAGCCGAATATAACTTGTAGTAGGAGGGAACCCGTACAACGAGCCCCTGGGCCTGGCGTTACTCCTTTAAAGGTAGTATTGCTATGGCGAATTTGTGCTGGGTCTAACCCCATCCTGCGGATTGTATCCTGATATATTAGGTTTAGGCTGCTGCCACCGTCCATCAAGACTCGTGTGAAGTGATATCCACCAATTACTGGGTCTAGTACCAGGGCAGCCCATCCTGCGTGTCGGATACTTGCTGAGTAATCGCGATGGTCGAAAGTGATCGGTTGAGACGACCAGTGGCAGGACCTCGCGGTGACAGGTACTTGGGTATATTTTCCTGGGAGTGCCGCGTTGTTTTTTCCCTTGATCACGTGTAACACGTTTACTGTTTTGACCTGTGGTGGAAATTTCTTTTGTTCCCCCATGTCTTGCTTGGGAGGCTCGTCCTCGTCTTCACTTGGTGTTTCCTCCCCCTTGTGTACGGCGTTCAGCTTGCCGGACTGCTTGAAGACCCAACATTCTCTGTGGGTATGATTAGCAGGTTTACCAGGGGTACTACGGATCTGACATACTTGGTCCAGAATTTTGTTGAGGCTGGACAGTTCATCCCTGGTGCCTTTAGGGGGCGGCTTTTGACCTGGCCGAGAGCCTTTGAATCCGGCATTTACTGTCGTGCCCTTCGTGTTGTCTTCTTTATTCCGGCGTTTGTTATTGCTGTTGCGCCGTGATTTACCGTTTCCATCTCTAACTTCAGATGTACTGGGGTCGCTGGTGCTGCATCTTGCTAGCCAGCTGTCCTCGCCTGCGCAAAAGCGGGTCATTAGGTTTGTTAATGCGGCCATCGTTCTCGGCTTATTCTGGCCGAGGTGTCTGGCGAGCCATTCATCACGGACGCTATGCTTAAAAGCTGCCAAGGCTTCAGCGTCCGGACAGTCGACAATCTGGTTCTTTTTAGTAAGAAACCTATTCCAAAGCTTTCGGGCTAACTCTCCGGGCTGTTGAGTTATATGACTCAAATCATTTGCATTCGGAGGCCGGACATAAGTCCCTTGAAAATTTGCCCGAAAGGCGTCTTCGAGCTCTTCCCAACTTCCAATGGAGCTTTCAGGGAGGCCTTTAAGCCAGTGACGAGCTAGCCCTTTGAGCTTGAGGGGTAAGTACTTGATGGCGTGGAGATCATCTCCTCGAGCCATATGGATATGAAGGATGTAGTCCTCAATCCAGACCCCAGGGTCTGTTGTTCCGTCGTATGCCTCTATGTTTACGGGCTTGAATCCCTCTGGAAATTCATGGTCCAGCACCTCATCGGTGAAACATAGGGGGTGTGCGGCACCCCTGTAGTTGGGTGTACCGCGTTGTTCGGATGTTTGTTGTGTTGTATTGTATGCTGGGGTGCGCTTGCGTGGTCCATAGATGGATCTTGTTGCGCCGTCCTTTGGGTGCGAGCCCTCGCATGGGTCGCGTGTTGTATTGCGGGTGGCGTTTTATGTCGCTCTGTGTTGATAAAGGGGTCGTCTATCTGACCAGGTGGCTGCTTTGATATTTGGTTGTGGGGGGTTTGAGGCCTCCTCATCGAATCCAGGTAGCAGCTTTCGCTTTGGGTAGCTCTTGGAGGGGCGATTGTCACCGTACATCACTGCTGTGTTGAGTATTTTACTCCATCTGATTTGGAGTGTGTCTTGCGCAGCCTTGAGCTTTTGCTTCTGCTTTTTCAGACTCCTCGCAGTGGCAACAAGCCTTTTACGGGCATTCTGCTGCTCCGGGTGCCTGTCCGGCATTATGTCGTCCGGACCATTATCCTTGATAGAATTTGTTTGTTTGCTTTGATTATCCGGATTGCCGTTGTCCGGCAGCGGTTCGCCCTGCTCTAGCGCTGGGTCTGTGTGATCTCTATTTCTGTCGAGGCAGGATTTGGGGCGGCACTTGCGTCGCCGCTTTGACTGCATTTCGAGGGAACAAGCCTTCGGTGCGTCCTTCCGCTCCTCGTCGTCATCTTTTGGTGCGTCCACCATGTATACGTCATATGACGAGGTGGCGTTCCAGGGCCCAATAGGCGCTGGTTCTTGATCGTCTCCTTCATCAGCGTCCATACCGTCGATGTCTTCGGAGTCGAAATCGAGCATGTCGGTTAAATCGTCGACAGTGGCTACAAAGTGGGTGGTGGGTGGGCTTTGAATTTCTTCATCGTCCGTATCCCAACCTTGCTGGCCGTAGTCCGGCCAAGGCTCTCCTGATAAAGAGAGAGACTTTAGTGATTTCATAGTATCGCCGAAGGGCGAGTGCTGAAAGATGTCCGCGGCAGTAAACTCCATGATCGGCGCCCAATCGGATCCGATCGGCAGAGGCGCAAATGGTTGGGAGTCCGGAGAGGAGTCCGGCTCCTTAGAATCACGAGTCTCGTGAAGTGCAGGGTTGGTGTTCGGCTCGATCGCCGTTAGGATCACAGCCCCCGAGGTGGCGTCCAACCACCCATCCTCAATCGGCACAGTTGGCTCTGAATTAAGGGTTGAAGCCGATGCGGGTGCGGCCTTCAGGACACTGTTAGGCGGCAGAGCTAGATCATGCTCGTCGTGATAGTGCGGCGCGTTCGGCAGTGGCTCGAATCCGTCGAAGATCAAGTCCCCGCGGATATCAGCCATGTAGTTTAAATTTCCAAATCTGACCTGACAGCCAAGGGCATAGCTTTCGATCTGCTCCAGATGGCCAAGTGAATTGGCCCGCAGTGCAAAGCCGCCGAAGACAGAGATCTGTTCGGGGAGACAAGTTTCACCCTAGACCGCATCACTATCGATGATAGTAGGAGCCATCAAGCCTGACGGCGACGACACAGAGGAACTCTCAATGAAAGCACCAATGTCGGTGTCAAAACCGGCGGATCTCGGGTAGGGGGTCCCGAACTGTGCGTCTAGGCCGGATGGTAACAGGAGGCAGGGGACACGAAGTTTTACCCAGGTCGGGCCCTCATGATGGAGGTAAAACCCTACGTCCTGCTTGATTAATATTGATGATATGGGTAGTACAAGAGTAGATCTACCACAAGATCGGAGAGGCTAAACCCTATAAGCTAGCCTATGGTATGATTGTTGTTGTGTATGTTGTCCTGCGGACTAAAACCCTCCGGTTTATATAGACACCGGAGAGGGCTAGGGTTACACAGAGTCGTTTACAATGATAGGAGATCTACATATCCGTATCGCCAAGCTTTCCTTCCACGCCAAGGAAAGTCCCTTCCGGACACGGGACGAAGTCTTCAATCTTGTATCTTCACAGTCCAGGAGTCCGGCTGAAGGTATAGTCCGGCTATCCGAACACCCCCTAATCCAGGACTCCCTCAATCATACTCCCCTCCGTGTGGGAAACAACTGCCGAGTCCTCCCTGCCTCCATGTCATTCCCTTCCTAGGCCTCGCCGTTGTCCACCGCCCTGGCGCTCTCGGCGCGGCCTGGTCAACATGGTCAACGACCGACATGCATCTGAAGTTGACTGTACGTGGAGAGGCCGACAGCTGGGTCCATGGCCGCACGCAAGGAAATGCCTCCTTATTACGCGCAAAATAATGATTCCTCCACCTGACATCAGGGACCCACCGAAAGGGCCTCTGTATTTCGCGAAAAAGAGGTTACCGCCGCTGACAGCTGGGACCCACCAGCTATATCTTCGCACGCAAGGAAGTGCCTCCTTATTACGCGCAAAAAATGAATACTCCCCCTGTTAGCTGGGACCCAATATAGTGGCAGGCTGACTTGTGGGCCTACTAAGTTGACGGGGACGGAGGGCTTTGTCAACTTAGTCAATATGCACGATTCTAGCTCCAGTGACCGTACGATGTCCATCCAACGGCTGTAGTGCTTCTTCAACCTCTGGTCTTCTTGCTCCAGCCACCCAAACCAGCGCCGATCGTGCCTCGTGCTCCTGCCTCCCGTGGCCGGCTGCGATGCGGCGGAGGCCTCACCGCCCCCTACTACTCCCACCACTAGCCAGGCCATCCCTCTACTCACCCACACCCCCTGCTATTCTGCGGCGACGGCAGCCTCACACCGCAGCAAACCAGTGAACCCTCGTACTCCTCTACGTGTGGGCATCCACTGTCGCGTCTTCCCCGGCTTTGCATTGTCCCCTTCCTAGGCCTTGCTGTTGTCCACCGCCCTGGTGCTCTCGGCGCGGCGTGGTCAACGTGGTCAAGGAACGGCTTCCATCAGACGTGGACTGTACGTGGAGAGGCTGACAGCTGGGTCCACGACCACAGCAGAGAAGTGCCTCCTTATTACATGCAAAATAATTATTCCTCCACCTGACAGCGGGGACACACCGGACAGGCCACCGTATTTCACGAAAAAAATGTTTCCCACCTGACTACTAGGACCCACCAGCTACACCTTCGCACGCAAGGAAGTGCGTCCGGGCAAAAAAACGATTCGCCCCCCTGACTGATGGGACCCACCAGCTACATCTTCGCACGCAAGAAAGTGCCTGACAGTCGGGACCCACCTGGTCGAAGCGTATGTAGCGTTGTCATTCTGGTTGCGAACGTGTATGTACATACTGGTCGATGTAGAGGCGCGCACGTGTCGTAGTAGAGGCGCGCACGTAGCATGTACATGTAGGTATAGAGGCCAGGGTGCAAGAAAGAAAATATGACCACGTATGTGTATATACGGGCGGGGTCTCGAACGCCTACTCGGGCATACGTACGGCCAGGGCTCGTGTACATCGCTGGGTCGGAACGGAGAAACAGCGTCGTCGTCGTGTTCATGGGGAGGCAACGGAATGCGTCATGTTCATGGGGAGGCAACGGAATGCGTCGTGTTCATGGGGAGGCAACGGAATGCGTCGTGTTCATCGGGAGGCAACGAAACACATGGGAGCCAACCGGATGGGTCGGAACGGAATGCGTGGTCGTGTTCATCGGGAGGGCTTGGACGGAACAGGAGATGGAAACGAGGCCTGGCGTACCGCAAAACGGAGGAAACAAACCTCCTACGTTCGGAACGGGGTCCTGTTGATCGGGTGGGGTGTGGCATACCGCAAAACGGAGGAAACGGACCTCCTACGGTCAAAACGGGTGTCCTGTTGATCGGGAGGGGTGTGGCGTACCGCAAAACAGACGAAACGGACCTCCTACAGTCGAAACGGGGATCCTGTTGATCGGGAGGGGTGTGGCGTACCGCAAAACGGACGAAACGGACCTCCTACGGTCGAAACGGGGTCCTGTTCATCGGGAGGGGTGTGGTGTACCGCAAAACGGGACTCCACGGGATACTGTTCATCTCCACCGTCGACCTCCTCCAGCCTCCACAGGCTACCGTCGACGTCCTCCAGCCTCCACGGGCTCCTGTTCATCCAGCCTCCACCGCGGCGCTACTCCACCGGCTACTGTTCAACCACCCCTCCACGGGCACCCCTCCACCGTCTACTGTTCATCCAACCCTCCACACCACGGGGTCCTGTTCAACCACCCCTCCACGGGCACCCCTCCACCGTCTACTGTTCATCCAGCCCTCCACACCACAGGGTCTTGTTCATCCAGAGGCAACGCCACCGCTCATTGGTCATCCAACCCCCCCCCCCCCCGCAACGCTCAATGTTCATCCAATCGATCAGCTTCAATTAGCAGTAGTAGCGAAGGAATCGCTCGATCGGGTTCAGTTAATAGCCATCAATCGATCGCTCGGGTTCAGTAACGCGCAGCCTGCAGTGCAATCGCTCGGGTTCAATTAGAGCCCAACGCCTCGCTCGGGTTCAGTTAGAGCCAACGCCTCGCACACACGCGCGTATGTGTACGAGAGAAACGCGCATCGCTCGGCCCCCGACCTCCCACCGTAACCGGGAACTCCCCGAAATTTTCCTCCCCCTCGCTTCTACCACGGTTTTTTCCGTCATGGACGACCCAAAGAATGTCATGCAGTTGTGTCTCCGGCCCGCCCAGGACGAAAAGCCCATTTTCTGTCATGATTTTTTGTCATAGAAGTAGGAGCCCACCACATCTATGATGATACCGGGTTTTGTCACAATTATCGTCATAGAAGTGTCATATGTATGACAGCAAAAAATTTCGTTCGGCCCAAAATGTCACGAATGTGTCTTTTTTTGTAGTGCTAGGTGTCGAATCCCACACATACCAATTCATTTCAAAACACACACACAATATGCACGATATGTGTAGTTACAACATGGCATCACAACATAACTCTACGACTCAAACTATTTATTTAAGAGGCTCCGAAGATACATACGTAACATATCCATACAGGTAGGGGTCACATGACTCGACACTCGAAGTCATACAAGCATACAAGCACATGCGGAAGCTTAACTTGTTTAGGTACAGACAACTAAAAATAAGAAGGTTGAGAAGCCTGACTATCTACAAGACCCTCCATAGGAACCAGACCTCTGTCTGGGATTCCCAAGGTACTCGGTCAATGTCAAACTTCATGTAGAAGCCACTGGTGAGACTAAGGTCTCCTCTGTAAGAACATAAATTAAGCAACCTTGAGTACAAAGGTACTCAACAAGACTTACATCGTAACTATCTACATATCCATTAGTGTCAACAATGGGGTTGTGGAGTTTAACTATAGCAAGCCAGCTTTGACTCAGTGGCTATCCTGTACTACGACTACCAGTAATTTCTTTGAGGTAAGAGAGCGCACACAAGTCCAATAGCCACCACAACAATACACTACTATGGATCCTCTCCCATCTCCCTACGAGAAGACCATCCATAGCACTAAGGCTTATCTTGCGCATTTTAGAGTATCCATTTCAAGTTGTCTATAAACCATATAAGTCTCCAGGTAGTCCATATCCAAGGACGCGGCTATTTGAATAGTTTGATAACCTCGCTGGGGTGTATTTCTTCACACACTCTCACCACTTACCACCATATACACGTCATGTATCTCGGCATCCTTCAAGTGCAAGCCTAGCGAGGGTGTCGGCCACAACCTCACTAAGCACGCAAGACTCTAGTCCAGGTCCATCGCCTATCTAAGGCTAAACCCGCATGGGAAGTCCGGCCGAAGTTTTCATTACGGTCCCAAATGATGTGTGCAAGGTTCCCAAGCCCACCTCGTCGGATGGAACAACGCTTGGTACACCGTGTCACTGTGCCTAGTCTGTCCTAAGTTCGCCTGTACTAGGTGCCACTTGGTAGACCACTAACACAAACTACAAACACTAGAAACTAGTTGCAACTCCTGGATAGAGATCAAGGCGATTAATAAGTCGAGAGGATCAATTAAGTATCCCAATATGTGGTGGTGACTGTTCTTGGATAACATACACAGAACTCAGTTCTTAATGATAGTCTAAATGAGACAACCCACCATGTACTCCTACATGACCTCTCATTGCTACCTTTACCACATCATGTTCACACACTTACACTACAAAAAAAAGACACATCCGTGACATTTTGGGCCGAACGAAATTTTTTTCTGTCATACTTATGACACTTCTATGATGATAATTGTGACAAAACCCAGTATCATCGTAGATGTGGTGGGGTCCTACTTGTATGACAAAAAATCATGACAGAAAATGGGCTTTTCGTCCTGGGTGGGCCGGGGACGCAACTGCATGACATTCTTTGGGCCGTCCATGACGGAAAAAACCGTGGTAGAAGCAAGGGCGAGGAAAATATTGGGGTCTTCCCGGTTATGGTGGGTGGTTGGGGCCGAGCGATGCGCATTTCTCTCGTACACGCACGCGAGGCATTGGGCTCTAACTGAACCCGAGCGAGGCTTTGGGCTGTAACTGAACCCGAGAGATTGCACTGCAGGCTGCGCGTTACTGAACCCGAGCGATCGATGGGTATTAACTAAACCCGATCGAGCAATTCCTTCGCTACTCCTCCTAATTGAAGTCGATCGATGCTGCCTCTGGATGAACAGTGAGCGTTGCTAGGGGGTTTGGATGTGTTGGGGAACGTAGTAATTTCAAAAAAAATCCTACGCACACGCAAGATCATGGTGATGCATAGCAACGAGAGGGGAGAGTGTGATCTACGTACCCTCGTAGACCGACAGCGGAAGCATTATGACAATGCGGTTGATATAGTCGTACGTCTTCACGGCCCGATCGATCAAGCACCAAAACTACGGCACCTCCGAGTTCTAGCACACGTTCAGCTCGATGACGATCCCCAGACTCCGATCCAGCAAAGTGTTGGGGAAGAGTTCCGTCAGCACGACGGCGTGGTGACGATCTTGATGTTCTACTGTCGCAGGGCTTCGCCTAAGCACCACTACAATATTATTGAGGACTATGGTGGAAGGGGGCACCGCACACGGCTAAGAGAACGATCTTAGAGATCAACTTGTGTGTCTAGGGGTGCCCCTTGCCCCCGTATATAAAGGAGCAAAGGGGGGGTGCGGCCGGCCCTAGGAGGAGGCGCGCAGGAGGAGTCCTACTCCTACCGGGAGTAGGACTCCCACCCTTTCCCTAGTTGGATTAGGACGTGGGGGGAAGAAGGAGAGGGAAGAAAGGAAAGGGGGGCGCCGCCCCCCTCCTTGTCCAATTCGGACTTGGGGGGGAGGGGCGCACGGCAGCCCCTAGGCCTCCTCTCCTCTTCCTCCACTAGGCCCATTAAGCCCCATTAGGTTACCGGGGGGTTCCGGTAACCTCCCGGTACTCCGGTAAAATGCCGATTTCACCCGGAACACTTCCGATGTCCAAACATAGGCTTCCAATATATCAATCTTCATGTCTTGACCATTTTGAGACTCCACGTCATGTCCATGATCACATCCGGGACTCCGAACAAACTTCGGTACATCAAAATATATAAACTCATAATGAAACTGTCATCGTAACGTTAAGCGTGCGGACCCTACGGGTTCGAGAACAATGTAGACATGACCGAGACATGTCTCCGGTCAATAACCAATAGAGGAACTTGGATGCTCATATTGGCTCCCACATATTCTACGAAGATCTTTTATCGGCAAGACCGCATAACAACATACTTTGTTCCCTTTGTCATCGGTATGTTACTTCCCCGAGATTCGATCGTCGATATCTCAATACCTAGTTCAATCTCGTTACCAGCAAGTCTCTTTACTCGTTTCATAATACATCATCTCGTAACTAACTCATTAGTTGCAATGCTTGCAAGGCTTATGTGATGTGTATTACCGAGAGGGCCCAGAGATACCTCTCCGACAATCGGAGTGACAAATCCTAATCTCGAAATACGCCAACCCAACATGTACCTTTGGAGACACCTGTAGAACTCCTTTATAATCACCCAGTTATGTTGTGACGTTTGGTAGCACACAAAGTGTTCCTCCGGCAAACGGGAGTTGCATAATCTCATAGTCATAGGAACATGTATAAGTCATGAAGAAAGCAATAGCAACATACTAAACGATCGGGTGCTAAGCTAATGGAATGGGTCATGTCAATCACATCATTCTCCTAATGATGTGATCCCATTAATCAAATGAAAACACATGTCTATGGTTAGGAAACATAACCATCTTTGATTAACGAGCTAGTCAAGTCGAGGCACACTAGTGACGTTTTAGTTTGTCTATGTATTCACACAAGTATTATGTTTCCGGATAATACAATTCTAGCATGAATAATAAACATTTATCATGATATAAGGAAATAAAGTAATAACTTTATTATTGCCTCTAGGGCATATTTCCTTCAGGATGAACGGTTCCCGATGGGGGTGGATGAACAGGACCCCGTGGTGTTGCCTCTGGATGAACAGGACCCCAATCGATCGAGCCGGTTGGGGCTGGATGAATAGGACCCCATGGAGGGCTGGATGAACAGGAGCCTGTGGGTGAACAGTCGTAGGTGGAGGCTGGAAGAGGCCGACGGTGGATGAACAGTAGCCTGTGGAGGCTGGAGGGGGTCGACGATGGAGATGAACAGTATCCCGTGGAGTCCCGTTTTGCGGTACGCCACACCCCTCCTGATGAACAGGACCCCCGTTTCGACCGTAGTGCTCCAACACAAGTCCGTTTCCTTCGTTTTGCAATACGCCACACCCCTCCTGATCAACAGGACCCTCGTTTCGACCATAGGAGGTCCCTTTCCTCCGTTTTGCGGTACGCAGACCCCTCCCGATGAACAGGATCCCATTTTGATCGTGGCCAGTCGAACACAAGGCCGTTTCCTCTGTTCTGCGGTACGCTAGGCCTCCTTTCCATCGGCTTTTCCGTCCAAGCCCTCCCGATGAACACGACGACACATTCCGTTCCGACCCAGCCGGTTGGCTCCCCATGAACACGACGACGATGTAGTTTCTCCGTTCCGACCCAGGCATGTACACGAGCCATGGCCATACGTATGCGTGAGCAGGCGTTCGAGACCCTTCTCGTATGTATGTACGTGGCCGTCTTTTCTTTCTTGCACACTGGCTGCTATACGTACGTGTACATGCTACGTGCGCGCGTCTACTACGACACGTGCGCGCCTCTACATCGACCAGTATGTACGTACACATTCGCGACCAGAATGACAATGCTACATACGCTTCGACCAGGTGGGTCCCGACTGTCAGGCACTTCCTTGCGTGCGAAGATGTAGCAGGTGGGTCCCAGCAGTCAGGGGGGCGAATCGTTTTTTTTTGCCCGGACGCACTTCCTTGCGTGCGAAGATGTAGCTGGTGGGTCCCAGCAGTCAGGGGGGAATTTTTTTTCACGAAATACAGTGGCCCGTCTGGTGGGTCCCTGCTGTTAGATGGAGGAATAATTATTTTGCGCGTAATAAGGAGGCACTTCCTTGCTGCGGCCGTGGACCCAGCTGTCAGCCTCTCCACGTACAGTCCACGTCCGATGGAAGCTGTTCCTTGACCACGTTGACCACACCACGCCAAGAGCCCCAGGGCGGTGGACGATGGCGAGGCCTAGGAAGGGGACGACATGGAGCGGTGGAAGACGCGGTAGTGGAAGCCCGCGCAGAGAGGAGTACGAGGGTTCGCTAGTTCGGCTACGGTGTGAGGCTGCCGTCGCCGCAGGGCCTGGCCAGCGGTGGGAATAATAGGGGGTGGTGAGGCCTCCGCGGCAGCATAGCCGGCCACGGGAGGCAGGAGCATGCGGCAAAACCGGCGCTGCTTTGGGCGGCTAGAGCAAGAAGACCAGAGGTTGAAGAAGCACTACGGACGTTGGATGGACATCGTACGGTCACTGGAGCAAGAATCGTTCATATTGACTAAGTTGACAAAGCACTCTGTCCCCGTCAACTTAGTAGGCCCACAAGTCAGCCTCCCACCAAGGTGGGTCCCAACTAACAGGGGGA
This sequence comes from Triticum urartu, assembly GCF_003073215.2. Taxonomy (NCBI): domain Eukaryota; kingdom Viridiplantae; phylum Streptophyta; class Magnoliopsida; order Poales; family Poaceae; genus Triticum; species Triticum urartu. The sequence goes on from NC_053027.1 coordinate 104,486,172, forward strand.
GTGTTCATTTTTTGTGCGTAATAAGTTGGCACTTCCTTGCATGCGAAGATATAGCTAGTGGGTCCAACTTGTCAGCGGTGGGATCGTTTTTTCGCAAAATACAAATGCCCTTCCGGTGGGTCCCAGCTGTCACGTGGAGGAATCATTATTTTTCGCGTAATAAGGAGGCATTTCCTTGCGTGCGGCCATGGACCCAACTGTTAGCCTCTCCACACACAGTCTACTTTCGATTGTGTCGTTCAGTGACCACGTTGACCACTCCACGCCGAGTGCATCCAAGGTGGTGAAAGACGGCGAGGCCCCGGACAGCAATGAGCAAGAGATGGGAAGACACGGCAGTAGAGTCGAAGACGAAGAGGTGTACGAGGTTTAACTGGTTCTGGTGCGGTGTGGTTCGGCAACCGGTGGAGAAGAACAAGAGGTGTGGAGTGGTGGAGAGATGGCCTGGCCAACGGTGGAGTAGCGCTTCACAACGAAGCGTGCTAAGCAGAGCTGCTAGTAGCAGGAGGCGGGAGCATGTGGTCCCGGCGGCGCTGGAGGAAGAAGATGAGAGATTGAAGATGGATGCCGGTCGTTTGATGTAAATCCAATGGCTAACGATGTCAGAATCATTTGCTGACTAAGTTGACAATGACTTGCATTGGCTTCGGCCTATTGGCCCACATTTCAGCCTCCAAAAATGTGGCACGTATTCAATCCATTTTTTCAGAATTTACAGTCTTTTTTTGCGGGGTAGAATTTACAGTCCATTTGATCTCTTTTTTTTTGAATTACAGTCCATTAGCTGGGCTGGGTGAACCGATAATGTAGCATCCATGCAGCCCATTTATGTTTTTCCTAAAAAATTACAGGCCATTTGCACTTTCTCGAAATACAAGATTTTGCTGGGCAGATTCTAATTATAATGTTGGGGTGGGCGCAGCAATGTTATCAAAAAAATAAACAGGGGCTGAGCATTTTGTTATATATATAATAATAAGTGATTTATTATTACATTGGTCCTTAAATCTTACCAAGCTTTTGTACACAATCACCAGGATTTTCGTTGCCAAAAAAATCCAGGATTTTATTGTTAAGAAATTACTTTTATAAATTAACAAGATGTGGGATATTGTTTTCTTACATATGTAAGTATCTGTTAAATATATGATGACAATAACAATAATATATAATAACATATAAAATAATTTAAATATATATAATATAGTTAGAAGGGAAACATAAGTTGGACCAGGCGTTCCTATTCTTATATAGAATAATAGAACAAACCTCTGCGTTTTCTTCAAAAAAATACATAAATTGGGCTTCCGGTGTTTCAGGAAAAATAAAACCTCGGATGGGAGGTCCATAGGCCGGCCGATACATGACGGCCCTCAAGAAAATACAAATAGGCCTATGGACCTCCCATCCGAGGTCGTGGGCTGCGCATGTTAAAAAAGAAGGCCTAGACGGGGCAGCCCAAAACCCAGCTGATACTTGCTGCCCCAGTGATAATAAATGATACATGCCAGCTCCCCAGCTTCGTTGTGAATTTATCTCCTATAGTAACTACGTTGAAGCACCTAAAAAAATGTAACTATGTTGACAAACCCATGGGCCCCAATGTCAATATAGCATTAGGAGGAAGTATTTTTTCGGTGAGGCACTTGCTTGTGTACGGCCATAGACCTGGTGGGTCCCGACTGTCCGCCTCTCCACGTACAGTCCTCTCCAGATTCCTCTCGTTTGTTCAGCATGTTCACAACGGCAGACAGCGGCATCGCGGTGAGCGCACAAAGGCGCAGGAGGAGATCCAACCACCTGACGAAGTGCCTTATTAGTAACGAAACAACTGAGCTAGCCCAGTGGCCGAGTGACACTACCCGACAGCTGTTCCGCCCGGGTTCGATTCCACCTGTGCAGAGAAAATACCTTCAAATTTTTTGCCTCTGCCTTAATTGACATGTGGGTCCCAATTGTCATCTACGCACACCACGTCCTACACTTGCCAAAACTTCGTCCCTCGTTTTCTCTGTTTTTCGCACACTCGACATTGTGTGGGCATTTTGAAAATAGCATATCTTTTTGACTGTGCATCACATGAAGATGTGCTATGCATGAATGTTTATCAACATGATGTTAACTGGCTGGTAGTTCCAGTTTCGACCATGAATAAAACTTCCAGCATGATGTTCACACTATTTGAAAAGACCATGCTAATATAAATGCTTTGCCTCTGAAAGTTGCAGTTTCTTATCTGAAACTGAACTTGGAGTTTCTTATCTGAAACTGAAACTTGCAGTTTCTTCTCTGAGAATCACATCGTCTGCACTTTTATACTCCTATGAAACTACATTCTTTAAGTGCTAAAAATAGATCTCTAGAATTCATAAAATACTTCATATGCTCAATACTGCAAATCTGAAATTCAAAAGACATTCATATCTGAAAGTACTTTCAAAATACACAACACAAAACACAATTCACATCCTGCAATTACTAACAACCCTAAGCTCCTCCTGACAATTCACAACCTGCCCGACTATTGGTCTAGGGGGACAATCCCTCCTATTCGTCGGCGGCAGACAGCTGCACCGTGAGACGATGTGAACGACGAGGGAGAGGATGGCGGGGAAGCATCGTCGAGCCAACTGTTTTTCTCCTCTTGCAGTTGGGTTCGGTCGACGAAGACTCCACCGGCTAGCTCTGGCACAACACCCTCACAAATGGCACACTGTAGATGCTCGATCCTTCAATCTCTGGTGGATGCTCCATCTGGGATTGATACTCCCACCACCGCTCCCTCACGATCGGATTTGGTGAATCTGTTTGCTCCATGGCCCAGAGGAGCAGCTCTATGTACTCCCGCGCGACTCCCTCCGGGAGTATCGCCACCTTTTCGCTCTGTTGCAGATATTTGGCCATGGATGTCGCCATCGCCGCTAGTTGGTCCTTGTTGTCAAACCAAGACTGTATCTCCAACATCCTAGCTAGCTTCACAAGGTCGTTGTCTGTGATCCTCACGTATCGGTTGTGCTCCTCCATCGATCTACTTATCCATAGCACCTTCACTCGCCGGCGGTGGTTTTTGAATGAAAGAGGATAGGAGCAGCACTGGTTTTGGTTTAGAACGGGAGAGGAGCGACGCTGGTTTTGGATTGGAATAGGAGAGGAGGGGTGGTGGTTTTCAAATGGAAGAGGAGAGGAGAGGTGCTGGATTTAGATTGGAACAGGAGAGGAGCGACGGTGGTTTAATAGGAGAAGAGTGGAAGAGCGGCGCTAGTCTTGGAAGTATTTTTTTTGTTTTGCGTATTTTGGGTCAAAGTTTGACCACGTACTATATTCGACAAGCAAAATGTGAATGCATGTCACCAAAAGTTGTATGGTTTGGTTTGTAGCTGAATGTACTTTCAAATTATATTATTTTTGCAATGTATAACATATATTTTATTTGCGAAAATCATGGTCAATTATGACCCAGAAAAAAAGGGAGACTAGTTAATGTGGGGTCGCTTTCTTAATTGAAGGGTAAATTGATTTTGATTTTGATCCAGTCACAGCGCGCCGGCCCTCTCAACCAATCCTAAATCGCTGCCACACACTCCTCTCCCTCTTCTCCATTGCAAAACCACCTCCTCTCCTGTCCATCATCTCCATTCCAAAACCACCGTCTCGCCTCTCCCTCTTCTCCATTGCAAAACCACCTCCTCTCTCCTCGGACAAGGATCTATGGAGGGGATGCAGCAGCGAATCAGGAAGATCGCCGGCGGCGACCAGGCAAAGTTAGCCAGGTTGAAGGAGATCCTTACTTGGTTTGACAATGAGAGGGAGATTTCGAGGATAGTGAGGGCCGTGTGGCAATGTATGCAAAAGAGTGAGACGACGGTGATGTACTCCAAGGCGGCAGTCACGCCGCAGTCCTTCGAGTTCATCGAGTATCTCCTCTGGGTGATGGAGCAGACAGATTCGCCCGAGGGGAAAGTCAGGCGGAGGTGGTGGGCGTATAGGTCGAAGGTCGAGCACCCAGAGGATAACGAATTTATTGAGTACGGTGTGCCGTTCGTGAGGGTGTAGAGCCAGCCGGAGCCACGGGAGTATTCGTTCTCCCACCGCAAGAGGAGGCCGGATGGCGCGACGTTGCTTCCCCACCGTTCTCCATGGTTCCCTCGACGCTCGCCTCGTTTGAACGGTGTCGGTAGGGTTTAAGTTAAGCTTCACACTAACCTAATCTTCCATCTTCTCATGCTTACAATCAGTGTGACAACTAATAAAAATCATGCTTACAATCACTCTCTGAGTACTACGCCAATCACCCTAAAATAGCTCTGGACCTTTGGGTCAAAGTTGTGACATGGTGTACAAATAAAGAAAAATAGATTGGTGCTTCTTTTATAAAACAATACACCCCTAGAAAACTGCCAATATAAGCTATTACTCCCTCCATTCCAAAATATAGTGCGCCCGCGCTTCCTGAGGTCCAACTTTGACCATAAATTTAACCAACGAGACCAATTGCGGCGGGAGAAAAAAATTCTATAATTAAAAACTTCTTTCGAATACGAATTCACTGATATAATTTTTGCTCCCGCCGTAATCGGTCTTGATAGTTAAATTTACGGTCAAAGTTGAAGCACGGGGATAGAAGAAGCACTACATTGTGGAATGGAGGGAGTAGTATTTTTTGAAGTCTAAGCTACTAGAATTTGGTTAGAGGATTTGTTGCCGAGAAAGATCCGTCCACAGTGAGCGCCACACATCCCACTGATGGTGGTGGATGCCAATGCTTAGGTGGAGTAGGGTTGGTGTCGGTAATTTTTACTTGGCACCTCGCACTCTGCATATATGCCGGTTCCATCCGTGCATTTGTGCAGTTCCACCAAAACACAGCTGAATAACCTTGTTTGCACAGATAATGAAAAGGCATGATTAGATTATAGTGGCACTAGTTGATGAAACATACACTAATAAACAGAAGAAAATATTACATCATACTAGAAATCGACCCAAGTCTCCTCGATACACCTTCTGCCAATGATGAACATCAGTGTACAGCGGTAGTACAAGGAGGGGCCTTGAGACATTCAAATATCTATTTTTGTGCAGATCAACTAAAATTAAGAACCCCAGTTTGCAGAAATGCTTAAACATTAGCAATGGGACTAGTTGATGAAGCATACATTAACAAAGAGAAGCACTTTCTTTATCTACATTGGAAATGAAATGATAGAGAGGACACTCGCTCTATTTTAATTGTATTATTACTTCATTTTATCAGTTACACTAGGGTCGAGCAGGTGGCAAACGAGGTGTACCGTGTGTCGCAAGGATGAAGGCCGGGGGTGCTTAGATTGGGATGCTGAAGCTGGCTCTTTCAGTCCCTATCTTCCCCCTGATGTTTCTGTGGTAGCGTTTGGGTTGTAATCCAAACTTGGTCGAGCTGGTGCTGCGTCCCCTACCTTCCTAGCTTATGTGGCAAACTTGTCTCCTGCTAGTACTCAATCTGCTCTAGTAGTAGTTGGATAACTGCCCGTTTACACTGAGATGTTGTCGGATAATGGTTCTCTATGGTTGGGTTTTTTTTAATGAAATCGGAGGGAACCCCTGTTTCGATATATTAAAAAAACAGTGGCACTAGCGGTGCCAAAACATTGCCTCAAATTAATAGTGCCACTAGATTAAGGTGCAAAATAATAGCATTACTGCTTTATCATGGCAGTGCAAAAACAGTAGCACAAGAGCAGGATCAACATGCAGGATCTTGGGCAAACGGTCAGACCAAAAATGAACATACCTCGTGATGGGAACCATATCTGCAGTCAACGCCGTCGTAGAAGGGATGACACCAGTCACCAACATGGATCATTCAATTCATGGGACCTTTTGGTGCAGTTCACCTAAAATGAAGCAATGTCCCATGTGCTAGCAGCTTCTTCTTCTTCTTCTTTTAAGAAAAGGGCTCCAGCCCCGGTTCCATTTCCATCAGAAAATAAAACCCATAGAGCTTATTCTTCATTAGTTGCAATAAAATTGAGCAACATCAAGGTTGGTCGTGAAGCTCCTGGAATGTAGGCGGACCAGGACAGTTGCATCTCTAACGAAAAGAAGCAACTTATCTTAATGGGAAATTTAGCAGGACATGAAAAAAGTGCCATGGATTCATATTACTGGAGGCATTACCTTGAAAACAACATTGGTTTAACGTGTCCTTACTTTTAACAATGTGACTACTACATTTTACTAGTGGCATTACATAAGAGCAGCTCGGGGCAACAAACATTAGAACAGGATATCTGGGTTGGTCCCATTTTTGTTCGGTATATAGCCACCTTATACTTGTGAGGCTAGCAAATCTAGTGCTGGACTTACTCTGTTGACTTGTCCCCCAGTCCCCACTTTCTTTCCTTTTTCAACCAATATATCGGGTTTATATTGAGTTTGTACTGTGTTCCCTTTATTTCCCTATTAGACCTAGAGACTAGTTGGATAGCCAGTCTCTGCTACTTTTCACCCCCATTTTTTCGTCTTACGACCAAGTCCTAGATTCAGGTAACAAATCTTCCCCCACCCAAACCCCTTTCTTCCTTGTTTGAACCAAGTACTACTAGATTAGAGTGCATGAACTAGTTTTACCTCTTAACAGTAAAAAAATAGGTGGTTTACGAATAGCCGATCGATCCTATCAACACGAGGGGGGCTGAGAAATAGTAAAATATACAAATGCAGTGACGTCAGGAGCTCGGGAAGTAGAGCAAGGCCGGTTTCAAAGGAATTTATACCTGAGGGCCGCCGGGATGTCGCTAGGCGGGCGGCGGGAGGCCGGGTCTGCCCACACTATGGCAGCGAGGAAGAAGGGGTGGAAGGCCCTCCCTCGCCAGCGAAGCTTGGGACAGAACGGCAAGGCACGCTGATCGGGACACGCCGGCAGTGGGTAAGAGCCGTCGCCGAGGGCGACTGAGGGTGTCCTGGATTAGGGGGTCCTCGGACAGCCGGACTATATCCTTTGGCCGGACTGTTGGACTATGAAGATACAAGATGGAAGACTTCGTCCCGTGTCCGGGTGGGATTCTCCTTTGCATGGAAGGCAAGCTTGGCAATTTGGATATGTAGATCTCCTCCCTTGTCACCGACTCTGTGTAACCCTAGCCCCCTCTAGTGTCTATATAAACCAGAGGGTTTAGTCCGTAGGACAAGAACAATCATACCATAGGCTAGCTTCTAGGGTTTAGCCTCTCCGATCTCATGGTCGATCAACTCTTGTAATACTCATATCATCAAGATCAATCAAGAAGGAAGTAGGGTATTACCTCCATCGAGAGGGCCCGAACCTGGGTAAACATTGTGTCCCCCGCCTCCTGTTACCATCCGCCTTAGACGCACAGTTCGGGACCCCCTACCCGAGATTCGCCAGTTTTGACACCGACATTGGTGCTTTCATTGAGAGTTCCACTGTGTCATCAGCATAGGGCTTGATGGCTCCTTCGATCATCGGCAACGATGCGATCCAGGGTGAGGTTTTTCTCCCCGGACAGATCTTCGTATCCGGCAGCTTCGCACTGCGCGCCAACTCGCTTGGCCATCTGGAGAAGATCGAGAGCTACGCCCATGGCCATCAGATCAGGTTTGGAAGTTTGAACTATACTGCCAACATTCATGGAGACTTGATCTTTGACGGATTTGAGCCCGCGTCAGGTGCGCCGCACAGTCACGATGGGCATGACTTAGCTCTGCCGCCGGACAGTGTTCGGGAGATCACACCTGTGGCGACTCCGGCCCTTGATCCGGAGCAGATCGCGCCATCTGAGGACGGGTGGATGGACCCCGCTACTGAGGCCGCACACTCAGCGGCGATAGAGCCGAATGCTGACTTCACCTCCTATGATCCCTATGTTGCCAAACACACGGATTCGTCCCCGGCCACAGACCCCGAACCTCTTGCGTCCGTGCCCATCCAATCTGATTGGGCACCGATCATGGAGTTCACCTCCGCAGATATCTTTCAGCACTCGCCCCTAGGCGATGTGCTAAACTCATTACAGTCTCTCTCCTTGTCAGAAGACCCTTGGTCGAACTATGTCCGGCTCGAGTGGGAAGAGGATGGCGAAGAAATTCGTTCCCCACCCACCGCCCACTTAGTAGCCACTGTCGATGACTTAACCGACATGCTCGATTTCGGCTCCGAAGACATCGACGGTATGGACGACGATGCGGGAGACGAACAGGAACCACCGCCCACAGGGCGCGAGACTACCACCTCATCGTATTATATATACATGGTGGACACCCCCAAATAAAGCGATGGGAATAAGGCAACGGAGGATAATCTCCCTGAGGGAGTCCTGGATTAGGGGGTCTCCAGACAGCCGGACTATATCCTTTGGCCGTACTGTTGGACAATGAATATACAAGATTGAAGACTTCGTCCCGTGTCCGGATGGGACTCTACTTGGCGTGGAAGGCAAGCTAGGCAATACGGATATGTATATCTCCTCCCTTGTAACCGACCTTGTGTAACCCTAGCCCCCTCTGGTGTCTATATAAACCGGAGGGTTTAGTCCGTAGGACAACATACAATCATACCATAGGCTAGCTTCTAGGGTTAAGCCTCTCTGATCTCGTGGTAGATCAACTCTTGTAATACTCATATCATCAAGAACAATCAAGCAGGACGTAGGGTATTACATCCATCAAGAGGGCCCGAACATGGGTAAACATCGTGTCCCCTGCCTCCTGTTACCATCCGCCTTAGACGCACAGTTCGGGACCCCCTACCCGAGATCCGCCGGTTTTGACACTGACATTGGTGCTTTCATTGAGAGTTCTGCTGCGCCGTCACCGTAAGGCTCGATGGCCCCTTCGGTCATCGATAACGATGTGGTCCAGGGTGAGGTTTTCCTCCCCAGATAGATCTTCATACTCGGCGGCTTCACACCGCGAGCCAATTCGCTTGGCCATCTGGAGCAGATCGAGACCTACGCCCCTGGCCATCAGGTCAGATTTGGAAACTTGAAATACACGGCCGACATCCCCGGAGACTTGATCTTCGACGGATTCGAGCCCATGCCAGACGCGCCGCACAGTCGCGATGAGCATGACGTAACTCTACTGTCGGACAATGTTCGGGAGATCGCATCTGCAACTACTCCGGCCATTAATCTGGAGCAAGTCGCGCCATCCGAGAGCGGAGGGATAGACCCCGCCATGGAGGCCGCACTCTCAATGGCGATAGAGCCAGATACTGACTTCACCCCTTACAAGAGCCGCGTCGCCAAACCACTGGATTCTTCTCCGCCCACGGGCTCCAAGCCGCCTGCATCCGCACCCATCGAATCCAATTGGGCGCCGATCATGGAGTTCACCTCCCCTGATATCTTTCAGCACTCACCTTTCGACGATGTGCTAAATTCATTAAGGTCTTTCTCCCTGTCAGGAGAACCTTGGCCGAACTATGTCCGACTAGAATGGGATGCGGACGACGAAAAAATTCGCTGCCCACCCACCACCCACTTAGTAGCCACTGTCGATGACTTAACTGACATGCTCGACTTTGACTCTGAAGACTTCGACGGCATGGATGACGTGCAGGAGACGAACAGGAACCACCGCCCACAGGGCGCTGGACCGCCACCTCAGCATATGATATATACATGGTGGACACCCCCAAAGAAGGCAATGGCGATGAGACAGCAGAGGATGACCCCTCCAAGAAGCAACCCAAGCGCCAACGTCAGCGGCGTCGCTCTAAATCCCGCCACTGCAAAAATAGTGATACCGGCACAGGAGATAATAACACTCCAGATAGTGCCGAAGACAACAACAATCCCCTCCAGTACGATGTAGAGCTGGAGGACGAACAAGCTAGCCCTCCAGAGCGGGCAACAGATGGAGAACCGGAGGAGGACAATTACATGCCTCTCTCTGAAGACAAGGCGAGCCTCGGCGATGAAGAATTTATCGTGCCTGAGGACCCCATCGATCAAGAGCGCTTCAAGCACCGGCTTATGGCCACGACAAATAGCCTGAAGAAAAAGCAGCAACAGCTTCAAGCTGATCAAGACTTGCTAGCAGACAGGTGGACCGAAGTCCTTGCGGCCGAGGAGTATGAACTCAGGCGCCCCTCCAAGAGTTACCCAAAACGCAGGTTGCTACCTCACCTCGAGGAGGAAGCATTGAAACCTCATTCACTAGTGTATGATGCGGCTGACCGGCCACCGCGTGGCCGAGCCAGAGAGGCGTTTCAGCCTGAAGTTCAGCCTACACCCCGCCGCCACTCAATCAAAAATACTAAGGCCCGGGACAACACAAGGGACCTGTGAGACGTATTGGACAGTAAGGCAAAAATCGCAAGGTCAATATACGGGTCACGGACATGCGCGCCAACACGGGGCGATGATCGTCGCATCGGATACACCAAGAGTAAATCCGGCCGGGCCGAATACAGCAGACAAGATTCATATGAACTGCGTCGGGATATAGCCCGGCACAGAGGTGCCTCACACTGCCTATGCTTCACTGATGAAGTTATGAAGCACGAATTCTCGGAGGGTTTCAAACCCGTAAATATCGACTCATATGATGGCACAACAGATCCCGCTGTATGGATTGAGGATTTCCTCCTTCACATCCACATGGCTCGCGGTGATGATCTACAAGCCATCAAGTACCTCCCACTAAAACTCAAAGGGCCAGCTCGGCATTGGCTGAACAGCTTGCCAGCAGAGTCCGTCGGCAGTTGGGAGGATCTGGAAGACGCATTTCTTGACAACTTCCACAGCACTTATGTGCGGCCACTGGATGCTGATGACTTGAGCCACATAACCCAGCAAACAAGGGAATCGGCCAGACAATTCTGGACACGGTTCCTGACTAAGAAAAACCAAATTGTAGACTGTCCGGACGCAGAGGCCCTAGCGGCATTCAAGCATAACATTCGCGACGAGTGGCTCACCCGCCACCTCGGCTAGGAGAAGCTGAAATCTATGGCAGCCCTCACAACACTCATGACCCGCTTTTGCGCGAGCGAGGATAGTTGGCTGGGTCGTAGCAACAACACATCGAGGAATCCGGACACCTCGGATACCAAAGATGTTAACGGTAGGCAACGTTGTAACAGACCAAAGCGCCGCAATAACGGCGGTAACACGGAAGATACGGCAGTCAACACCGGATTCAGAGGCTCTAGATCCGGTCAGCGGAAAAAAGCCATTTAAAAGAAATACTCCGGCTCCGTCCAGTTTGGATCGCATACTGGATCGCTCGTGTCAAATCCACGGCACCCCCGACAAGCCAGCCAATCACACCAACAGAGAATGCTGGGTGTTCAAGCAGGCCGGCAAGTTAAATGCAGAAAACAAGGACAAGGGGCTGCATAGCGATGACGAGGAGGAGCCCCGGCCACCAAACATAGGAGGACAAAAGGGGTTTCCCCCACAAGTGAAGACGGTGAACATGATATACACAACCCACATTCCCAAGAGGGAGCGGAAGCATGCACTAAGGGACGTCTATGCGATGGAGCCCGTTGCCCCAAAGTTCAATCCATGGTCTGCTTGCCCGATCACCTTTGATCGCAGGGACCACCCCACTAGCATCCGTCATGGCGGATCCGCCGCACTAGTCCTAGACCCCATCATTGACGGGTTTCACCTCACTCGAGTCCTTATGGATGGCGGCAGCAGCCTGAACCTGCTCTATCAGGATACAGTGCGAAAAATGGGTATCGATCCCTCGAGGATCAAACCCAGCAAAACCACCCTTAAAGGCGTCATCCTAGGTGTAGAGGCCCATTGTATAGGCTCAATCACACTGGAAGTGGTCTTCGGATGACCGGACAACTTCCGAAGCGAAGAGTTAATCTTTGATATCGCCCCGTTTCGCAGTGGCTATCACGCACTTCTCGGACGGACAACATTTGCAAAATTTAATGGAGTACCGCATGACGCATACCTCAAGCTCAAGATGCCAGGACCCAGGGGGGTCATAACAGTAAATGGAAACACAGAACGCTCGCTCCACACGGAAGAGCACACTGCGGCCTTTGCAGCAGAAGCACAAAGCAGCCTTTTAAGGCAGACCACTCATTCGGCGTTACAGCCCCCGGACACCTTCAAGCGAGTCCGAAACAAGCTGCAACAGGATCGCCTGGCACGATCAGAGCTCGCCTAGCAATTCGGTCCCCGTCCCAGTCCCAGTCAAGCGACGAAATCCGTGTCGCGCATACATAACTACGCACTGAAAATACCTTGGACATAGGCGGGGGCACGATCAGGACACGCCCCGCAATGTCGCTTAACCGCCCTAGGGGCTGTATACCTTTATCATTCCTTTTCTCTTTCAAGGCCTAACTCTCTGGAAGCCCTTTCCGGTAGTACGATTGCCGGACACATTCCGGAAGCAACAACCAAGACGGCAAGAAGCTAAGATGAACAGGGGAACCCCCAGGTGGTCTCTAATAATAATTGATATACCCGTTTTTACTATCTATGCGCAGCTTGCCCTGGGATAGGACATTTTGAATTGTCCTATTTTCTGCTTATTGCACTACTTGTACCAGTATGCTTTGACGTATTATTTAAATAACAATGCATATCATTAATCCATCATTGCATTATTTAAGTTTTTTCCTCTTTCTCTTATATGTCCATCCGCACCCGCACGTTCGGGTACGGTCAGTTCGCCAGGGGCTCTCGTTTACCCCATAATATGGCGCAAGAAGTCCGAACACTTTCGACAGTGTGGCACTCCGAACTTATAGCATTATATGCATCAACTCCGAATCATGTGTTTGGTCAAATGTTGGGTTCGCCCGGCTCCCATGCTTTGGTACCTTACGTTCCGCTATATCGGCTAAGGTAGCGGTGGGAGAACTACTGCGATTGTGTCCCGGTTCTTCCGGACGAGCACCTCAGTAGAGAAAGTCGAAAACTGACTGTCATGATAAGGCGAGAGACTGGTCGCTGTTCGAGAGGTCTTAAGTCCTTAAAGACTTTTTCCGCTTCGGGCGAGGAGTCGGCCTTGTCCGGCTTAGGCGTGTTTAGTGCCCCAAATTCGGCCCTCCATATACCAGGGGCTTTGCCAAAATTCAAAATTATAGACTTCTATGGCTAAGTGAGAGTGATAAAGCATTATAGTCCGATTGCCTGGTTCGTTGCGCTGAACACCTCCCTTGAAGGACTCAAAATTGGGGTAAAGAGTGCTCAGTTTTATGCCGAACACCCCAGTACTAGTTACATGGGGGCAGAAGCCGACGACTGGCCAACTCTCAGATTTTATAAACGGCCGCACAGAAGGTAATATTTTAAATTAAGAAAGCATCGCATGGCGCAAATGAACTCGTTTCATATTACAAGATCACATGAGCATGTTCATTCAAAAATTACATCCTTGGCACACTGATCCGCCACTAGGCGGGAACCCTTCAGGACACTCTCATAATAATTCTCGGGGCAGCGATGCTCCTTGCCCTCCAGCGGCCCCTCCTTCACTAGCTTCACAGCGTCCAGCTTCGCCCAGTGCACCTTCGCCCAGGAAAAAGCCATGCGTGCACCCTCGATGCAGACGGGCCTCTTTATTACTTCAAGCCGTGGGCAGGCTTCCACAAGCCGCCTCACCAGACCGAAGTAGTTGCCGGACAGGGGCTCGCCAGGCCACATCCGGACTATAAGGCCCCTCATGGCCTATTCGGCCGCCTTGTGAAGCTCGACCAACTGCTTCAGCTGGTCGCTCAAGGGCACGGGGTGTTTGGTCCCAGTATACTGAGACCAGAACAACTTCTCTGTCGAGCTCCCCTCCTCAGCTCGATAAAACTCCGCGGCATCCAGTACACTGCGGGGAAGATCTGCAAACACTCCTGGAGAGCTCCGAACTCGGGTAAGAAAAAGGAAAGTCTCCTTCACATGCTTGCTTTGCATAACGAATGCCTTAGCCGCTGCTATCTTCTTCACTGCGTCAATCTCCTGAAGGGCTTTGTGGGCTTCAGCCTTGGCGCTCCAGACGCTTTCAAGCGCATGCGCGAGCTCGGACTCTCACGTCTTAGAGTCAAGCTCCAAGGACTCGTGCTTTTTTGGCGAGAGCCTCGAGCTCTTGCTGCACCTCACCTACTCGGACTTCTTGCTTCTCCCGTTCAATGCGCTCCTTGGCCGCTTTGTCTTCGGCCTCGGACAACGCCTTCCTCGGGGTCACCACTTCGGTCGTGGCCCCTAGCAAACCCATGATGATCCTATTACTTTACACCCGAACTTCTTTTTAAATATATAGACAAAGGTATTGCTTACCTTTGTTCTCCTCGAACTGCCTCCTGGTAAGGCCGAGATCGGTATCGGACCACTCCAGGTCATGCTTCAGTGTAGAGACCTCCACAGTACGTGCGGCAGCGGCGAGCAGTGAAGCCTGCACATACACATAGATACATTTTGATTAGACTCCTGAGTCATCATTTGATCCTCTATTCAGCTATTCTTCTTGAACGCCGAACAAAGCATCAGGGGCTACTATCTATGCGGTAATATTTTCTTATATATGTATATTTTGATTACTTACCTCAAAGCCTGTTAGGAGGCTGGCGCAAGCTTCGGTCAGCCTTTTTTTGGCGGACTGAACCGTCTCGACCACCGCACTCATGATAGTGCGGTGCTCTTCATCGATGGAAGTGCTGCGAAGTGCTTCCAGCAAGTTGTTCGGTGCCTCTGGATGGACAGAGGACACCGGCACAGATGGTTGGCCCCCCTTAACGGGGGACCGCCTGCCGGAGTCCGAAACCATCGAAGGTTCCGGCGCAGTGTTCGGCTGGGGGCCGAACTCGGAGCCCGTAGGAGCCTCGCTCCCTTGGTACCCAGGGTCCGGGAAGTCGCCTCGAAGCGCCCCCAGGACCACCTCTCCTTGGCTTGGTGCCTTTTGAGACAACACATCGGCGTTGTCCGTAGGGCGAGGGGTGGAAGCGGTCGGGAGAGAACCACTGTTCATATCGGACGAGTCCAAAGAGCCGCTCGACGAGGATACGTCGAGATGAGCTCGGGACGGACTACATAATCATGTTCGGCATGAGGAGAGGCAGTGTAATAAAACATACCATGAAGTACTATGGTGTCTGAACACTTACGACTTGGCCAGGGGCTTGACCCTGGGTAGCCACTCGTCGCCGCCATCGGCGGCCGTCGTGGCGCAGTCCGGAGGGAGGGTCGTTCCCTTCTTGGACCCTTCGGCCTCCCCGGATGGGTCGGCCTTCCTTTTCTTGTCTCCCGCGGCTGGGGGGAGAACTTTTCTCCTCCTCCTCCTCGTTTCCGTGGGAGGAGTGCGCGTCGGAGTCATCGGACGATGAGTCTGATACAACCTTGCGCCGGAGACCCTTTCGGGTCCCCGCGGCCTTCTTCTTGGCCTTCTTTGCCGGCACCTCATAAGGTGCCGGAGTCAGCATCTTCATTAGAAGAGCGTCTATAGGATCTTCAGGCAGAGGGGCTGGGCAATCAAGATGCTCTGTCGTCTTTATCCAGTCATGTTAATGACATGGAAGCTTAGGTCCTGCGCATAACTAAACCGGGGCAAATAAATGCCCTGAGTGATATAAAAGCCTACCGGATTGGCGCGGTGCTTTGCGTTGAGTCCGCGGTCCTCAGTGAGGGAGGGAGGAATTTCGGCGCTCTTGAATAGCACCCTCCAGACGTCCTCGTGTGTCGTGTCATAGAGCTCTCGCAGCGTCTGGTGCTTGGCCGAGTTGAACTCCCACAAATCAAATGCTCGTCGTTGACATGGAAGGATCCGGCGGAAGAGCATAACCTGGACCACATTGACAAGCTTGATTTTCTTGTTCGTCATGTTCTGGATGCAGGTCTAGAGTCTGGTTAGCTCTACCGAAGTACCCCAGGACAGGCCCTTCTCTTTCCAAGAGGTGAGCCGCGTGGGGACTCCAGATCGAAATTTGGGGGCCGCCACCCAGTTGGAGTCGCGCGGCTCGGTGATGTAGAACCATCGCGATTGCCACCCCTTTATGGTCTCCACATAGGAGCCTTCGAGCCAGGTGACGTTAGGCATCTTGCCCACCATGGCGCCTCCGCACTCTGCCTGTTGGCTGACCACCACCTTTGGTTTGACATTAAAAGTCTTCGGCCACAGGCCGAAATGGGGCTTGATGCGGAGGAAGGCCTCGCACACGACGATAAATGCCGAGATGTTGAGGATGAAATTGGGGGCCAGATCGTGAAAATCCAGCCCGTAGTAGAACATGAGCCCGCGGACGAACGGGTGGAAATCCCAGTCCGCGGACGAAGTGGGTATGAAAAACTACCCTCTCATGGGGTTCGGGCGTAGGGATGATCTGCCTTGCATCTGGCAGCCGGTGCGTGATATCCGCGGCCAGATATCTGGCTTCCTGTAACTTTTTGATGTTCTCCTTCGTGACGGAGGAGACCATCCTCTTACCTCCTGCTTCGGACATGCTTGGAGTGGTTTGAGAAGAAGAACGCGAGCTTGGGCGCTAGAGCTCGAGTGTGCGGGAATGGGTAAGCAAGGAGGAAGAAGGCGTGGGTGAAAAGAGTAAATCCTTGTCCCTTTATAAGGGCGGAAAAGGCGATGTGTCTCCCCACTTGCCTGGCAAAACCGCTTATTCCCCAGGCGCCGTAATTGATGGCGCGGTTGGGTTACCCATGTCCGTATTGATGAGAATCTCGTGATAAGGGGAACACGATCTCTGCTTTGACAAGACGTGTCAAGAAAACCGCCTCGCGATATGTGCGGTGCTGGTTGAGAAAAACGGTTCGAATAATGACCAGGCCGTGGCGTGATGTCATGCTGTCAAAACATGTCAGCAGATTAGATTGGTGGAAATATTATTCTCTCTACGGTGGTATGTGGAACTTTTTTTGTAGGGCCGGACACTATCCTTGTGTTCAAACTCTTCCATGGAGTATTCGGAGGAGGAACCCGCCTTGCAATGCCGAAGACAATACTGCATGCCGGACTCATTGTCATTGAAGCCTAGTTCAGGGGCTACTGAGGGAGTCCTGGATTAGGGGGTCTCCGGACAGCCGGACTATATCCTTTGGCCGGACTGTTGGACTATGAAGATACAACATTGAAGACTTCGTCCCGTGTCCGGATGGGACTCTACTTGGCGTGGAAGGCAAGGTAGGCAATACGGATATGTATATCTCCTCCCTTGTAACCGACCTTGTGTAACCCTAGCCCCCTCCGGTGTCTATATAAACCATAGGGTTTAGTCCATAGGACAACATACAATCATACCATAGGCTAGCTTCAGGGTTTAGCCTCTCTGATCTCGTGGTAGATCAAATCTTGTAATACTCATATCATCAAGAACAATCAAGCAGGACGTAGGGTATTACCTCCATCAAGAGGGCCCGAACCTAGGTAAACATCGTGTCCCCCTCCTCCTGTTACCATCCGCCTTAGATGCACAGTTCGGGACCCCCTACCCGAGAACCGCCGGTTTTGACACCGACAACGACCGCATGAATGTTGCACCTTCTCACCTTCCCCGGCGAAGAGGATCCGGCTGGATCTGTGACCAGCGGTGAGTAGAGAGAGAGAGTGTGTGGCCACCGCTGTCGTGTTTAGATCTAGAGAGGACGAGACAGTGTGAAGAGAGCAACACTAGCAAGCAAGCGCGGAGGCTCCTGCCTATATAGTGGAGTACTAGTTTTCTTTTGTCTACTGGCCAGAGCCGGCTTGACCTCGGCAATGACTGTCGAGAATTCTTCATGCACGTGCCCCGGAGGCGTAGTTGTCGTCATTTTGATCTAAAGCACCGGATTATAACATATAACACGAAAAAATGCCACATGACAAGAAATCATAACCTCACTACCCAAAGGAGACAAGATGAATCCCGACGGACAAACAAGACGAGGATCAAAGCTCAAATTCAAGATAAACTCGTAGAAAAGGGGTCCGTCGATACATGTCCTAATTAACATAGCCGACTTGACCTAGATGGCAGCCGAGTAGTCTTCGTGCATGTGCCCCCAATGACTAGTCCAACTCAGTTGCCGCTGTTTAACCCTCGCGTGCTGTATACTCCGTACATGTGTACCGTCGTTTTCTTGAGGCTTTGCTCCATGGCGCAATCCAGGGATACAAAATTAGTATACTGTACTACTCCCTCCGTTCCTAAATATTTGTCTTTCTAGATATTTTAACAAGTGACTACATACAGAGCAAAATGAGTGAATCTACACTCTAAAATATGTCTACATACATCTGTGTGTGATAGTCCATTTGAAATGTCTAGAAAGACAAATATTTAGGAATGGAGGGTGTATTTAAATGTCAAGGGCGGGGCTTTTCCCGCACGGTAGGCGGGGCAGTTCCGCCTAGTCGGTTAACAGAGATGCGAGAAGATGAGGGAGTAGGCTGCTGCAAATGTAGGGCTGTGTGATTTGAAAGTGAGTTACTGCTGGATAGGTGGGGCCCGGTGATTTGACTTGCCATTATCATTTTAACTGTGGCGCTACTACCAGCTTGAGTCTCCCGATTCCTGACCACCTCCATACAGGTGCCTCTCCCGATGCTCCACCATGTAGAGGTTGCCTCTTGCTTGAGAGCCCACTCCTCCACTTTTTCCTTGCCTCTTTCCCCCACATATGCAAAAATGCCATGTAAAGCAAGCTTATAACCCACTATTGTACTTGATCCTACAGGTGCTAAGCCTGCCACATAGGCATAAAGTCTGATGTGGCAAGTTAATTAAGAAGAGAGAGACTAGTTTGGTGACCCCAGGAAGAAACGGTGATAACCGCGTGTACCTAGATGAAGCAAACTTAGCAACAAAAAACTAAGCACCTATGCATTGGGGACTTGACTTGCTAAGCCATTTAATGCCCATAGCACCTCATCTAAGCCCCCATAGTACTGTGCATGAATCCATTTATCCACCAGGCAAGCCACTACCCTGCCATTCGCACGCGCCCCCACTCGACATTTTTACAATCGGTAAACCGCTCCTAGTCGTCCCGTCCTTTCACATTATGGTAGTTCCACTAATCCTAACCCTCCTCCCAAATCCATGGCGTCCCAAATCTCCAGGATCGGCGGTGAGTACAAGGTTAGAACCATCATCGGTGATGAGTTCGACGTCATCTACACCCGTTCTTCCACAACGGTGAAAGAATGCCTTGCTCGCTTCAAATGCATGTTCGAAAACTCAAATGATGAGTGGGTCACTGGGCTAGATGTTGAGTACACCACAGTCCTGGGAAGCGAGAATAAACTAAAGGAGGCAGAGAAGAAGAAGCCCGTCGTGATCCAGGGTTGTGTGCATGACTTATGCTTGGTCTACCACATATGCCATGCCGATGTTGAGTGCGAGGAATTTAAGGACTTCCTCAAGGGCGACCGAGTCAAATTCGTTACTGTAGACTTTAGGAACGACAAGGAAATCCTGGGTCGGATAGGCCTCGTTGTAGGCGAACCCTTCGACCTCCAGAAGGAAGGGCTGGTGCCCTCCCTTGATCAGCCTTCAATGCTAACCCTGGCAGGAGCCATGCTTCATCCTATGTACAGTGAACTGAAGAAATCTCCGAACACGTTTCATCGTGCATGGTAGTGGACTGTACTAGATATAGACCACATCCACTACACTGCAGTGGATGGCTACCTTTGTTTCAAGATCTACAAGGGTTGGATGAAGAGCAAGAGCCAAGTGTGCAGTTCAAGCAAAGAAGTATCGCCCAAGAGGAAGAGGGACAAGGACGAAGTCGAGGACGTGGACGAGGACTCCGAGTAAGGTGGCAGTG
Source organism: Triticum urartu (assembly GCF_003073215.2). NCBI lineage: Eukaryota > Viridiplantae > Streptophyta > Magnoliopsida > Poales > Poaceae > Triticum > Triticum urartu. The sequence goes on from NC_053027.1 coordinate 104,505,893, forward strand.
TCGTTGCTCATGGTGGTTCTAATGCAGTGTCTACCGGATTAGTTGCTTAGTTTAATTTCTGGTGTGCTTAGTTTTATTTGAGGGGTGTATTGCGCTGAGCCCCCTGCAGAACTATGTTATGTTTCTTCTCGTTATATGTCGTACATTTCATCTTTTAGTTGGTATAGTGTTACCACTCATTTCTTGACATTATATATGTACAATATATATGGCCAACATCATATAGCCAGTAGTTTAGTTGTCAAAGAATTTCAGGGTGCTTCGTTTTGTCAAAGCATTCCATGGTGCTTATTTTTATTTAAGGGGAGTGTTGTGCTGGACACCATTAACTTATCATTGTGAGAATCGGCTTATTTTTGTCATGTAACATGGTCAACGAGTTTGATGTGGAAATAAGAATGTCTAATGGCATTGCTGAGCAAACATCTAACTTAACGATGGCATTTTTTAGATATCTAATTGCATTTTTGAGCAGGCATCTCACGAATCGATGGCATTTTTTGGTGTCCGATTTGGAAGGCGCATGCTACCTCTTGAGAACTACATTGGTTTTCCCTTGAAGAGTAAAGGGTGATGCAGTAAAGCAGCGTAAGTATTTCCTCAGTTTTTGAGAACCAAGGTATCAATCCAGTAGGAGACCACGTGCGAATCACCTCGTTCCTACACAAACAAATAAGAACCTCGCAACCAATGCAATAAAGGGGTTGTCAATCCCTTCGCGGCCACTTGCAAGAATGAGATCTGATAGATATGATAATAATAAGATAAATATTTTTGGTATTTTTATGATATAGATTGAAAGTAAAAGATAGCAAAATAAAGTAGATTGGAAACTTGTATGATGGAAAATAGACCCGGGGGCCATAGGTTTCACTAGTGGCTTATCTCTAGATAGCATAAGTATTACGGTGGGTGAACAAATTACTGTCAGGCAATATATAGAAAAACGAATAATTATGAAAATATCTAGGTATGATCATGTATATAGGCATCACGTCCAAGACAAGTAGACCGACCCCTTCCTGCATCTACTAATTACTCCACACATCGACCGCTATCCAGCATGCATCTAGAGTATTAAGTTTATAAGAATAGAGTAACGCCTTAAGCAAGATGACTTGATGTAGAGGGATAAACTCATGCAATATGATGTAAACCCCATCTTTTTATCCTCGATGGAAACAATACAATACGTGTCGTTTCCCTTTCTGTCACTGGGATCGAGCACCGCAAGATTGAACCCAAAGCTAAGCACTTCTCCCATTGCAAGAAAGATCAATCTAGTAGGCCAAACCAAATTGATAAGTCAAAGAGACTTGCAAAGATAAACCAATCATACATAAAAGAATTCAGAGAAGATACAAATATTGTTCATAGATAAACTTGATCATAAACCCACAATTCATCGGATCTCGACAAACACACCGCAAAAAGAAGAGTTACATGGAATAGATCTCCAAGAGAATCAAGGAGAACTTTGTATTGAGATCCAAAGAGAGAGAGAGAGAGAAGAAGCCATCTAGCTACTAGCTATGGACCCGAAGGTCTGAAGTAAACTACTCACACATCATCGGAGGGGCCATGGAGTTGATGTGTAGAGGCCCTTCGTGATCAATGCCCCATCTGGTGGAGCTCCGGAAAAGGCCCCAAGATGGGATCTATTGGGTACAGAAGGTTGTGGCGGTGGAAATAGGGTTTTGTTGTGCTCCTGGATGTTTGCAGGGTGTATGGATATATATATATATATAGGAGGAAGAAGTAGGTCGGTGGAGCAATGAGGGGCCCATGAGGGTGGAGGGCGCGCCCAGGGGGGTAGGCGTGCCCCCTGCCTCATGGCCTTCTCGTTGATTGCATGACGTCCACTCCAAGTCCTCTGGATCACGTTTGTTCCAAAAGTCACGTTCCTGAAGGTTTCATTCCGTTTGGAGTCCGTTTGATATGATTTTCTATGAAACACTGAAATAGGCAAAAAATAACAATTCGGGTTGGGCCTCCGGTTAATAGGTTAGTCCGAAAAATAATATAAAAGTGTAAGATAAGTCCCATTATCATCCAAAACAGATAATATAATAGCATGGAACAATCAAAAATTATAGATACCTTGGAGACGTATCAAGCATCCCGAAGCTTAATTCCTACTCGTCCTCGAGTAGGTAAATGATAAAAATAGAATTTTTGATGTGGAATGCCTCCTAACATATTTCTCAATGTAATTTTCTTTATTGTGGCATGAATGTTCAGATCCGAAAGATTTAAGATAAAAGTTTAATATTGACATAAAAATAATAATACTTCAAGCATACTAACTAAGCAATCATGTCTTCTCAAAATAACATGGCCAAAGAAAGTCCATCCCTACAAAATCATATAGTTTGGTCATGCTCCATTTTCGTCACACAAGAATGCTCTCATCATCCACAACCCCGATGACAAGCCAAGCAATTGTTTCATACTTTAGTAATCTCACACTTTTTTCAACTTTCATGCAATACATGAGCATGAGCCATGGATATAGCACTATGGGTGGAATAGAATATAATGAAGGGGGTTATGTGGAGAAGACAAAAAAGGAGAAAGTCTCACATTGACGTGGCTAATCAATGGGCTAGGGAGATGCCCATCAATTGATGTCAATGCAAGGAGTAGGGATTGCCATGCAACGGATGCACTAGAGCTATAAATGTATGAAAGCTCAACAAAAGGAACTAAGTGGGTGTGCATCCAACTTTCTTGCTCACGAAGACCTAGAGCACTTGAGGAGGCCCATTGTTCGAATATACAAGCCAAGTTCTATAATGAAAAGTTCCCACTAGTATATGCAAATGACAAAATAAGAGACTCTCTATCATAAAGATCATGGTGCTACTTTGAAGCACAAGTATGTAAAAAGGATAGTAGCATTGCCCCTTTTTTTGGGCCTTCTCTTTTTTTGGTCTTTATCTCTTCTTTTTTTATTAGGGACAATACTCTATTATTGATGATCATCACACTTCTATTTATTTACAACACAATGATTACAACTCAATACTAGAACAAGAAATGACTCTATATGAATGCCTCCGGCGGTGTACCGGGATTGCGATGAATCAAGAGTGACATGTATGAAACAATTATGAACGGTGGCTTTGCCACAAATATGATGTCAAGTACATGATCATGCAAAGCAATATGACAATGATGATGCGTGTCATAATAAATGGAACGGTGGAAAGTTGCATGGCAATATATATCGGAATGGCTATGGAAATGCCATAATAGGTAGGTATGGTGGCTGTTTTGAGGAAGATATAAGGAGTTTTATGTGTGATAGAGCGTATCGTATCATGGGGTTTGGATGCACCGGCGAAGTTGGCACCAACTCTCAAGGTGAGAAAGGGCAATGGATAGTACCGAAGAGGCTAGTAATGATGGAAGGGCGAGAGTGCGTATAATCCATGGACTCAACATTAGTCATAAAGAACTCACATACTTATTGCAAAAATCTACAAATCATCAAAGCGCATGCTCCTAGGGGGATAGATTGGTAGGAAAAGACCATCGCTCGTCCCCGACCGCCACTCATAAGGAAGACAATCAAATAACACCTCATGTTTAAAATTTGTTACACAGCGTTTACCATACGTGCATGCTACGAGACTTGCAAACTTCAACACAAGTATTCCACAAATTCACAACTACTCAACTAGCACAACTTTGATATCACTATCTCCATATCTCAAAACAATCATCAAGTATCAAACTTCTCTTAGTATTCAATGCACTTATATGTAAGTTTTTATTATGCCTAAAAGCAAATTGCCATGTTGTTCTAAAGGACTCTCAAAATAATATAAGTGAATCATGAGAGATCAATTATTTCTATAAAATAAAACCACCACCGTGCTCTAAAAGATATAAGTGAAGCACTAGAGCAAAAATTATATAGCTCAAAAGGTATAAGTGAAGCACATAGAGTATTCTAATAAATTCCAATTCATGTGTGTCTCTCTCAAAAGGTGTGTACAGCAAGTATGATTGTGGTAAACTAAAAATCAAAGACTCAAATAATACAAGACGCTCCAAGAAAAACACATATCATGTGACGAATAAAAATATAGCTCCAAGTAAAGTTACCGATAGACGAAGACGAAAGAGGGGATACCTTCTGGGGCATCCCCTAGCTTAGGCTTTTTGGTGTCCTTGTATTTTACCTTGGGGTGCCATGGGCATCCCCAAGCTTAGGCTCTTGCCACTCCTTGTTCCATAATCCATCAAATCTTTACCCAAAACTTGAAAACTTCACAACACAAAACTTAAAAGAAAATCTTCGTGAGCTCCGTTAGTAAAAGAAAACAAACAACCACTTCAAGGTACTGTAATGAACTCATTCTTTATTTATATTTATATTGGTGTTAAACCTAATGTATTCCAACTTTTCTATGGTTTATAAACTCTGTTACTAGCCATAGATTCATCAAAACAAGCAAACAACACACGAAAAACAGAATCTATCAAAAACAGAACATCCTGTAGTAATCTATAGGTTTCGAATACTTCTGGAACCCCAAAAATTCTAAAATAAATTGTTGGACGTGAGGAATTTATCTATTAATCATCTTCAAAAATAAATAACTAAATATAACTCTCCAATAAAAAAATGGCAGCAATTCTCATGAGCGCTAAAGTTTCTGTTTTATACAGCAAGATCAAAAAGACTTTCCCCAAGTCTTCCCAACGGTTCTACTTGGCACAAACACTAATTAAACACAAAAACACAGCCAAAACAGAGGCTAGATAAATTACTTATTACTAAATAGGAACAAAAAGAAAGGAACAAAAAATAAAATTGGGTTGCCTCCCAACAAGCGCTATCGTTTAACGCCCCTAGCTAGGCATAAAAGCGAGGATAAATCTAGGTATTGCCATCTTTGGTAGGCAATCCATAAGTGGCTCTCATAATAGATTCATATTGAAAAACAAATATTTAATAGGGGACACATCAATCACTTTTAGATCTTCATCCTTATTATCATGAAAACTAGAAAACACGCTTTTACAAAAACAATCTTTCTTAGCACGCATCCTAGCGGTTCTTTCTTTGCACTCGTCAATGGAAATTCTCATGGCTTGAGAGACTCATTGATATCAAGCTTAGGTGGAATAGATCTAAGTTTCAAAGAATCAACATCAAGAGAAATTCTATCCACGTTCCTAGACAACTCATCAATCTTAAGCAATTTTTCTTCAATCAAAGCATTGGAACTCTTTTGCGAAGTAATAAATTCTTTAATACAAGATTCAAAATCAGAGGGCATATTATTATAATTTCCATAACAATTATTGTAGGAGTTACCATAATTATTAGATGAATTACTAGGAAACTACCTAGAATTAAAATTACCTCTATATGTGTTATTACCAAAATTGTTCCTACCAACAAAATTCACATCCATAGATTCATTATTATTCTCAATCAAAGTAGACAAAGGCATATCATTAGGATCAGTAGCGGCACTATCATTAGCAAACAATTTCATAAGTTCATCCATTTTTCCACTCAAAACATAAATCTCTTCAATTGCATGCACCTTTTTACTAGTAGATCTTTCGGTGTGGCATTGAGAATAATTAACCATAATATTATCTAGGAGTTTGGTAGCTTCTCCTAAAGTGATTTCCATAAAAGTGCCTCCCGCGGCTGAATCTAAAAGATTTCTAGAAGCAACATTCAAGTCAGCATAAATTTTTTGTATAATCATCCATAAATTCAAACCATGTGATGGGCAATTACGTATCATTGATTTCATCCTCTCCCAAGCTTGTGCAACATGTTCATGATCAAGTTACTTAAAATTCATAATATCGTTTCTAAGAGAGATGATCTTAGCAGGAGGAAGATACTTAGAGATAAAAGCATCTTTGCACTTATTCCAAGAATTAATACTATTTTTAGGCAAAGAAGAAAACCAAGCTTTAGCATGATCTCTAAGCGAAAATGGAAATAGTTTAAGTTTAACAATATCATTATCCAAATCTTTATTCTTTTGCATATCACACAAATCAACAAAGTTGTTTAGATGGGTAGCGTCATCTTCACTAGGAAGGCTAGAAAATGGATCTTTCATGACAAGATTCAGCAAAGCAGTATTAATTTCACAAGATTCAGCATCAGTAAAGGAGCAATCGGAGTGCTAATAAAATCATTATTGTTGGTATTGGCAAAGTCACACAATTTAGTATTATCTTGAGCCACCGTGACTAGCAAGCAACCCAATACACAAGCAAACAAGAAGCAAGCGAAAAAGAGGCGAACAGAAAAAGACGGCGAATAAAACGGCAAGGGTGAAGTGGGGGAGAGGAAAACGAGAGGCAAATGGAAAATAATGTAATGCGAAGGATAAGAGCTATGATGGGTACTTGGTATTTCTTGACTTGGCGCCAGAAATCCTTCTTGCCACCTCTTAAGCACTGCGTTGGTTTTCCCTTGAAGAGGAAAGGGTGATGCAGTAAAGTAGCGTAAGTATTTCCCTCAGTTTTTGAGAACCAAGGTATCAATCCAGTAGGAGACCACACGCGAGTCACCTCGTACCTACACAAACAAATAAGAACCTCACAACCAACGCGATAAAGGGGTTGTCAATCCCTTCACGGTCACTTGCAAGAGTGAGATCTGATAGAGATGATAATAATGAGATAAATATGTTTGGTATTTTTATGATATAGATTGAAAGTAAAAGATAGCAAAATAAAGTAGATTGGAAACTTGTATGATGGAAAATAGACCCGGGGGCCATAGGTTTCAATACTGGCTTCTCTCAAGATAGCATAAGTATTACGGTGGGTGAACAAATTACTGTCGAGCAATTGGTAGAAAAGTGAATAATTATGAGAATATCTAGGCATGATCATGTATATAGGCATCACGTCCAAGACAACCAGACCGACTCCTGCCTGCATCTACTACTATTACACCACACATCGACCGCTATCCAGCATGCATCTAGAGTATTAAGTTCATAAGAAGAGAGTAACGCCTTAAGCAAGATGACATGATGTAGAAGGATAAACTCATGCAATATGATGTAAACCCCATCTTTTTATCCTCAGTGGCAACAACTACGTGTCGCTTCCCTTTCTGTCTTTGGGATCGAGCACCACAAGATTGAACCCAAAGCTAAGCACTTCTCCCATTGCAAGAAAGATCAATCTAGAAGGCCAAACCAAACTGATAATTAGAAGAGACTTGCAAATATAAACCAATCATACATAAAACAATTCAGAGAAGATTCAAATATTTTTGATAGATAAACTTATCATAAACCCACAATTCATCAGATCTCGACAAACACACCGCAAAAATAAGAGTTACATTGAATAGATCTCCAAGAGAATCGAGGAGAACTTTGTATTGTGATCCAAAGAGAGAGAAGAAGCCATCTAGCTACTAGCCATGGACTCGAAGGTCTGAAGTACACTACTCACACATCATCGGAGGGGCCATGGAGTTGATGTAGAGGCCCTCCGTGATCAATGCCCCCTCCGGCGGAGCTCCGGAAAAGGCCCCAAGATGGGATCTCTTGGGTACAGAAGGTTGCGGCAGTGGAAATAGGGTTTCATGGTGCTCCTGGATATTTGCGGGATGTATGGATGTATATAGGAGGAAGAAGTAGGTCGGTGGAGCAACGAGGGGCCCACGAGGGTGGAGGGCGCGCCCAGGGGGTAGGCGCGCCCCCTTCCTCGTAGCCTCCTCATTGATTGCTTGACGTCCACTCCAAGTCCTCTGGATCATGTTTGTTCCAAAAATCACATTCCCGAAGGTTTCATTCCGTTTGGACTCCGTTTGATATTCCTTGTGTACGAAACACTGAAATATGCAAAAAAACAGCAATTTGGGCCGGGCCTCCGGTTAATAGGTTAGTCCCAAAAATAATATAGAAGTGTAAAATAAAGCCCGTTATCATCCAAAACAGATAATATAATAGCATGGAAGAATAAAAAATTATAGATACGTTGGAGACGTATCAGCGCACACATTAACAATCAACAAAGTCATTTTGGAAGTCACGTTACAATCGGAAACACAAGTTTTATTGAAACCACGGGCGTTCTATTTACCATTTATGTCCCGCCATGCGTCCCCTTGTTTTATTAGCTAGGAGGCCCCGTGCAGGGTAGCTATTTGAGTACGGGAGGCGTGCGATCAGACCCCTGCGCGTGTTTATCGGGAGGAGAGCCCTTTGACCTCCATCTGCCATCCACCTCTCTCCCAAGGTCTCCATTAATGGTGCCCGAGCCTCTGTTTAATGGCGTGGCAATGTCTCACTCGACTGGGATTTAAGAGAAAAAAAGAAAATCTGGAAAGAAAATTTTGCACAGATCTTGATATAAGATCCGACGGACCTATATAGCATCTACTACGACTTATAGAAAGACTGATGAATATATATATATATAAGGACGACGAGAGTGGATAATAATTTTCTTACATAATTAGGAAGATAATTAGAAAAGCCACATACAGCTACGCCCGAAATACACAAGGGCAAAAGAAGGAAGACGCATACAATGATCTAGCTCGCTGATCTCTACTTTCTTTATGCGCTGCAGGTCGCGGAGACTAGTTCTCGCGGCGGGCGATGATCTCTTTCATCAGTTTCATGTCCTTAATACGCTGCTTGGCAGCATCCATGGATTCCTCCACCAGCCTGTTGTGCTCGATGCGGAGCATGGCATTCTTGTCCATAAGTTTCTTGATGATGACGCCCGTCCTCTGCAACACGGCAGCGGTCTCCTGCTCCTGCTTCGCCCTTCTGGTGATCTTCACCCTCAGTAGGTCGCGCTCGCCCCGGAGCTTCGCATTGCCCTCCCCCAGTTGCCGGATGATGCCAGTAGCCTCGTCCTGCATCCTCGCCCAGCCGGAGATCTGATCCATCTGGCTATGGACAATCGCATGCATGTGCCTGTAAGAGTCCTCGCCTGCCTGTGAGAAATTTTCCCAGGCCGCTGCGGCGCGGCGGGACCACCCTGCTGCTTCGGCGGCACGATGGGACATCTCTGCTGCTTCCGTGGTGTGGCCGCACCAGTCTGCTACATCGACAGCGCAGCAGGACATCCGTGCTGCTTCGGCGGCGCGGCAGGACCTTTGTGCTGCTACTGCTGCGCGGCTGGACATGTTAGCTGCTTTCGTGGCGAGGCGGGACATCTCTCGTGCTTCCTCTTCCATGCTCACCTCTCCCTGGTGGAAATCTCTCGACCCAGAACTCACGCTGGCTATGGCTTGATTGACTTGATTGTTTTTTGTGGATGAGGAGTTGAGGAGGAATGTGTAGTCATCTTAGCATAGTAGTATTTATAACCGAGTAGGAGTACTACTAATACACTCCTAAGTGGGAAACTGTTTAGGTTGTGATCAGTGTGAACAGGTTTGCAATTAAATATAGCGTGGTAGTAGTAGTAATTTGGAATGTGACGAGACGCGCTCAAAATTTATTGACGGATCTAGTTTCGAAGTGCGGCACTATTCCCGGATGGCGTAACGTCGGCATGTTTTCTCGGCCACTACTAGGAAAAGGGCTACTAATGGCGCACCAGTTTTGCCTACTAATGGCGCATCACTGGTGCGCCATTAGTATCACGCCACTAGTATTTTTTACTAATGGCGCACCATTGGTGCGCCATTAGTATAGGCCACGGTGCGCCATTAGTATAGGCCACGGTGTGCCATTAGTATTTTTGAATTTTGAAGGCGGGAAAATAGTAGTGGCGCACCGTCTAACCCCCACCGTGCGCCATTGCTATTTTTGAATTTTGAATTTGGATCTGGATCGTGATTTTTTTGCCCATTTTTGCTAGTTTTTTTGCTCGTTTTTTGGCACGATATTATTTCAAATTTTGTTCCTGTTTTTGGATCTTGTACGTTCTTTTGCCGTGTTCTTTTGCCGGAGAGGAGTTCGCCGGAGAGGAGGAGGAGGAGGTCACCGGAGAGGCGCTCGCCTACATCTCCGGAGAGGAGGAGGAGGTCGCCGGAGAGGAGTTCACCGAAGCATCGGAGAGGAGGAAGGAGAAACCATGAGGGAATGGGAGGAGGGAGGAGGAGCTCACCGGAGAGGAGGGAGGAGAAACCGTGAGGGGAGGGGAGGGGAGGAGAGGAGAGGAGAGGAGAGAGGAGGAGGTCCCCGGAGAGGAGGAGGTCGCCGGAGAGGAGGAGGAGGGTAGTATGGTGGAGGAGAGAAGGGAAGATGGAGTGGAGGAGAGGAGGAGATGCAGTGGAGGAGAGGTGGAGTGGAGGAGGTGCGCCCAGCCATATATACGACATAGTAATGGCGCACCGTGGGCAGGTGTGCTATTACTAACTTTTTTTATTTTTTTGATTTATTTTGAATTTTGAAGGCGGGAAGATCCTAATGGCGCACCATGGGTAGGTCCGCCATTAGTAAGTTTTTTTTTGACTTATTTTGAATTTTGAAGGCGGGAAGATACTAATGGCGCACCATGGGCAGGTGTGCCATTAGTAATTTTTTTTAAAAAAAATTTGACTTATTTTGAATTTTGAAGACGGGAAGATACTAATGGCGCACCATGGGCAGGTGCGCCATTAGTAAATTTTTTTAATTTTTTGACTTATTTTGAATTTTGAAGGCGGGAAGATACTAATGGCGCACCATGGGCAGGTGCGCCATTAGTAAGTTCGAATTTGTTTGAATTTTTTTGCCTCTTCTGTTAGGTTTTTGAGGATTTTGAAAATGTTTAACGGGGTACCCCCCCCCCCCGGTTAAATTCGGATGTAACTTTTCGAGTAGATGATTTTTCATATAAAAAACTTTTCATCCGAGTTCGTACGCAAAAGTTATGCCCATTTTTACAAATTCTCGAGAGATTTTGCAAAAAAGTCAAAAATTCATGTTTGTAAATTTTGCTAACAACTAGACCACATATCACATGGGAATCTTATTTTCTTTTTTTTGACATTTCTATCATTTTCTTTTATTTTTTTTGAAACTGAAAAGGCGGTCCACGGGGGGGGGGGGGGGGGTGCATTCGGGCGAATGTTTGGGCCAAGTTACTAATGGCGCACCGTGGCATGGTGCGCCATTACTAGTTCAACTAACTAGTAATGGCGTACCACTCCCATGGTGCGCCATTAGTAGTTTTGAAAAAATAAAAAAAAATTACTAATGGCGCATCGTGGACGTGGTGCGCCATTAGTATTTGCACACTAATGGCGCACCAACACATGGTGCGCCATTAGTACTCCCTCCGTTTCTAAATATAAGTTTTTATAGAGATTCCACTAGATGAACTACATACGGAGCAAAATGAATGAATCTAAGCTTGAAATGCATCTATATACATCCGTATGTGGTTCATAGTGAAATCTCTACAAAGACTTATGTTTCGGAACGAAGGGAGTATATAGTAATGGCACACCACATGTCTGGTGCGCCATTAGTGTCAATTCCATCTATAGCCCTTTTCCTAGTAGTGGGCCGTGGTCTAGCATATGCCATGCTACTAGTTCTTTTTCTACTGCTATGTACGTGCAAAAACTGGCACCGTCGGATACATATCTTACGCTTGGCATTCGACAGGAATAGCCTTGTGGCGAGCTATAGACTAGTCTTTTTTCCAGACGCATTACACCTATCTCTCGGGACTTCTCGCACGCACCATCACTGCTCCCTAGGTCGATGCCACCCACATACAGTTGTACTCTCTCACACACGCATGCACTCATCCTCTCTCACACACGCATCTGTAGCTACAAATTGTAGTGTTCTCAACCATCCAATTGGCTCTATCATAGGTTTCACGTTGCTCCTTGGCCTTGAGATTGAGATGTTTTAAACGCGGAGGCTAAGATGGAGGCGTGAGGTTTTGGTTAATGTGCAGGCCGCACACGGCACCAACACGCCACGAGCTTCGTCTGCCTGGTGCGTATGCAGTCGAGTGAGTTGTCCAAGTATAGACACAACCAGGCCCTCATTGGTATCTGCGCCTCCACTTTGCACTACACCACGGTCAAGTATTGGTGACACATCAATCTGTCGGCATATGGTGTCTTTGCCGACACATAATTTGTAGCTAACACATATGCTGACAGAAGACTGAACAGTCGAAGGACTTACTGTGGGGAAAGGCATTGCCGACAAAAGTTCACTTGCCGACACATTTTGAGTCGGCATACACCCTACCTACGCCGATAGTTTCCCTGTGCACATACACCTACCTACCCTGACACATGATTTGTGGGCATACACCCGAGCTACGGCGACCGACGGGGTGTGAACATAGACCCCACTTTTGGCGACACATAAGTTGTCCTGCTAGGTATATACCTTTGTCGACACTTGTTCTGTTTGGACAGACGTATACCTTCGCCGACACTTATGTTGTCTAGATAGGTACATACCTTGGATGACACATACTCTGTCTATCCAGGTACGTACAATTGCCTACACTTATTCTGTCTAGCTAGGTAGTAACCATGGCTGACAATTACTCTGCAAGAATCTGTTTACCAGCAGATAAATTGTTGGAAAGGTAGTGTACAGCCAAACCAATGATTTGATACATATACCATATACAATGTCAAATGTGATCAACAAACAACATCAAGATGAACACATATTGGACAATCATGATAGGTTCACAAACATACATAAATAGATATTCACACGGGTTCACAAGCATAGTTTGACCATCCAGAACACACAAGTCACATAAAAAGGTCCACCATTTGCTAGTCTGAACTAATTCAAACAATGGTCCAGAACACACAAATCACATACATGAGCACAAAGTTTCTACTCCCAAACACTTGAAGCACCAAATGGTCCAGAACACACATAAGATTCAAGAAAAATGATTGAAGTTGGTTGGTCCAAAATACTGTGAACAGCCATATGTGTTCCATGACACTCCAAGTCCTCCTCACATCCAATGCTAGGTGTGGCTAAGTACCAGAAAATATTCCATATGAATTTATCATGAAAGTGCAATCATTCCAAAAGTTGTTCAAAGCTCATATGAAGATTGTTAGGCTAGAGCGGCACATGCTAGCTTATACTTGGTTGTTCATGTGAGAGTAACATTATTATATGACCATGAATACACACAAATATATTTGTTCCTCTGCGGTGAAGTGTAGTGTTGCGGGCTTCCTTCTCCACAGGAATCAATCACCACAGGAAACAATGTTCTGCTATTTTTGTCGACATCATTTGATCAACACACTTGAGTTCCTTTTGGTTTCATGTCCCAGAATTATTAGCAAGAGCATTCCCAGAAAATCTACTTGTGCATATATGCTACAGAAATGCTTATGACGAGTAAAACACGTTCTCAAAAATAAGCTTGGTATGGCAACAAACAAACTAAACTAATGCAAGGGGAAAGGATGCAGAATTAGGATGTGGCTATTTTCAAGTATGTAACATATTTGACCAAGATCAGGACATGGATTATCAATATGTTTCCGCAGAATCGTTTCTTAATTGAGCCGCACGACACCATCAGAATTACAATATTCTATTCTGGAGCTCAAAAGTTCAGATTGGTGGCAAGTTAATAAGCTAACATGGCAGCTCTGTGAGTCTGAAACAGGTTATAAAGGATAAGATGATGCCGACAAACTTGGCAATAAATACCATAAGATAGGATTCCTGATCAGCAATATTATTTGTTAACAACTCATAGTAGTAGTTGTAGCTTGTTATATTTAAGAACACACCGTAGTAGTTTATAAAGGATGGGCTTGTCAGATATTAAGAGTTGCAGGTTGTAATAATATTTAAGAACCAGCAGTAGTAGATTGTACTGAACTTTTATATGCTATAGAGGAAACATGGCTGGGCCTTATGTAGTTATGTTGCACTTCTTTGTACATTGTCTTGACACATTCAGTTTACTTGTAATGTATAATTTAGATGAAGAGATACTACAATATCACGGGCCATTGAGGATGAAGCTGAGGTTACCATCAATGATCTATTTAAAGAGGAAATAAAAATCTAAAGCTTCAACAAGTAGAGGCAACTGCTGTTAGTACCTGCACCTCCTGGCACATTAGTTGTCTTCTTGGCATCTTTGATCTGCAACAAGACAACAACAATCATTACTCTTTGGTCTAATTCCCAAAACAACTGAAAAATAGGCATTCAAAAAAAGGCCTACATGTAATTCTCACTAGTACGAATGTCGTGCTACAATCTTCAACTTCAGTATCAAATATGCTGTCGTCAGAGACGCCCGAGTAGTTCCGCTGCACTGAGAGCGCTCTGCTGATGTTGCACATCACGGCCTGCTCGTGCTGCTGCTATTGCATGCTCGGGCTATCAGGCGTCCGGAAAGAAGAAAAATTGTAGAGCTGCGACAGCAGCAGCTTCAAGTGCTAATGTGCTCTTGAGGAATCCTTCCATGTTGGTAAATTCAGTCTCCGGTTTCCTAGAATAGATAAGATAAATAGCAATTTCTTAGTCTGTGTTGCTACTCATTAATTCTTTTAGACCACCGATGTGGTTAATAAAAAGATCAAAAAGTTTAGCATAACTCAGACCGATGTGGATAGTTCACACGGGTTAATTTGTTGTTTCATGTGCACATATTAATCAAATAAATTCTTCCAATCTAGTTAATTGTACTGCTGGATTTTGGTGGTCATTCTGAATGTATAAATTTGTTGTGCGGATCTCTAAACTAATATGGATCTGTTTACGAACTATAACTTAGCACTATATCGAGTTCTTGCTATCAGTTTGATTTTGGTGGTCCAAGTGGATATATACACGAGTCATACAGCCACAGTCTGCACTATTTGGTTAATGAGAACGGGAGGAGCACAACACTGACCCCATCGCTTATCTCAGCTAGCTTCAGGTCCACCATGGCCACCTACACCGAGCGCCATATCACGTCGCCGAGCTTCGTTGTCGACTCATGTACCCAATCACCACAAACAGAGATATCAGAACAGTTCATTACATAATTATACCGCTTATGAGTTCGGGAAAAAGGAAACTTTGATGTACCTAGGCTTAGACAACCACGTTTTGTCCATGATGCACCATTAATATCAAATTTGCCAAGTATCTGAATTTGGCTAGTGCGACAATGTTAGTTTTGCATCGGTGAAGCAACAATCATTATTCATTATTGAGGCAAAATAGCAGTACAAAACAATCAAGCAACAGAAACACATTCTTGTCCGGTTGTCTACTGTCACAAGCAACGACATATGAATTAAGTGCAGCAGTACAGCAAAGGAAAACTTAGGAGGAGTTGACGCTTACCTCAAGGCACGGGGACGGATGGCTTTTGGAGGGGCACAACTCGAAGGAGATGGAGCCCCGACAGCAGGTCCGGTAGCAGCGTAATGAGCCTGGAGATGGATCCCGTGGCATCAACATGTCCGGCAGCAGCGGGAGGCCGGCAATGGAGCCCCGGTAGCAGCAGATCCGGCAGGAGCGGGAGCACGACGATGGAGCCCCGGAGGTAGCAGGGATGGAGATTTGCGAGGACGACGGCTGGATGTCAGGAGGACACAAGGACGGCCGTCGGATTGTGGAGTGCGAGGACCGTGGCTCGATCTCGGGTGGAGGGGCAGAGTGCGAGGATGGGTGGATGTGGGGTGGAGCTTGGGGGAGGGGGGTGCGACCTCCGGGACGACGGCTTGATGACGGGGTCGAGCGCGAGGGCGACGGCGATGGCGGCCGGACTTTGGATCGAGCGCGAGGCCGGCGGCAATGGCGTCCGGACCGTGGATCGAGCGCGAGGTGGGCAGCGACACAACACGGGTTAGGGTTGTGGAGTTGTTCGATTTGGGGATTGTTTGCTCGGGGTGGAGGTTATTTTGCACAAAAACCTGAAAATTTTCCCCTCCCGCCGAAATCTCGCGCCAAGTTTCCAATGATTCACACGTGTCCACCTACGCCGACACTTTTTTCGTGTCCATACATCCTATGTAGGCCGACACATGTTAGGTCGCTAAGTACCTACCTACGACGACTGAAAAAAATGTCAAAACCCACACATCTGCCGACACATAACATGTTATTAAGCAATTACTGACAGATACATTGTTGTTGTGTGGTTGCCGACACTTAGTGTGTCCACAGTAATGTACCTATGCTAACATATGATCCGAAGATAAAACTTAAAAGCTACGCCGACAGTTATTTTGTGGAGATTACTGGACCTTTGCCCACAGAAGTGTGTCATGTAATCTCCACCGTGGTGTAGTGTTGGCTGGTCATAGTGGAGAGTAACATAGACCAGTTACTAGTCTATGTTACTAGTACCTTCATAGTGGGCCGGTAGCGTCATATATTATATGCATAATTTGGCGACGAGCGCTCTCTATATGTACCACCTTTTTTCTTTAATTACATCTTGTTAGTTTTGCTCCATGGTGCTATCCATCGATACTACAACTGTACAAATCTATATATTTTTTAAAAGGCTAGAGGGCGGGGCAGTCTAGCTTGGCCCTTTTCACAAGAGGCGAGGGCCTTTGTGATTTGATGGCTCATTAGTGCTGGAAGGCGGGGCCTTGTGATTTGACTGCTCGTACAAATGTGCCGACGATCTGAGGAGGAGCAAATAACCGTGCGGTATACTCAAGTTTTCCACTGGAGTACAACGGAGGAGCACGAAACACGGCAGCCCAGTGCCATATCCTCTACTCTCTACTCTTATTATATATTACTAGCAAGAGGCATTATTCTATTGGCAATAAGGAATGATCTAATTTGCTAGTCATCTCATTTTTAGCATTTTTCTATTCATGCCTCACAGAGAAGGTGACACATGCGGTCAAATACTAGTACTGCTACTGTACTACTTACTAGTCGTATTTAGTATCACATTTTAACCATAAATGTGGGAGGATGTCACGACAACGCCTCCACATGTGCCACGTGGCTTCATGAACTGTAAGAGAAACACTGTGTAGCGTGCCATTGTGTTTTGCACATACTCGAAGTACTAGTAAGTTACACGTGCATTGCACGCGTCAGATTTTGCAACCAAATTACGAATAAATACCACACTATAGCATGTAAGCTTTGAGTCATATATGCCTCATGTAGACCTTCGTTTAATTCTTATAGTTCATCTCATTCAAAATCAATTAGTTTCTATAAAAAACCTAGGGCCTCTTTGATTCGTAGGATTTCCAAAATGCGGAAATAGGAAGAACATGGGATTAGAGTGGAATGTCGTCTTGAATCCTATAGGATGGTAGGAGTGTTTGATTGTGCATTCAAAAAACGCAAAATTCTTTCAAAGATGTTTGAGTGGATGGGATGTTTCCTATGAAATCTAGTGCAAATGAATCATATGGGAAAATTCCTATGGTTTACAATCCTACAAATCAGACGACCAAGATAGGAAAAATTCCTAAGGATTAGAATCCTCCAAAATTCCTTTGAGAATCCTTTGAATCAAAGAAGCCCTTAATCTATTTTATGATTCATGGAATTGTGCGTTGTAAAGCATAAAGTAAAAACAAATAATGGCAATTCAACTAGAAAAAATGTTTGGGCAATTATGGTACGGAAGATTCTAGAACAAAGGAGAACCATTGTGGTTTTGAGATTTGTGTATTATGCTTAAGTTCAACCATGGAGTCTGCTAGATTGTACATGTGGCAAAATCCGGTGGGGGCTAGAAGATGGTGCGAGGGGCCGAGTGGAGGGAGACTATGAAGGAGTGCACAACAACGAGATCGATATTTAGAGAGAGGGGGCGAGAACGTGCGCTGTTGCGTGCAGTGGCGGAGCCATGAAAAATGTCCCATGAGCTAGGGGGCCAAGAATTGCCCAAACGTTTTTCTACATGATTTGTTTTTACTTTATGCCTTACAACGCACAATTCCATGAATCTTAAAATAGATTAGCTTTCTTATAAAAACTAGATGATTTCGAATGAAATGAACTATAAGAATTAAACGAACATCTACATCATGCATATATGACTAAAAGCTTACATGCTATAATGTGGTATTTATTCATAAGTTGGTTGCCAAATCTCATGTGTGCAATGCACGTGTACCTTACTAGTCTAAATGGTGTCTCTATGTGTGTTGTGCGTGTTAAACACATTGTACATAGTATATCATACTAGTCTAAATTGTCTATTTTTGGTACACGTTAAGCTTGTTCCCCGAAATTTCAAGCCGCGCCTTGTTATGCCGAAATTTCAAGCTAGCGTCTCTGTCTATCGTGCCGCGAAACTCCCGCCTCTTTAACCCGCGCCTTGTTAGCCCGAAATATTTAAGATATATCTTTGTCTCATTGTGCTCCGACAACTCCCTCCATCTCAACCCGCGCCTTGCTATTCCAAAACTACAACGCGCACGAAAACTCCCACCTCCTGTGAAATCCTGATACGCAAAATGCCCATGATACCCCTGAACTGAAAGAACCGCCTCAAATCGGTGAGGGTACTTCCGTAACTTACCCCACATTTCGGATAAGCGCGTCCCAAGCCATGGTTCCCCACTCCCATCCCATCCGCCCACCCATTTGTACACCGAGGCCGGCAAAACCCGCGAAGCCCCCACACCCTCCTCCGTCCGCCACCTAGCCGGAGCCTCTTCCCTGACGACGTCATCCACAGCAACACCTCGACGTCCTCATCCATCGTACCGGATGAGGATCCTTCATTGATCTGGTCGTCCCGCCGGTTCAGCCACCCCGTCCTCCACCTCAAAGGAGCTGCCCTGACGTTCCCCTCGTCTTTCGCGCCACCTCCATTCCCACACCGCCGTCTTCACCTGCACCACCAGAAGAGCATCATCATCACCGTTTCCTCGGATGAAGCTGCGGCCTAATCGGCACCACCAAAGAGGTTGTACATTAATCGCCGCATTTTCTTCTTGATTCGATCACACGGTGGTGCCGGCGCTTGGTCCCGAGCCGACATAGCGTGACTCCATCCACGGCGGTGTCGCTGGCCACTTCCTCCATGGCGTCACTCCCTCGGCGGCGACTTCCACATCAGTAGGAGCTGCTGCTGCTTTACCTCTTGCTCACGCTGCTGCTCTGCTCTTGCTCTCGGTCCCCTTCCTGGTCTGCTCTTGCTCTTGCTCTTGCTCGTGCTCGTGCTGCTGCTCTCGCTGTTGCTCTTGCTTGCGATGCTGCTCCGATTTAACTACACTTCAGTCGACTGAATTGACTTTTGGGCCAGTCGATTTTCAGGGGGTGGGGGGCTCGCCGGAGTTATGGAAGAACCAGCCGCAGCGGGGAGGGGGGCTCGCCGGAGAGGTACCCCACTATCTATCTTAGGGTTCAGGGTGCGGGCGGTGGTTGCCGGCGGTGGTGGGCTGTGGCGTGGGGATCGCCGGAGAAAAAGCTCGGCATGGGGGGGCTACAAGGATGGCCGGGGCAGCGGCGGACCGGCGGTGGGGAGTGTTTTCGAGGCGGGCGGGGGGCGGCTGTTTAGCCGGTGATGGCTCACGGCTCAGGGGTGTGGATATTGAGGATGAACTGCAGGCCCTTGATTTCGTATCCAACGGCTGCAAAATCGACTGACCACCGATGAAAAAGTTAGTCGACTGACTTGTAGCCTCACCTCTAGTGCGTTTAGTTTCGACAGTAAAATTCAGTTTCGACAGCAAAATTCAGTTTCGACAGTTAAGTTCAGTTTCGACAGTTAAATTCAGTTTTGATAGTTAAGTTCAGAGATGAGCGGCTGATGTATACATCTAGCACTTTGAGGTTATGTATTTTACGTCATCTATTGGAGATGTTATTGGAATTCCACTCAGGTTAACGTTGTCTCTCTTGTCCTGCTTCAACCTCGGCGTCGTACAACTCACTGGAGATGCTCCAACGACGAAACCCTCCATCACAGCAGAGCAGTACCTCGGGCTCCATCTCCAGACGCCTAAGATCTTCCCCTCCTCCGACAGCCAAGTCAGCCGGAGCATCCTCACCAGCCAACCCAATCACACTGAGATCGACATGGCTTCGCCAAAGAGGTTGTACACTTCTTGTGGTTTGACTTAATCTCACCATGTTTTTTTGCATCCTGTGATCTTCCAATTCTGGTGAACCAAACACCCAGATTGGTAGAAATCATGTGTTTTTAAATTCTCTGTTTTGCACGTGCATTCCAATCCTATTCCTGTCTATTTCCTATCCCTGCATTGTTAGAATCCTCAAATTCAAACAAGCCCTTACACAATTACTTCTGTTACAGATATGTGTCAAAGAAAACCTTGTGTGGTTTGTCCTGCTCCTGCGGTGTTGTGTTCCACCCCAGCTCAGCTGCTCCAACAACGAAAGGGTTCACCACAGCAGGGATCCGCTCTCTAGACTGTCTTTCGCCACCTCAGATCTTCTTCCCCGCCACCGGCAGCCACGGCAACTGCATTACCATCATCAACTGAGCAGATGACCTTGAGGACTACACGGGTCCGCAAGAGAGATCGCACTCTTCCGTGTCTGCTTACGTTATGCATCGCTTAATATGATGACTGATACGTCTCCAATGTATCTATAATTTTTGATTGTTCCATGCTATTATATTATCAACCTTCGATGTTTTATATGCATTTATATGCTATTTTATATGAATTTTGGGACTAAACTATTAACCCGGAGCCTAGTGCCAGTTTATGTTTTTCCCTTGTTTCAGTGTTTCGCAGAAAAGGAATATCAAACAGAGTCCAAGCGGAATGAAACCTTCGGAAAAGTTATTTTAGGAAAGAAAGCAATACAGGAGACTTGGAGTGCACGTTAGGGGATCATCGAGGAAGCCACGAGGCAGGGGGCGCGCCCACCCCCCTGGGCGTGCCCTCCACCCTCGTGGGCCCCTCGTGGCTCCCTAATGTATTTCTACCGCCTATATATATATCCATATACCCTAAAACTATCGGGGAACACAATAGATCGGGAGTTCCGCCGCCAGAAGCCTCCGTAGCCACCGAAAACCAATCTAGACCCGTTCCGGCACCCTGCCGGAGGGGGGAATCCCTCTCCGGTGGCCATCTTCATCATCCTGGCGCTCTCCATGACGAGGAGGGAGTAGTTCTCCCTCGGGGCTGAGGGTATGTACCAGTAGCTATGTGTTTGATCTCTCTCTCTCTCCCGTGTTCTTGAGGTGGTACGATCTTGATGTATCGCGAGCTTTGCTATTATATTTGGATCTTATGATGTTCCCCCCCTATACTCTCTTGTAATGGATTGAGTTTTCCCTTTGAAGTTATCTTATCGGATTGAGTCTTTAAGGATTTGAGGACACTTGATGTATGTCTTGCGTGGGATACTCGTGGTGACAATGGGGTATTCTATTGATCCATTTGATGTATGTTTTGGTGATCAACTTGCGGGTTCCGCCCATGAACCTATGCATAGGGGTTGGCACACGTTTTCTTCTTGACTCTCCGGTAGAAACTTTGGGGCACTCTTTGAGGTTCTATGTGTTGGTTGAATAGATGAATCTAAGATTGTGTGATGCATATCGTATAATCATACCCACGGATACTTGAGGTGACATTGGAGTATCTAGGTGACATTAGGGTTTTGGTTGATTTGTGTCTTAAGGTGTTATTCTAGTACGAACTCAAGGGCTGTCTGTGACACTTACAGGAACAGCCCAACGGATTGATTGGAAGGAATAAACTTTGAGGTGGTTTCGTACCCTACCATAATCTCTTCGTTTGTTCTCCGCTATTGGTGACTTTGGAGTGACTCTTTGTTGCATGTTGAGGGATAGTTATGTGATCCAATTATGTTATTATTGTTGAGGGAACTTGCACTAGCGAAAGTATGAACCCTAGGCCTTGTTTCAACGCATTGCAATACCGTTTACGCTCACTTTTATCATTAGTTACCTTTCTGTTTTTATATTTTCAGATTACAAAAACCTTTATGTACTATCCATATACCACCTGTATCACCATCTCTTCACCGAACTAGTGCACCTATACAATTTACCATTGTATTGGGTGTGTTGGGGACACAAGAGACCCTTTGTTATTTGGTTGAAAGGTTGCTTGAGAGAGACCATCTTCATCCTACGCCTCCTACGGATTGATAAACCTTAGGTCATCCACTTGAGGGAAATTTGCTACTGTCCTACAAACCTCTGCACTTGGAGGCCCAACAATGTCTACAAGAAGAAGGCTGTGTAGTAGACATCAAGCTCTTTTCTGGCGCCGTTGCCGGGGAGGTGAGTGCTTGAAGGTATATCTATAGATCTTGCAATTGAATCTTTTAGTTTCTTGTTTTATCACTAGTTTAGTTTATAAAAAATGGAATTAAGCTTGCCTCATACGCTTCATCTTTTTAATATCTTTCGTGAGTATGATGGAAAGGAAAATTGTGCCAAAGTGTTAGAAGAAGAATGCATTAAAATGTTTGGCACTAAATCTTTGAATGATGAGCATGATTGCAATGTTGTTTGTATGAACTCCTTGAATATCCATAGTACTAATGATGATTGCACTAGTTATGATCAAAATGCCTCCTATGAACATGTCAATTTTTGTGGAGTGCATTGGGTTTGCAAGTACACACCAATTAGGGAAGATAGATTTTGCAATAGGCACAAGTACTTAGAAACTAAATTGTTGCAAGAAAGGCTAAATGTTTGTGCTGAAAATTTAAATTTTCTTGGCCATACTTGTGAGCTTTGCAATGAACGTGGTCATTTAACCATGCGATGCAAATTGTTTCATGATCTAATCGTTTCCAAAAATTGTGATGACTTGATTTCTCTTGCACATCATAATGAACTTAGTTTTATTATGGGTTACGAAGAAATGAAACGTATAACTAACTATCTTCCAGTATTTGCCCGTGATAAACTTCTTGGCTTTGATCTAGAGCAAATTTATATGTATTGTGCGGTGAATTGTATTGAAAATCCTTATATTGCCAACTACATAAAGAAAAGAAAACAAATAGAAGATGAAGATAATACTAATGAAAGGGAAGAGACTTCCAAATATCTTCCTATTATTTCTTATGATGAATCGGGTAACGAGGAGGAGCCTCCTATTCAACCAATCTCATTAATAAGGAGCTCCAAAAAGAGGATTGAACCCACACATGATGTGGTGAAGAAGAAGAAGAAAATAAAAAGGAAGAGAGGTAAAAAGATATTTCCCCAAATAATGCTGCTCCTATTACTATTGTGCCTCATGAAAATATAACTGTGAAAGATAATGATACTTCTTATGATCTTGAAAATCTTTTTGGCACTTGCTTGGAAGAATATGATAATTGCTATACTATTGGTGCTATCCATACTATTAATGATGAGAGTGATTATGCTTATGATATGAAAA
This sequence comes from Triticum urartu, assembly GCF_003073215.2. Classification (NCBI taxonomy): domain Eukaryota; kingdom Viridiplantae; phylum Streptophyta; class Magnoliopsida; order Poales; family Poaceae; genus Triticum; species Triticum urartu. The sequence goes on from NC_053027.1 coordinate 104,529,165, forward strand.
GGCCCAAGCTTGGGGATGCTATGTTTGATGAAGATGATGTTTTTGATAATATATTTGCTGCAATTAATGTTTGTCCCAAGCTTGGGGACGCTACGTTTAATGAAGATGATATTTTTAGTCTCCCAAGTTTTGATATGCAAATTTATAATGATGGTAGCATGCCTCCTACTTATGATGATTATTGTGATGGTACTTATGCTATAAAAAGTAGTGATTATATTTATAAAACTTGTCATGATTATGATTACCCCTTTTCTTAACATTACTCTTTTAATGTGGAAACGATTTATAGTATTCGAGTCTCTTATGATACTCCCACTATTCGGAATGAGAAGAATTTTGCTTATGTGGAGAGTAATAAAAATTCTATGCTTATGCATCATGAAAATAATGCTTTAGGTGCTGGTTATATTGTTGAATTAATTCATGATTCTACTGAAAATTATTATGAGGGAGGAATATATGCTTGTAGGAATTGCAATAATATCAAGTTTCCTCTCTATGTGCTTAAAGTTTTGAAGTTATGCTTGTTTTACCATCCTATGCTAGTTGATTATTGTTCCCACAAGTAGTTTGCTCACAAAATCCCTATGCATAGGAAGAGGGTTGGACTTAAATGTGCTAGTTATATTCTTCATGATGCTCTCTTTATGTTACAATTCTTATCTTTTATGTGAGCATCGTTGAAATCATCATGCCTAGCTAGGGGCCTTAAACGATAGCGCTTGTTGGGAGGCAACCCAACTTTATTTTTGTTCGTTGATTTTTGCTCCTGTTTAGAAATAAATAATTTATATAGCCTCTATTATGATTGAGTTTTTATGTTTTAGTTAGTGTTTGTGCCAAGTAGAACCGTTGGGAAGACTTGGGGAAAGTCTTGTTGATCTTGCTGTAAAAAACAGAAACTTTAGCGCCCACAAGAATTGATGCCATTTTTTATTGGAGAGTTCTATTTAGTTAATTATTTTTTCATATTATTAATAGATAAATCCTCATGTCCAGAAATTTATTTTAGAATTTTTGGGATTCCAGAAGTTTGTGTTAGTTACAGATGACTATAGACTGTTCTATTTTTGACAGATTCTGTTTTTCGTGTGTTGTTTGCTTATTTTAATGAATCAATGGCTAGTAAAAGAGTTTATAAACCATAGAGAAGTTGGAATACAGTAGGTTTAACACCAATATAAATAAATAATGATTTAATTACAGTACCGTGAAGTGGTTTTTTGTTTTCTTTCGCTAACGGAGCTCACGAGATTCTCTTGTTAAGTTTTGTGTTGTGAAGTTTTCAAGTTTTGGGTAAAGATTCGATGGACTATGGAATAAGGAGTGGCAAGAGCCTAAGCTTGGGGATGCCCAAGTCACCCCAAGGTAATATTCAAGGACAACCAAGAGCCTAAGCTTGGGTATGCCCCGGAAGGCATCCCCTCTTTCATCTTCGTTCATCGGTAACTTTACTTGGAGCTATATTTTTATTTACCACATGATATGTGTTTTGCTTGGAGCGTCAATTTATTTTGTTAGGATTTGCTTGCTGTTTGAATAAAATACCAAGATATGAAATTCTTTAATGTTAGAGAGTCATCATATAGTTGCATAATTATTCGACTACTCATTGATCTTCACTTATATCTTTCGGAGTAGTTTGTTGTTGCTCTAGTGCTTCACTTATATCTTTTTAGAGCACAGCGGTGGTTTTATTTTTAAGAAATAGATGAACTCTCATGATTCACTTATATCATTTTGAGAGTCTCTAAACAGAATGGTAGTTTGCTTTGGTTATGAAACTAGTCCTAATATGATGGGCATCCAAGAGGGATATAATAAAACTATCATATAAAGTGCATTGAATACTATGAGAAGTTTGATACTTGATAATTGTTTTGAGATATGGAGATGGTGATATTAGAGTCATGCTAGTTGAGTAGTTTTGAATTTGAGAAATACTTGTGTTGAAGTTTGTGATTCTCGTAGCATGCACGTATGGTGAACCGTTATGTGATGAAGCCAGAGCATGATTTATTTATTGATTGCCTTCCTTATGAGTGGCGGTCGGGGACGATCGATGGTCTTTTCCTACCAATCTATCTCCCTAGGAGCATGCGCGTAGTACTTTGTTTCGATAACTAATAGATTTTTGCAATAAGTATGTGAGTTCTTTATGACTAATGTTGAGTCCATGGATTATACGCACTCTCACCCTTCCACCATTTCTAGCCTCTCCAGTACCGCGCAACTTTCGCCGGTACCATAAACCCACCATATATCTTCCTCAAAACAGCCACCATACCTACCTATTATGGCATTTCCATAGACATTCCGAGATATATTGCCATGCAACTTTCCACCGTTCTGTTTATTATGACACGCTCCATCATTGTCATATTGCTATGCATGATCATGTAGTTGACATTGTATTTGTGGCAAAGCCACTGTTCATAATTCTTTCATACATGTCACTCATGAGTCATTGCACATCCCGGTACACCGCTGGAGGCATTCATATAGAGTCATATTTTCTTCTAAGAATCGAGTTGTAATTCTTGAGTTGTAAGTAAATAAAAGTGTGATGATCATCATTATTAGAGCATTGTCCCAGTGAGGAAAGGATGATGGAGACTATGATTCCCCCACAAGTCGGGATGAGACTCCGGACGAAAATAAATAAATAAAAGAGGCCAAAGAAGCCCAAATAAAAAAAGAATAGAAAAGAGGCCATAAAAAAGAGAAGGCCCAAATAAAAAAATAAAAAAATAAAAAAATGAGAGAAAAAGAGAGAAGGGGCAATGCTACTATCCTTTTACCACACTTGTGCTTCAAAGTAGCACCATGATCTTCATGATAGAGAGTCTCCTATGTTGTCACTTTCATATACTAATGCGAATCTTTCATTATAGAACTTGGCTTGTATATTCCAATGATGGGCTTCCTCAAAATGCCCTAGGTCTTCGTGAGCAAGCGAGTTGGATGCACATCCACTAGTTTCTTTTGTTGAGCTTTCATACATTTATAGCTCTAGTGCATCCGTTGCATGGCAATCGCTACTCACTCACATTGATATCTATTGATGGGCATCTCCATAGCCCATTTGACATGCCTAGTTGATGTGAGACTATGTTCTCCTTTTTGTCTTCTCCACAACCACCATTCTATTCCACCTATAGTGCTATGTCCATGGCTCACGTTCATGTATTGCTTGAAGATTGAAAGAGTTTGAGAACATCAAAAGTATGAAACAATTGCTTGGCTTGTCATCGGGGTTGTGCATGATTTAAATACTTTGTGTGGTGAAGATGGAGCATAGCCAGACTATATGATTTTGTAGGGATAGCTATCTTTGGCCATGTTATGTTGAGAAGACATGCTTGCCTTGTTAGTATGCTTGAAGTATTATTATTTCTATGTCAATATTAAAATTTTGCCTTGAATCTTATGGATCTGAATATTCTTGCCACAATAAAGAGAACTACATGGATAAATATGTTAGGTAGCATTCCACATCAAAAATTCTGTTTTTATCATTTACCTACTCGAGGACGAGCAGGAATTAAGCTTGGGGATCCTGATACGTCTCCAACACATCTATAATTCTTTATTGTTCCATGCTATTATATTATCAACCTTGGATGTTTTATATGCATTTATATGCTATTTTATATGATTTTTGGGACTAACCAATTAACCCAGAGCCTAGTGCCAGTTTCTGTTTTTCCCTTGTTTCAGTGTTTTGCAGAAAAGGAATATCAAATGGAGTACAAACGGAATGAAACCTTCGGAGAAGTTATTTTTGGAAAGAAAGCAATACATGAGACTTGGAGTGCACGTTAGGCGATCAACGAGGAAACCACGAGGCTGGGGGCGCGCCCACCCCCATGGGCGCGTCCTCCACCCTCGTGGGCCCCTCGTGGCTCCCCTGATGTATTTCTTCCGCCTATATATATCCATATACCCTAAAACTATCGGGGAACACAATAGATCGGGAGTTCCGCTGCCAGAAGCATCCATAGCCACCGAAAACCAATCTAGACCCGTTCCGGCACCCTGCCGGAGGGGGGAATCCCTCTCCGGTGGCCATCTTCATCATCCCAGCGCTCTCCATGACAAGGAGGGAGTAGTTCTCCCTCGGGGCTCAGCGTATGTACCAGTCGCTATGTGTTTGATCTCTCTCTCTCTCTCGTGTTCTTGAGGTGGTACGATCTTAATGTATCGCGAGCTTTGCTATTATATTTGGATCCTATGATGTTTCTCCCCCTCTACTCTCTTGTAATGGATTGAGTTTTCCCTTTGAAGTTATGTTATCAGATTGAGTCTTTAAAGATTTGAGAACACTTGATGTATGTCTTGTCGTGTGTATCTGTGGTGACAATGGGATACCACGTGATTCACTTGATGTATGTTTTGGTGATCAACTTGCGGGTTCCGCCCATGAACCTATGCATAGGGGTTGGCACACGTTTTTGTCGTGATTCTCTGGTAGAAACTTTGGGGGACTCTTTGAGGTTCTATGTGTTGGTTGAATAGATGAATCTGAGATTGTGTGATGCATATCATATAATCATACCCACGGATACTTGAGGTGACATTGGAGTATCTAGGTGACATTAGGGTTTTGGTTGATTTGTGTCTTAAGGTGTTATTCTAGTACGAACTCTAGGGCTGTTTGTGACACTTATAGGAATAGCCCAACGGATTGATTGGAAAGAATAACTTTGAGGTGGTTTCGTACCCTACCATAATCTCTTCGTTCGTTCTCCGCTATTAGTGACTTTGGAGTGACTCTTTGTTGCATGTTGAGGGATAGTTATGTGATCCAATTATGTTATTATTATTGAGAGGAATTGCACTAGTGAAAGTATGAACCCTAGGCCTTGTTTCCTAGCATTGCAATACCGTTTACGCTCACTTTTATCATTCATTACCTTGCTGTTTTTATAATTTCAGATTACAAATACCTTTATCTACCATCCATATTGCACTTGTATCACCATCTCTTCACCGAACTAGTGCACCTATACAATTTACCATTGTATTGGGTGTGTTGGGGACACAAGAGACTCTTTGTTATTTGGTTGCAGGGTTGCTTGAGAGAGACCATCTTCATCCTACGCCTCCCACGGATTGATAAACCTTAGGTCATCCACTTGAGGGAAATTTGCTACTGTCCTACAAACCTCTGCACTTGGAGGCCCAACAACGTCTACAAGAAGAAGGTTGTGTAGTAGACATCAATGACATGCTACTTTATCGTTGTGTTCACCTATTAGACTCTGACTCAGGTCCAAAATTATGCTGAAACTTGAGTTTTTAAATAGTTGTGGGGTACATATTGGGGCAGCAATCAGTACTATCTGTCTACTATCTAGTTTATCTCGGGTGTCTACTATGAGTTTCATGTTGGGTGCAACCAAACATTAAAGGAGCCATTATCTGTATTTTTTAACTAAAGCTATTATCTGCCTGCTATCATTTGTTTTTGGTCTATCCACAGTTTGCTACCATCACTCTAGATTTGTGCATGCACTCCTTACATAATCTCACTATGTTTTATTCCTATGCATGTCAGTTATTGTACACAATGGAACTGAACATGTAGAGCAAAAGAGACGAGCCTTGCGTGGAAATAAAATTTCATGCAGACGTCGCTCCATGGTGGGCGCAAAGGCAGCCCCCCTCCACCCATTTTGGGTCATAATCAAGAGGAAGATAACTGTTCTGAGGGGGATTCAGAAGCAGAAGACCACTCCTATTTACCCAATGAGGTCTTCGATCTATCCTGGCATGCTGATGTTGGTAATACCATGCATATGGTGCCTTGCATTGCTTACTGTATACATTAAAGATGTCATCTGCTTAGTTTAGACATGCTTTGTGGCAATGCCATCTGTTTAGTTTCTTTATCGTATATGTGAATCAAGCAATGCCATCTTGTTTATCCAGGCATCATATATGTAAATTTTCCAATGCCACCATGGTTAGCCAGTCATCTTATATGTGAATTATATCATGACATCATTTTTTATTACGTGTTAAATTTTTCAACAATTTTAGTACATTCAATTACTCTTCCTGTGCATCAGCCATTCGGCACGGTCATGGAAAAATCTGGAGTGGTGTAACATCCCAAATTTTCAATTTGGAATGTTATACATAGATCATTCTTGCATATCATATTTTATCGCATTTCGCTCTCACGATCCTCGAAATCCTAAGCAACTCAAGGACCCTCGGAGAGAGTTGGGGATTCCCCGGTTTTCAAATTTGATTTTAATCAAATTTTGGAACGAGGATTTTTGGTTTTAACTATTTTTCCCTCCGAAAATATTTCATATTGAAATATATGAGAGGAGATAATATGACTTCTCCAAAATAAATGAAATATAGGAGGAAGATATTAAAATCAAATATCCGTTTCTATTTGGATTTTATTGCAATTTTGTTTGCATTAGAAAAAATTGCACGTTTTCAAAGTTGCATTTTAGGGCCAAGAAAATGTTCATCTCGTTCTAAATATTTTATTTAGACGGTGAAATTTTATTTTGGCATTTTTAGATTTTTATTTTATTTTTCTAGGATTTTTTTAGTTTCGGCGGAATTATTTTTTTTTAAAAGTTGCGCAGTGCCTAACTAGGCCGAAGCCCGGCCACCGGCCCTTCCCCGCGACGCCGTCTCCCTCCAGGAGACCGACGCCGCCGCGCCGCCCCAGACCGGGAGTCCGGTCAGGACTCCGCCTCCACCACCCTTGCCCCCCCCCCCAACCCCCTCCCCCCCCTAAATACCCAACCCCCCCCCCACCGCCGCCACCAACCACAACCGCAGCCCCGCCCGCGCCACGCCGCGCCTCGCCGCCGCTGCCGCGCCGCCTCGCCCCACCGTCGTCGCCCCGTCTCGCCGGACCGACAAGGTAGCCCTTGCCAGCGGGTTTTTTGAAGAAAAACCGATCCGGTTTTTTAAGAAAACCCTAGTTCATTTTTTTGGATCACCGATTTTTCCCGGTTTTTCTTTTTAGCGGACGTTCGTCCGTATTTTCGTTTTAACGAACGGTTTTCGCCCGTTAGTTACAGACAACGAACGCTCGTTCGTTAGCCTGTTCGTTAGTTTTCTTTTATCGGATTTTTCCGTGATTATTTCTGATCGTGATTTCTGATCCGATCTTCGTTCTAGTTTATCTTTTCGCTCGTTTGTCGGAATTAGGCGATTCAAGCGCCTAAATCTTCGTCTCGAGACCCTCTTTCCGTTTAATCAACTTGAACAAGTTTTTACTACTGTAAAATTTGTCCTAGGTCCAGATTAGTAAACGGATCTTGTTTCTTTCGCCGTTTGAGTTTGTTTGATTTGATTCCTTTTACTAACCGGAGTTCTTAAGTTGAACTTTCTGGTAGATCTTCTTATTTGAGATTTACATGTGCTTCTTTGCTTGGTTGCTTATGTATGCTATTGTTTGTTTGCGATAGAATTCCCGGAGTGCGGAGCGTGTTATTTGGAGTCCCTAGGTTTCACGGATCGTCAGCAAGGCAAGTAACACTTTGATCATATCCCTTTATCACCCAGTTTTTATGCATTAGTTCCAATCCTCAACCATTGCATGGTTAGGATGTCATTAATATGTGGGTTGGGAAGTAGTTGATGAGGTAGAACCTATTGCCCTATTATATTCAAACCTTGGGAGTTACTTATACGAATTGCTTATACTACTATGCTATGCTCGTAGATGTGGTTTGGGTGAGTGCAATCCATGACAGATGTGAGATTGTTAAATAATTGTTTAACTTAAGGTGGCAACTCGAATACACATCTGGGTGGATTGAGGCACCTGGAGTACCCAGTGTTGCCTGTATTTTTGGAGATCCCGGGGTTCCGTGTGATTTTCCTATGGACCGCCACCCAGGCTCAAAGGGAACTGAGATGATTCATGCTAGAAACTTCCATGTGCAGCCACATGCTATTATGGGCTCTAGCATAGTTGAGTAAGTTACGTGAAGCTCTTGAAGAGGTGGATCAGCAGGTAGTGGGTTGTAGGTTTGGTATGGTCTGCCCGGAGTAGAGAGTTAATGTTTCTGAAAGACTGTGTCTCGATCATCCGTTTCTCAAACATCATGTAGTGGGAGAAATTCAATGGAGGCGATCGAGTCTTGTGGGGAAAAGTGTGCAAACCTCTATAGAGTGTACAAACTAATCATGGTTAGCCGTGTCCCCGGTTATGAACATCTTGAGTATCTAGTACTTGGAGTATCTTAAGTATCTCATCACTTTTAACTTAATACTGTTGGGTTGATAATTACTTTAATTGGGATTGAGTTGGAGGAACCTTCTCAATGATGTTTCAACTACCATGATAGTTAAATTAAAATCTATTCCTTTGTTGTAGGGAAAAATTGGCTTTTCGCAAAACTGTAACCATAGAGCTTTCCACCGGCCAAATATGCATGTAGTGATAGCCTTATTCTGTTCTTGCTCTACTGTGTTACTTTGCCAGCATATTCCATGTGCTGACCCGTTTTCGGGCTGCAACGTATTATGTTGCAGACTTTTCAGACAAGGAGTAAGGTACGTTAGGTCATTGCCGTGCAGCTCAGCTATGTCGTTGGAGTTGATGGACTCACTTTATCTTCCAAGCCTTCCGCTGTTATCGTATTAGATGGCCTTAAGCCATATTTATTGTAATAAGTTCTCTTTGGAGACATTCGATGTAATAAGTGTGTGATTGCTAGTCTGTTATAAATCCTCGAGTACTGTGTGTGTCGGCATTACCGATCCAGGGATGACACTGAAGCACAGAGACTTGACAGTTTGAGGTCGGGTCGCTACAAGATGGTATCGGAGCACACGCTGAGTGTAGGACATGACCACTAAGCTAAAATCCCTAGATCACTATTCTCTTCTCATTTCTGACTCCTCTCCATTTTCTACTCTTTAGGATGGCGGATGCAAGGAACAAGTTTGCACAACCGAATGAAGAAGCACCTTTTGGACGACAGTTGAAGGAAGTCACTAGGTACCTGAACATAGGAATACCAAGCTTCACCGGGACTTACAACGCCACCTTACCAGAAGAGGAGCGATGGATGATTCAAGTTCAAGTTCCTGGAAGGACATTCTCGCCAGTCACTAAACCAATAGAGTTTTCCTTTGATGCACCAACCTGGAGACTGGGAAAGAGTATGGAAGCTCACATCACCATGGAACGCATTGGAGAAGTTTATCATAAGGAGCTTAAGGATACTATCTACCAGATTTGTGGGCGCCGAGACAAGCAATGGGAGATGATCAGCACCAGGAAGGATAGATCAATTGCAGCTTTCATCCAGGAACTAAACCAGCACATTTGCCGCCAGGAGAATCAGATGTGCGCCGGCATGATAGATCTAAAGAAGGCAATGACCAGGATCACGGAATTGGAGGAAGAACTCAAGGCTACATGTGAAGATTATGAGCAGGAAGTCGTCCTACTAGTGGAGAAGAATGACGATCTGGAAAGGAAGCTAGGAGTATTCCTGGGAGACCCCGCACTAGGAGGAGAAGACGTGAACCCAAGGAGATTCGCCCGGAGGACTACATCATCATCGACGACACCGACTCCGACCTTAGTGATGATGACTATGAAGATGAAGCTGGAGCAGACATCATGGAGTCTTCAACCGAGGAATATTTTTAGTAGACCACCACATCAGTAGTAGTATTCCACCATGTAAATACTGTAGTCCGAGCACTTTTGCGATAGTTATAGACCGATTGTATGCCTTGCTTGATTGATTGAGTGAAATGTTTGTGTTTGTCTCATGTGCATATGGGTAGTGCTTTCTCATTAGACCTCATTCTATTCTAATCTCTCCCCTCTAAACCCATCAGATGCCTCCGAGACGTGACCTCGGATTTACCTTCCCACCGGAGCTCACTCAGTTGATCCAGTAATAGAATACCCTGATGCAGTTGTTAGTCCAGAACCAAGGCAACAAAAACAACAACAACAATCCACCACCACCACCAGTTGACAACGTAGCCCGTTTTCTAAGTTTGCAGCCGTTGGTGTTTTCCAGTAGCACCGAGCCTATAGTAGCAGATGATTGGCTCCGCAGGATTGGAAGGGAGTTAACCACTGCAGGATGTACCGATGCTGAGAAGGTGCGTTTTGCCGCACATCAGTTGGATGGACCAGCAGCCTCATGGTGGGAGAATTACACTGTCACCTACCCCATAGCCACAGTTACATGGGACCAGTTTCTGCAAGCTTTCCGTATAGCCCATGTCTCAACTGGAGCTATGAGTATGAAGAAGCGTGAGTTTCGCAACTTACGGCAGGGGAACCGTAGTGTGGCTCACTACGCGGATGAGTTTAGCAAGTTATCTCGCTATGCCCCTAATGATGTGGCCATAAATGCCGCAAAGCAGGAGAAGTTTATGGAAGGGCTGAATGATGAGATGAGCATGCAGTTGATGGTGGCAACATTCAACAACTACCAGGAGTTGGTAGATAAGGCTCTTATGATTGAAGAGAAGCAGCAACAGATTGAGAACCGTAAGAGGAACTATGGACAATGGAGGTATAACTCAGGAGCTCAGCAGAAGCCTCGCCTTACCACGAACTCGGGAGGACTTGTTCATAACCATGGAGGCCACACCCATAATGGAGGAAGTAACCATAATCATACTGGCCCAAGGAATGGGAAAGGGAATGGAGCAAGAAACAATAAGAACCGCCCCAATCCAGCCACACCCACCAAGAGAGACCTAAGCCACGTTACTTGTTTCAAGTACGGGAAGACTGGACACTATGCCATGGAGTGCCCTGAAGGGAAGAATGGAAACAGAAATGGGAGCACTGGGAAGAAGCCCAATCCATTCAACAAAGGACAAGTAAACCATGTTAACATGGAGGAGGTTGAAGAGCAGCCAGATGCGGTTATAGGTAAGTTTTTGGTTAAGTCATTTACCGCTCTTGTTCTTTTTGACACTGGTGCATCGCATTCATACATATCAAGGGAATTCGTGGATAAGTTTAAACTACCTACCCAAACCCTTAGGGCCCCTCTGTTAGTAAGTTCACCTGGAGCAGAGTATATGGCTAGTCGATGGTGCGACCAGATACCCTTAACCATTGGCAACCATGTCTTTCCGTCTGACCTAATTATCTTGGAGTCACAAGGATTCGATGTGATATTAGGAATGGACTGGATGTCAAAGTACGTAGGAAGCATTGACTATGTTAGTAAGTCAATTTGTCTCACCACCCTGGAGGGAAAAAGGATCAAGTACGTATCTAGGCATGCGCCAAGAAGTAGTCAAGTAAATACCCTCACGGGAGTTGTTCAGGCGGAAGTGCCTGTAGTAAAGGATTACCCGGATGTTTTCCCCGAGGAGTTACCAGGCATGCCACCGGATCGAGACATCGAGTTTTTGATAGAGCTATTGCCAAGCACAGGGCCAATATCCAAGAGACCCTATCGGATGCCCGCAAATGATCTGGAGGAGATTAAGAAACAGATCAAGGAGTTATTGGAGAAAGGTTACATTCGACGGAGTTCATCACCATGGGGAGCCCCAGTGCTTTTGGTAGAGAAGAAGGATAAGTCCCTAAGAATGGTTGTTGATTATCGGGCCTTGAATGAAGTGACGATCAAGAACAAGTACCCATTGCCGATGATCAATGATCTGTTTGACCAGCTGCAAGGAGCTAAGGTGTTTTCAAAGATCGATCTGCGATCTTGATATCACCATCTGAAGATACGAGAGAAGGACATACCAAAGACCGCATTCACCACACGGTACGGGTTGTATGAATATACAGTCATGTCGTTTGGACTGACTAACGCCCCGGCCTACTTCATGAGCATGATGAACAAAGTGTTCATGGAATATTTGGATAAGTTTGTTGTGGTGTTCATCGATGATATAATGGTATACTCGAAGAACAAGGAGGAACACGAAGAGCATTTGCGAATAGTCCTCGAAAAACTCAGGGAACATAAGTTGTATGCCAAGTTCAGCAAATGCGAGTTTTGGTTGAAGGAAGTCGGATTCCTTGGACATGTTATATCAGGAGAAGGTATAGCAGTAGACCCCACCAAGATTCGGTCAGTCACTGAATGGTTGGCACCCACTTCAGTTAGCGAGATCCGCAGTTTTCTTTAACTCGCAGGATATTATCGGAGATTCATTGAGAATTTTTCCAAAATTGCGAAGCCAATGACGGAGTTATTGAAGAAAGATACCAAGTTTAAATGGACGGAAGATTGCGAGGCAAGTTTCCAGGAGCTGAAGAAACGTTTGACTACAGCCCCAGTGCTGACACTGCCAGATATACGTAAGGATTTCCAAGTGTATTGCGACGCCTCCCGCCTAGGACTTGGAAGTGTGCTTATGCAGGACGAAAGAGTTGTTTCGTATGCCTCTCGACAACTAAAACCGCACGAATTGAATTATGCCACGCATGAGTTGGAGCTAGCAGCCGTAGTGCATGCATTGAAGACCTAGAGACATTACCTTATTGGAAACCATTGTGATGTGTACACGGATCATAAGAGTTTGAAATACATCTTCACACAGAAGGAACTAAACCTTAGGCAGAGGAGATGGTTGGAACTTATAAAGGATTATGACATGAAGCTGCACTATCATCCAGGAAAGGCCAATGTCGTAGCAGGCGCTTTGAGCCGGAAGAGTTATGCTAATACCCTAGAGAGCACGGGATTGCCAAAGGACTTAGCAGAGGATCTTCGGGAACTTTGATTGGAGATTGTTCCTAGAGGTTTTGTTGCAACAATGGAGGTTCGGTCTACATTGTTGGGAAAGATTCGAGAAGCTCAGAAGGATGTCAAAGAGATTGCTGAGATAAAAGAGAAAATGAGCAAAGGAAAGGCCAAAGGTTTTCATGAGGATGAGCATGGCACCTTATGGTTTGAGGACCGTGTTTATGTGCCCACTAACACAGAGATCGGGAAATTAATACTACAGGAGGCTCATGACTCACCATACTCGATACACTCCGGAAACACCAAGATGTATTTGGATTTGAAGGAACGTTTCTAGTGGACAGGGATGAAGAAGGATATCGTCGAGTATGTAGCCGTATGTGATGTATGTCAGAGAGCGAAGGCAGAGCATCAAAAGCCAGCCGGATTGCTACAGCCTATGCCGATACCCGAATGGAAGTGGGATAAACTTGGCATGGATTTTATCACCGGATTGCCCAGGACCAAATCAGGATATGATTCTATACGGGTAGTAGTTGACCGCTTGAACAAAGTGGCACACTTTATCCCAGTGAAAACAACTTATACTAGTGCCAAGTTGGCCAAGATATATATGACCAGGATCGTATGTCTGCATGGACTTCCAAGGACCATCTTATCAGATAGAGGGACACAGCTTACTTCAAAGTTTTGGCATCAGCTACACCAGACTTTGGGAACAAGGTTGGAGTTCAGTACATCATTCCACCCGCAGACCGATGGACAGACCGAGAGAGTCAACCAGATTCTGGAGGATATGTTGAGAGCCTGTGCGCTAGATTATGGGTCTAGTTGGGATGACAATCTGCCTTACGTAGAGTTCTCATACAACAATAGTTACGAAGCCAGTTCGAAGATGGCACCGCTTGAAGCCCTGTATGGACGAAGGTGCAGAACACCGTTGATGTGGGATGAAGTTGGAGACCGACAGTTATTTGGACCAGACTTGATCAAAGAGTCTGAGGAGAAGGTTAAACTGATTCGAGATAGACTGAAGATAGCTCAGTCCAGGCAGAAGAGTTATGAAGATTCAAAATGCAAGGAGGTAATCTATGAAATTGGAGATAGAGCATATCTGCAAGTATCACCTTTGCGAGGAGTGAAACGTTTTGGAGTCAAGGGAAAGTTAGCCCCGAGATTTGTAGGACCGTATCGTGTTTTGGAACGGATGGGAGAAGTTGCCTACAAGTTGGAGTTACCTGAAGGACTGTCAGGAGTTCATGATGTGTTTCACGTTTCCCAGTTGAAGAAGTGCCATGCTGAGATGGCCGATATACCGCTAAGAGATACCGTACCCTTAGAGGTGATTCAGTTGGACAATGATTTGACTTATGAGGAGAAGCCAGTCAAGATTTTGGAGTTTGCCAGTCGAGTCACCCGCAGCAAGGTTATAAAGTATTGCAAAGTTCGGTGGAGCCACCATACCAAGGACGAAGACACCTAGGAATGAGAGGATGATCTCCGCAAAGACCACTCACACCTATTTTCTAGCCAACCCGAATCTCGAGGGCGAGATTCATCTTAAGGGGGTACGTTTGTAACATCCCAAATTTTCAATTTGGAATGTTATACATAGATCATTCTTGCATATCATATTTTATCGCATTTCGCTTCGCGATCCTTGAAATCCTAAGCAACACAAGGACCCTCGGCGAGAGTTGGGGATTCCTCGGTTTTCAAATTTGATTTTTATCATATTTTGGAATGAGGATTTTTGGTTTTAACTATTTTTCCCTCCGAAAATATTTCATATTAAAATATATGAGAGGAGATAATATGACTTCTCCAAAATAAATGAAATATAGGAGGAAAAATATTAAAATCAAATATTCGTTTTTATTTGGATTTTATTGCAATTTTGTTTGCATTAGAAAAAAATTGCACGTTTTCAAAGTTGCATTTTAGGGCCAAGAAAATGTTCATCTAGTTCTAAATATTTTATTTAGACGGTGAAAATTTGTTTTGGCATTTTTAGATTTTTATTTCATTTTATTTTTCTAGGATTTTTTTTAGTTTCGGCGGAATTATTTTAAAAAAAGTTGCGCAGTGGCTAACTGCGCCGAAGCCCAGCCGCCGGCCCGCTTTCCCCGCGACGCCGTCTCCCTCCAGGAGACCGACGCCGCCGCGCCGCCCCGGACCGGGAGTCCGGCCAGGACTCCGCCTCCGCCACCCTTGCCCCCTCCCCAAGCCACCCCTACCCCCTCTTAAATACCCAGCCCCCCACCCCCCCACCCCACCACCCCACCCGCCGCCCGCAGCCCCGCCCGCACGCGCCGGCCGCTGCCGCGTCGCGCCTCGCCGCTGCCGTGCCCCGCCTCGCTGCCGCCTCGGCCCGCCGTCGCCATCACGTTTCGCCGGACCGACGAGGTAGCCATTGCCGCCGGTTTTTTTAAGAAAAACCGATCCAATTTTTTTTAAGAAAACCCTAGTTCGTTTTTTTCGGATCACCGGTTTTTCCAGGTTTTTCTTTTTAGCAGACGTTTGTCCGTACGTTCATTTTAACGAACGGTTTTTGTCCGTTAGTTACAGACAACGAACGCTCGTTCGTTATCCTGTTCGTCAGTTTTCTTTTATCAGATTTTCCACGATTATTTCTGATCGCGATTTCTGATCCAATCTTCGTTCTAGTTTATCTTTTCGCTCGTTTGCCGGAATCAGGCGATTCAAGCGCCTAGATCTTCGTCTCGAGACCCTCTTTCCGTTTAATCAACTTGAAAAAGTTTTTACTACTGTAAAATTTGACCTAGGTCCAAATTAGTAAACAGATCTTGTTTCTTTCATCGTTTGACTTTCGTTGCTCCGTTTGATTTGATTCCTTTTGCTAACCGGAGTTCTTAAGTTGAACTTTCTCATAGATCTTCTTATTTGAGATTTACCCGTGCTTCTTTGCTTGATTTCTTATGTATGCTATTGTTTGTTTGTGATAGAATTCCCGAAGTGCGAGGCGTGTTATTTGGAGTCCCTAGGTTTCATGGATCGTCAACAAGGCAAGTAACACTTTGATCATATCCCTTTATCACCCAGTTTTTATGCATTAGTTCCAATCCTAAACCATTGCATGGTTAGGATGTCAATAACATGTGGGTTGGGAAGTAGTTGATGAGGTAGAACATATTGCCCTGTTATATTCAAACCTTGGGAGTTACTTATACAAATTGGTTATACTGCTATGCTATGCTCGTAGACGTGGTTTGGGTGAGTGAAATCCATGACAGATGTGACATTGTTAAATAATGGTTTAACTTAAGGTGGCAACTTGAATACACATCTGGGTGGATTGAGGCACCTGGAGTACCCAGTGTTGCTTGTATTTTTGGAGATCCCGGGGTTCCGTGTGATTTTCCTATGGACCGCCACCTCGGCTCAAAGGGAACTGTGATGATTCATGCTAGAAACTTCCGTGTGCAGCCACAAGCTATTATGGGCTCTAGCATAGTTGAGTAAGTTACGTGAAGCTCTTGAAGAGGTGGATCAGCAGGTAATGGGTTATAGGTTTGGTATGGTCTGCCCGAGTAGAGATTAATGTTTCTAAAAGACTGTGTCTCGGTCATCCGTTTCTCAAACATCATGTAGTGCGAGAAATTCAACGGAGGCCATCGAGTCTTGTGGGGAAAAGTGCGCAAACCTCTACAGAGTGTACAAACTAATCATGGTTAGCCGTGTCCCCGGTTATGGACATCTTGAGTATCTAGTACTTGGAGTATCTTAAGTATCTCATCACTTTTAACTTAATATTGTTGGGTTGATAATTACTTTAATTGGGATTGAGTTGGAGGAACCTTCTCAATGATGTTTTAACTACCATGATAGTTCAATTAAAATCTATTCCTTTGTTGTAGGAAAAAAATTGGCTTTTCGCAAAACTGTAACCATAGAGCTTTGCACTAGCCAAATATGCATGTAGTGATAGCCTTATTCTGTTCTTGCTCTACTGTGTTACTTTGCCAGCATATTCCATGTGCTGACCCGTTTTCGGGCTGCAACGTATTATCTTGCAGACTTTTCAAATGAGGAGTAAGGTTCGTTAGGTCGTTGTCGTGCAGCTCAGCTATGTCGTTGGAGTTGATGGACTCACTTTGTCTTCCAAGCCTTCCGCTGTTATCGTATTAGATGGCCTTAAGCCATATTTATTGTAATAAGTTCTCTTTGGAGACATTCGATGTAATAAGTGTGTGATTGCTACTCTATTATAAATCCTCGAGTATTGTGTGTGTCAGCATTACCGATCCAGGGATGACACTGAAGCACAGAGACTTGACCGTTTGAGGTCGGGTCGCTACAAGTGGAAACAAGGGCTTCAGAGCAGACAATGCTATCTAACAAAGCGCATGTCTTGCTGGTTACAGATAGCTCCTCAGAGGAGGATTCAGAGACAGATGACCAGTCCTATTCCCCCCCCCCCCCGAGGTGCATGTTCTAACTTGGTAGGGTTATGATGCTCATATCGTGCGTATGGTATCTTGCATTGATATGTCATTTGCTTAGTTTAGACATGCTTTGTGTGAATGCCACCTGTTTAGTGTCTAATTACCATATATGTGAATTATGCAATGCCATCTTGTTGCAAGACATTATGTATGTGAATTATGCAAAGCTATCTTGTTGCAAGGCATTATATATGTGAATTATGCAATGCCATGCTGTTTAGCCAAGCGTCATATATGTGAATTATATCATGTCGTCCTTTTTTTGTATTTCTCATTGCTTTTGTCGACAATGTTTGTATATTCAACTACTCTTCCTGTGCATCAGCCATTTGAATTGGTGATGGAGAAATTTGGAGTGAAAACAAGGTCTTCAGAGCATACAATGCTACCTGGTGAAGCAGATATCTTGCTGGTTACAGATAGCTCTTCAGAGGAGGATTCAGAGGTAGATGACCAGTCCTATTATCCCCCTGAGGTGTATGCTCAAACTTGGCAGGGTTATATTACTCATATCATGCATATGTTGTATTGCAATGCTTAGTTTTTACATCATATACACGATATTGAATGCCATCTCCTTAGTTGACACATCATATATGCGATTGCCCTCTGCTCACTTCCTTAGTATATAAATCCTATATTTGAATTATATCATGCCATGATGTTTACATAGACATCATGTATCTGAATTATGGCATGCCAACCCATTTTCTAAAGACATAATATAGTTATATCATCTCATCATGTTCATATAGTCATCATATTTTGAATTATGTCATTCTATCCATGAATTATATCATGCCATCATGTTTCCATCGACGGCATGTTTGTGATTTATGGCATGCCAACCACTTTAATAGACACACCGTATAGTTATATCATCTCATCCTGTTTTCATAGTCATCATATTTTGAAGTATGTCATTCTATCATGTTTAGTTAGCCATCATACATGTGAAATTGTGTCATGCAATGCTGTTTAATTAGCCATCATATATGTGAAATTATGTCCTGCTATTCTGTTTGGTTAGACAACATAAATGTGAATTATTTCATGCCATGTTTTCTTCCCTACTATCCATTGCACCTGTCTATCTTACAATGTATGTACATTCAATTACTTTTCTTGTTTATCAGCCATTTCAATTGGAGGGGGTGATGGCAGTATCTGTGGGACTAAAAACACGGTCTTCAGAAAAGATGATGCTACCTGTCGATGGAGATAGAACCACGGTTGTACTTGCCCAAGAACCAGCCCCACCACACATAACCCGGACTCACGCAGATTGTACCCCTACCCTGTTGGACAGAGAACCAGCTACACCCCTTCTAACCCCAACCCCAGCAGATAGCAACCCAATTCCCGTTGACACAGCACCGTCTCCACCACAGAGCACCCAAACACGAGCAGTTAGTAAGGCAACTGTAGTGCCCAAAGCACGAGGACCACCACTTCGAACCCCAAGTCAATGCTTAAAGCAGAAGAAGAATTGTTCTCAGGTCAGGTTCCGTAGCTATGGTTCATACTACTTTGCTCTTGCATCACTGTATTTACTCATACCAACTAGTTTCAAATTTGAAGGATGCAATTGAAACTCCAATGGCGCAATAGGTATGTTTTAAACCTGTTTCTTTAACGTGTTTGCTGTTGTAACTTGATCTGTGTTGATTTCAGTTTCAATTGAATAAACAGTTATATTCTCATGACATGCACCTTACAAGTGTTGTTATTGCTGTGTAGTTTCCCACACTTATATCCTGTCTAAGCTGCTTTGTCTTAAATAGATATGATTCAAACTGTATCTATCTTGATTTGGCAACATAAAATAGAATGATACAGACCATACAGTGACCATACTACATAGATATATGTTTGTTTCATGTTGTTATCCCGTCCACCTTACTACTGAACTTGTTTACCAAATTGAGTTTCATATAATACATTGTAAACCTGTGATGTGTTTGTTTGTTTCTCTTTTAGAATGCGGATAAAATATTGGAGAAGAGTACCCCGTTATGCAATGGTACAGGAAGTAATGCAGATAAGGTTCAAGATAGTGAGATATCCCTGTTGGTCTCCAACAAAGCTGATAAAAACTATATTGAAGACACTGAGACAACCCCAAAGTCCTGTCTTGATGTAGTGTTCGAGTTACTGGCTACTACTGCTGGCACCAACTCTTCGAACTCGCTGCCTGAATCAATTCGGCTTCTTGAGTCTCAACTTCAAGTTGAAAGACATCGATCAGATGTTATGCGACAGGAAGCCGAAGGACTGAGGAAGTCCCTGCAGAATTCAGATGCATACTTTCTGGTGCAACAGCAAGTGCTGGAGGATTTAAGCGCCAAACAAGACAAAGTTAATAAGCTTGCTAAGCATCTTGCCAGCATTATGGGTACCCAGGATATTGTTTCTTGAGCTCTTCTAAAGTGGTTTCAGTTCTGGACTTGTTTTGCTGTGACGTTTATATGCTGCTTTGTTCCCTATATTTGCACTGGTTGGCGAACTTTGATGCCCAGTGGATGTAATATGTGTAATAGCCGTGATTGCCTAGCATAAGTTGCTTGCCTATTTATTTCCTTATCGTCTTGTTTATTTGTTTTCTTGTAGTCAGTGCAGTTCTTTTTCCGTGGTTTGCTAGTGGCCGCAATAGCCTATTTTTTAAAACTAGGCCACATTAACCATGGGCTACATATTTACTATAGTTAACATGGGCCTCCTATGGGCCGTAGAAACAATGGGCCTTCTAAGGGCCGTAGAAACAATGGGCCTTCTATGGGGCGTAGAAACAATAGGCCTTATACGGGCCGTAGACACAATGGGCCTTCTACAGGCCGTATGATCAGTTGGCCAAACATGGGCCAATAACAGACCACATTATGGCCGTAAATGGGCTAGAGTTGAAATCATCCGTTCATGGGCTGACCATAACGGGCCGACCATAACGGGTCGTTGTTAATCGATCGTATTTGATGACGTTATGAAAATGGCCCACCGTATTAACGGGCCACAAACGGGCCGACTGTAACCACGGGCTGAATTTGGCCCACAAGCAGAAAATGCCAGTAAGGGGCCAAAAGTAAACGAATGCTGGAAATGAGCCCAAGAATAAATTGGCCCTGAGAAGGCCGAAAGATAACATGGGCTGGAAACGGCCCAACTAAATAATGGGCCGTTATTGGGTATAAAGTGATACACTGTTCATTATGGGCCAGTTTTACCACGGGCCGTTAATGGGCCATGGGTTACTAAGGGCCTCATATAGGCCGAAAGACGTCATGGGCCATACATGGGCTGGAAGTTAAAACGGGCTAGAATTATATTGGACGGCCCATATGACGCTACTGGGCCTAATTCGGATACGCTGTAAACGGGCCCTGGGTTAGCGGGCTGTAAATGGGCTATATGCGAACATGCCATTAACAGGCTTGCCATGGGCCGGCCCGCCACCTTTTGACCAAGTCAAACGGGTGGGCCTTTTCACAGGAATGGGCCTCTGTTGGGCCGAGCCACGTGTCGACGTATCATAGGCGCTCTGGGTCCAATGAGTGGATGACATCTGTCCCAACGGCGAGCCGACACGTGTTCCCTCCAGCCAATGATGACTTTACACGTGGAAAATCCCCATAGGTCGGGGCTGGTTAACGGGTTATCGGATCCAAACCGGACCCGACGGCTTAAAGGCGTTCCGTTACGATGGATGCCACGTATCAGTCACCCTTGACGAAAGCACTTCTGTGACACGCGATTTATCATCATGGAAGTGGACACTTCCGTGATGATAATTTTGGTAATGTCATGGAACACTTCTACGACAGCACAGATATGACTATCTTGATTCTGTCATAAATTTGCAATGGATGTACATGCATGACAAAAAACGTGACCTACTGTGACAAACACGTATCATCACGGAAGTGTATTTTTTGTAGTGTTAGCTAGGAACGTTAGAACATGATCAAGACATTTCAATTCATTCCCAGATGAATCAGACCTGACACAATTCTAAGCATAGAAAGCATGGCATGGATGAAGTCACATCATGGCTCAAGAAACTCATAATCATGCTAGGAAAGTTTAGCTATTTACTGTGACAATGACAGGTCATACAAAGGAATGGGTTCAACTACCAAAACATGTAACCATTGATTCGTTGTTATTCTAATGCAATAAAAGAGAGCAGGAGCAAGAGAGTGGGATTGTATCGAGATGAACAAGGGGGTTTGCTTGCTTGGCACTTCTGAAGATTGTACTACTCTTCATCAGTGTCAAAGATCACAACATCGGAATTATCTTCTACCGAAAAGGAATAAACACCGGCGAACAGGAAAAGGAAACACAATCAATGCACTGCACAACCAGATGTATGCCATGACATTTTAAGGTACTAAATTCACCTAATGCAATAGTTAGCCAAGTTAACTGAAGTGGAACTCAAACCTAAATCAAATTCCAACTCCAAATATATTTATCACAATTTCCATAAAAATGATTTGTCCGGAACAACAGAGTTAACTTCTTTAAACATACATGATCATGGAATAAACAAATTCTTCATATTTTTCTGATATTTTTTCTTATATAATTTATTTTCATATGAGTTATAGATTATTTTCAATGATTTTTAGAAGTTTTAACATTTTATGGAATTTATAAATCATTTTTGAAATATAAAAATGCCATAAAATCATTATGCCATCGGCAGTGTGTCAGTCTTACATCAGCAGGTCAATGGAGCCGCCCAGGTCAAACCTGACCATAATGGGCCAGACCCACTGGTGGTTTGCCTACGGCGAGGTCAGCGACAACCAACTGCCTCAGAAATGCTCTATAGAGTATCGTTTGGCTTCGAGGCGCATCAAATGGTGGTGCTTTTCGGGCCTGGGATTGCCGGAATCAACGGCGGCGAGCTCATCCACGGTGACTGGAGTTCGGGTGCTCTCGGGTTAGCTGTTGCGGCGTGCAAACAAGTAGGGTTTTGCACTAGAGAGGCACTACATGCGGTGCGGAGAGCATGTTAGACACGCCTTAGTGACCAAATGGTCACCGGAGCATCGCCAACGACAAGCTTAGGCGGCAGTGTGCTACAACTTCAATGAAATCGATGGATACGAGATGCAATCGATGGCGCGATTAGGGGGGAACGACGTAGGAGCTCACGGTGAGTTAGAAGGGCAGCTCAGTGGGCTTGGGGAAGCACGGCCGGCATCACAGCATTGCCGGCGATGTTTGTTGGGGATATAACTACTAGGTATGACCCGCACAGGAGGGGCCGGGTCATGCCATTGGCGGCTTAAAGATGAAGAGGTCCGATAAGGGCAAAGAATACATGAAGATGGCGGTTCATAGAGCAAGCCTATTGAAGGCCCAAGACCCGGAGGCGACCTGAGGCCCAAAGGGATAAGCCGCCATAAGTTAACTTGTTCTGTAAGGAAAGTTCAGTTAGAAACTGAGCCGGTCACGTTTGTGTGAGCCGGCCGGGATTCTGTAAGCCGTCGGGCATCAACCTGTATATAAAGGGGTGACCCGGCGGCGGGTTAACTCAGGAAACAATCAATTGAGTGCTAGGTCAATCGTATTCTCTCCCTAGTAATCGAAACCCAAGCAATACAACGTAAAGAAGGAGTAGGCTTTTACCTCATTGAGAGGGGCCGAACCTGGGAAAACTCTCTGTGTCCTTTGTCCCGTTCAACCCCTTCAAGCTAACCAAGTTGCGATGGCTCCACACCTAAGTCCTTTTGCTAGGGCATCTGCTGTGTTAAGTCCACGACAGTTGGCGCCCACCATGGGGTTGGCGCATGGTGGTTCCGAGTTCTTGAAGGGCAGCTTCTCAGGGATCAAGGGATACGCTGTAGGCCGGATGACCAAGAGCGGTCGCAGCAAACTCTACATGGACAACGCGGGCTGGGGCCCCGAGGCCGGCTCAATTGAGTACGGGTACTGGGTCCCCTTTGACGGAATCCACGTCTTCATCGGCAAGATCGATGAGTCCGAGCATGAGCCGGACACCTGCACCGACATCATCAAGATAGCTCAGTGTGCACGACCCACCAAGGTTCAAGTCGCCGTGAAGCACGCGTTTGTTGGCTTTATTCATAGAGCGGATCTTGGGGAAGGATCTGTATCCGGTGGAGAGACGGCCATCTACTCTGATGATGAATCCTCAACCGATGAGACCAATTCAATGTATCAACTGCAAGACAGCGGGCTTGGGGGCTATTCCGATGGCAACAGTATTCCGGACCCCTATGAGCCGCCGATGCACAACACACAACGGGTGCTTAATTCCTCAACTGCTACGGTATGACTTCCAGTTCAACAGCTGCGGCGACGGCCGGGGCGAGTGTTTCTGTGCGTCCGCCGGCTCAAGTCTTATCCGAGCTTTTGGATGCTTTGGCAACCTTATTAGCTGCAGAGGTAACCCTGGAGACTCAAGCACGGCACAAGGCGGGCGTCGTGAAACTGCGGGATGAGATAGCTCAGGCCAAGGAGGAGCTTAACGCTGAGAATGCCAGGATGGTGACAGAATGAGCCGCCTTGGACGCTGAGTCACAACGGATTCAAGCAGAAAATTTCCGGTTAAGCCTGGATCAGAATGCATCCAGCGTCGTTCTGCGAAGAAGGCACCAGACTCGTCTACCTTTGGAGTATAATGCGAGGAATCTTTTCAACACGCCTGGGCTGGACCAAGCAATCCGCTCGATGTAGACCGGGCTGCCAAGGTGCCCGTGACCGGGGCGATGACTCAACCACGTGTTGCAGACCCGCTTCGTTTGAATTTGACCCCACATCCCAAGTGCCCACACTGCCGGGTCATTATTCTAACCCTCTGGACAACATGATTGCTGCGGCATCACGACTGGTGGCTCCCCTAGTGCAAGGCAAGTCTCTTGCGGTGGTCCAGATACGAAGGGCAGGGGAGCTTCTTCAAACCGCGCTAGCTCAACAAGCAGCGTATTCATACAGCCGCGAGCGGATTCATTTGACTCCACGCCCCAGTCGGAGCCATAGCCGACATATTGAGTCGCCGGCGGTTTCGAGCAGTGAGAGATGCTGTAACCAGACTCATGGGCGTGACCCGCCACATGATGATAACCATGCTCAGGTTTTGGTGGACTAGGCTAGGGCACGTCGGGAGGCTGAGCTGGCGGCTGAGTTAGTGGTTCATCAGCAACCTCGGCTTAACCCGCCAGTGTCTGTGGAGGCTGGGATGACTTCTAGAACCATTGGTGTGTCGTGCCTAGTGCCAGCTTTGCGTAATGAGCGCCTGCCCAAGGGCTTTAAGGCCCCCCGTAAGGTGCCCAATTACACAGCAGATCAACCCTCGGAGGCTTGGATTGAGAGCTATGAGCTAGCCATGGAGATGTTGGACGTCAATGGCACTACGTGCACTAAGTATTTCACCAAGATGTTGGATGGGCCGGCTCACACCTGGCTAAAAGGACTGCCCCCTAACTCCATCAGATCATGGGCTGAATTGAAGACATATTTTATTCAGAATATCAAGGACGCATGAAAGCAGCCTCTGTCGATTCTTGATTTAGACACTTGTATCCAGAGTGAGGGCGAGTCAACCGCCCATTGGGTACGCCGGATTTCAGCTATTATCCACTCATCGGATAGCATCAACGCGAGTTGAGCCATCCTGATTGTGGAGAAAAATTGCCAGTTCCCTCCCCTCAAACAGAAGCTGGGCGGCTTAAGCGCCACTATAATGATATGGGAGATCTCATGGTGGCTCTTATCAAATACGTCGACTCTGATAACACTAAGGACCCTGAGTCTGATGGGGAGGAGGCTGGCAAGGGGAAGAAGAACGGCAATGCAAAGGGACAGCAGCACCATACGGCAGGTCAATGTAATAACCGTAAGCGCAAGCAAATTGACGGCGGTTCAGACTTTGTGGCTAGTACCAATATGCAGAATAATAACTAGCGTCGTAAGGGGAAATCATCAATACCTCGGTTTGGCAGGCCAAAATTCAACCTTGAGGCGATAATGAATCAGCCTTGCCCAAAGCATGGTTCTTAAGACAAGCCGACCACTCATTTATGGAAAGATTGCTTCATCATGAGGGAGTATAGAAATTCCTGCTTTTATCATGATAATCATGGCCCGCGGGGCGTGTCAGGATCCGGCTCTCATGGGCCCGACTTTGGAGGTGGCGGCTCAAGTTATGGATTTCAGGGCCAAGGCAATCAAGGCGGTTTCAATCGGCAGCCCAGTCAAGGCAATCAATAGCAGTAGTTTGGTTATCAGAATAATCCAAAGCAGCTAAATAGTGGCCAGTATCACGTGTTTACTACAAGTTTGTGCAAACGAGACCATAAGATTCATAAACGAGTTGTGAGCACGGTTGAGCCAGCTGTCCCTCGATACTTGCGATGGTTAGAATAGCCTATAGTATGGAGCCGTGAGGATTACCCACCCCGAGTAGACAACCCGTGTCAGCTAGCTTTGGTGGTTGCTCCTCTGGTTGGAGGATACAAGTTAACGAAGGTGCTTACGGACAGGGGCAGCAGTATCAATATCCTTAATTATGATACTTTTCGCTGTATGAATTTGACTGACAAACATCTTAAGCCATCTTCTACTGTTTTCCATGGGGTGGTGCCTGGGAAGTCGGCATATCCGGTGGGTAAGATAGCCATGGAAGTGGCGTTTGGCGATGAGTATGACTACAGGGCCGAAACATTGAGTTTTGAGGTGGTCAAGATTAAGAGCCCATATCACGCCTTGTTTGGACGCCGGCTTATGCCAAATTTATGGCACGACCTTGTTATGTTTATCTGCAGCTTAAAATGCTGGGTCATAGGGTACCATCATGGTGGATGGAGATAGAAAGATAGCTTTGGAGTGTGAAGAGGGCGATGCTGCCTATGCTGAGTCTGTTTGTGCAACAGAGGAGTTGAAGTTCGACAAAGATAATGTTGACCCGGCGGATATGACCCCCTTGAAAAATCCAGCCACAGAGCATGACCCTTTGTTGAAGTTTAAGTCGGCAGATGACACCAAGCAGGTCGATTTTGTTCCCGGTGATTCATCCAAAAAGTTTAGTATTGGTGCCAATATGGATCTGAAATAGGAAAGCACGCTCATCAAGTTCATCCGTGAGAACCGGGACATCTTTGTATGGATACCTTCAGACATGCCTGGTGTACCGATGGAACTCGCTGAGCACACTCTCAATGTTGATCGAAAGTTTAAACCGGTCAAGCAATTCCTTCATTGCTTTAACGAACAGAGGCGCAAGGCCATTGGTGAAGAAGTGGCCCGGCTCTTGGCGGCCGGGTTTATTATTGAAGTTTTTCATCCTGAATGGTTGGCTAACCCAGTACTGGTACTTAGAAAAATGACACTTGGCAGATGTGTGTGGATTACACAGACCTTAACAAGGCCTGTCTAGCTGATCCTTTTGCTCTCCCTCGTATTGATCAGATTATTGATGCTACGATGGGTTGTGAGCATTTGAGTTTTTTGGATGGCTATTCTGGTTATCATCAGATCAAGATGGTAGTTAAGGACCAGGAGAAAACATCTTTCATCACTCCCTTTGGAGCCTTCTGCTACGTGTCTATGCCTTTTGGGCTCAAGAGTGCCCAGGCGACTTATCAGCGGTCTGTTCAGAATTGCCTCCACGGTCATATTGGACGCGATGTTCATGCATATGTGGATGCTATCATTGTGAAATCCAGGAATGAGGAAACCTTGTTAGATGATTTGAAGGAGACCTTTGACAACCTCCGGGTCTACAAGATGATGCTTAACCCGGCCAAGTGTGTCTTTGGTGTGCCAGCTGGCAAGCTGTTGGGTTTTTTGGTTTCTTAGAGAGGCGTTGAAGCTAACCCAGAGAAAATTAAGGCCATCACTTCTTTGGCTAAGTGATACGTCCATTTTGCATCATGCTTTATATCAATATTTATTGCATTATGGGTTGTTATTACACATTATGTCACAATACTTGTGCCTATTCTGTCTTATTTTACAAGGTTTACATAAAGAGGAAGAATGCCGGCAGTTGGGATTCTGGGCTGGAAAAGGAGCAAATATTAGAGACCTATTCTGCACAACTACAAAAGTCCTGAAACTTCACACAAGATGTTTTCCAAATATATAAAAAATATTGAGCAAGAACTTCACCAGGGGGGCCACACCCTGCCCACGACGGTGGGGGGCGCGCCCTACGACCCTGGGCGCGCCCCCTACCTCGTGGGCCCCCTGGTAGCCCTCCGATGGCCATCTTCTGCTATATGGAGTCTTTCGATGGAAAAAAATTCATAAGCCATCTTCTCGGACGAAACTCCGCCGCCACGAGGCGGAACCTTGGCGGAACCAATCTAGGGCTCTAGCGGAGCTGTTCTGCCGGGGAAACTTCCCTCCCGGAGGGGGAAATCATCGACATCGTCATCACCAACACTCCTCTCATCGGGAGAGGGCAATCTCCATCAACATCTTCATCAGCACCATCTCATCTCAAAACCCTAGTTCATCTCTTGTATCCAATTCTTGTCTCCAAGTCCGGGATTGGTGCTAGTAGGTTGCTAGTAGTGTTAATTACTCCTTGTAGTGGATGCTAGTTGGTTTAATTGGTGGAAGATCATATGTTCAGATCCTATATGCATATTAATACCCCTCTGATTATGAACATGTTTATGCTTTGTGAGTAGTTACTTTTGTTCCTGAGGACATGGGAGAAGTCTTGCTATTAGTAGTCATGTGAATTTGGTATTCGTTCGATATTTTGATGAGATGTATGTTGTCTTTCCTCTAGTGGTGTTATGTGAACGTCGACTACATGACACTTCACCATTATTTGGGCCTAGAGGAAGGCATTGGGAAGTAATAAGTAGATGATGGGTTGCTAGAGTGATAGAAGCTTAAACCCTAGTTTATGCGTTGCTTTGTAAGGGGCTGATTTGGATCCATATGTTTCATGCTATGGTTAGGTTTACCTTAATACTTTTGTTGTAGTTGCGGATGCTTGCAATAGAGGTTAATCATAAGTGGGATGCTTGTCGAAGTAAGGGCGGTACCCAAGCACCGGTCCACCCACATACCAAATTATCAAAGTACCAAACGCGAATCATATGAACGTGATGAAACCTAGCTTGACGATATTCCCATGTGTCCTCGGGAGCGCTTTACATCATATAAGAGTTTGTCCAAACTTGTCTTTTGCTACAAAAATGATTGGGCCACCTTGCTGCACTTTATTTACTTTTGTTACTTGTTGCTTGTTACAAATTATCCTATCACAAAACTATCTGTTACCACTTATTTCAGTACTTGCAGAGAATACCTTGCTGGAAACCGCTTATCATTTCCTTCTGCTCCTCATTGGGTACGACACTCTTACTTATCGAAAGGACTACGATAGACCCCTATACTTGTGGGTCAGCAAGACTCTTTTCTGGCACCGTTGCCGGGCAGTGAAGCGCCTTTGGTAAGGAAAAATTTATATAGTGTGCTGAAATTTACTGTCACTTGTTACCATGGAAGGTAATCCTCTGAGGGGCTTGTTCAGGGTATCTTCACCCCGACCAGTAGAGCAAAGAGTTGCTCCTCAACCTACTGAGCCTACTGAAAATGAAAATGCTTGCTTTGATGTTCCTTCGGGTATGATAGAAAAACTGTTAGCTAATCCTTTTTTAGGAGATGGAACAAAACATCCTGATGAACATCTGATATATGTGGATGAAGTTTGTGGATTATTTAAGCTTGTAGGTGTACCCGGAGATGTTGTTAAGAAGAAGGTCTTCCCTTTATCTTTGAGGGGAGACGCATCGACATGGTATAGGCTATGTGATGATATGGGGTCTTGGAATTACAAATGATTGAAATTGGAATTTCATCAGAAGTTTTAACCTATGCATCTTGTTCATCGTGATTGCAATTATATATATAATTTTTGGCCTCGCGAAGGAGAAAGCATCGCTCAAGCTTGGGGGAGGCTTAAATCAATGTTATATTCATGCCCCAATCATGAGCTCTCAAGAGAAATGATTATCCAAAAAATTTATGCGCGGCTTTCTGGTAACAATCGCACCATGCTTGATACTTCTTGTGCTGGCTCTTTTATGATGAAGACTATTGAATTCAAATGGGATTTATTGGAAATAATTAAACGCAACTCTGAAGATTGGGACCTCAAAAATGGTAAGTAGTCAGGTATGACACCTAGTTTTGATTGTGTTAAATCTTTTATGGATACCGATATTTTTCATAAATTTAGCACTAAATATGGACTTGACTCTGAGATAGTAGCGTATTTCTGTGAATCTTTTTCTGCCTATGTTGATCTTCTCAAGGATAAGTGGTATAAATATCATCCTCCCATAGAAGTAAAAGAGGTTGCACCTATTAAAGTTGAAGAAAAGACTATCACTTATAATGATCCTATTGTTCCTACTTCTTATGTTGAGAAACCACCTTTCCCTGTTAGGATAAAGGATCATGCTAAAGCTTCAACTGTGGTTTGTAAAAGCAATATTAAAACATATACACCTCCTGAGCAAGTTAAAGTTGAACCTAATATTGCTATTGTTAAAGATCTCTTGTCTGATAATATTGATGAGCATGTTATTTATTTCTGTGATGAAACTGCTAGAATTGCTAAACCCCGTGATAAAGATAAACCTAGACCTGTGGTAGGCTTGCCTGTTATTTCTGTTAAAATATGAGATCATTGTTATCATGGCTTATGCGATATGGGTGCTAGTGCTAGTGCAATACCTTATTCCTTATACAAAGAAGTTATGCATGAGATTGCACCTGCTGAGATGGAAGATATTGATGTCACAATTAAACCTGCCAATAGAAATACTGTTTCACCAATGGGAATTGTTAGAGATGTTGAAGTCTTGTGTGGGAAAACTAAATATCTTGCTGATTTTCTTGTTCTTGGTTCCCCACAAGATAGCTTTTGTCCCATTATACTTGGTAGACCCTTCTTATATACTGTTAATGCTACCATAGATTACAAAAGAGATGCTGTTACTATTGGTTTAGATGATATGACTCATGAATTTAATTTTTCTAAATTTAGTAGACAACACCGTGAAGAAGAACTACCTAGTAAGGATGAAATTATTGGTCTTGCTTCTATTTCCGTACCTCCTAGTGATCCTTTAGAACAATACTTGCTAGACCATGAAAATGATATGTTTATGAATGAAAGAAGGGAATTAGATGAAGTATTCTTTAAACAGGAACCCTATTCTGAAAAACAATTTACCTATTGAAATCCTAGGGGATCCTCCTCCACACAAGGGTGATCCCGTATTTGAGCTTAAACCATTACCTGATACTTTTAAATATGCTTATCTTGATGAGAAAAAGATATATCCTGTTATTATTAGTGCTAACCTTTCAGAACATGAAGAAGAGAGATTATTGAAAACTCTGAAGAAGCACCGTGCTGCTATTGGGTATACTCTTGATGATCTTAAGGGCATTAGTCCCACTCTATGTCAACATAAAATTAATTTGGAAGAAGATGCTAAACCAGTTCGTGATCATCAATGCCGGCTGAATCCTAAAATGAAAGAAGTGGTAAGAAAGGAGATACTGAAGCTCCTTGAGGCAGGTATAATTTATCCCGTTGCTGATAGTCAATGGGTAAACCCTGTCCATTGTGTCCTTGAGAAGGGAGGTATTACTGTTGTTCCTAATGATAAAGATGAATTGATTCCTCAAAGAATTATTACAGGTTATAGGATGGTAATTGATTTCCACAAATTAAATAAGGCTACTAAAAAGGGTCATTACCCCTTACCTTTTATCGATCAAATGCTAGAAAGATTGTCCAAACATACACATTTTTGCTTTCTAGATGGTTATTCTGGTTTCTCTCAAATACCTGTGTCAGCCAAAGATCAATCAAAGACTACTTTTACATGCCCTTTTCGTACTTTTTCTTATAGACGTATGCCATTTGGTTTATGTAATGCACCTGCTACCTTTCAAAGATGCATGATGGCTATATTCTCTGACTTTTTGTGAAAAGATTTGTGAGGTCTTCATGGACGACTTTTCCGTCTATGGATCTTCTTTCGATGATTGTGTGAGAACCTTGATCGAGTTTTGCAGAGATGTGAAGAAACTAATCTTGTCTTGAATTGGGAAAAGTGCCGCTTTATGGTTAATGAATGTATTGTCTTGGGGCATAAAGTTTCTGAAAGGGGTATCGAAGTTGATAAAGCCAAGGTTGATGCTATTGAAAAGATGCCATGTCCCAACCACATCAAAGGTATAAGAAGTTTCCTTGGCCATGCCGGTTTTTATAGGAGGTTCATTAAGGACTTCTCAAAAATTTCTCGGCCTATGACTAATTTATTACAAAAATATATACCATTTATCTTTGATGATGATTGTGTAGAAGCATTTGAAATACTTAAGAAAGTATTGATTTCTGCACCTATTGTTCAGTCACCTGATTGGAATTTACCCTTTGAAATTATGTGTGATGCTAGTGATTATGTTGTAGGTGTTGTTCTAGGACAAAGAGTTGATAAGAAACTAAATGTTATTCAATATGCTAGTAAAACTCTAGACAATGCTCAAAGAAATTATGCTACTACTAAAAAGGAATTCTTAGTAGTTGTATTTGCTTGTGATAAGTTTAGACCGTATATTGTTGATTCTAAAGTAACTATTCACACTGATCATGCTGCTATTAAGTATCTTATGGAAAACAAAGATGCTAAACCTAGACTTATTAGATGGGTTCTCTTGCTACAAGAATTTGATTTGCATATTGTTGATAGAAAAGGAGCTGAGAACCCCGTTGCAGACAACTTTTCTAGGTTAGAAAATGTGCTTGATGACCCATTACCTATAGATGATAGCTTTCTTGCTGAGCAATTAAATGTCACAAATGCCTCTATACTGCTCCATGGTATGTTGATTATGCTAATTACATTGTTGCTAAGTTTATACCACCTTGTTTCACATACCAGCAAAAGAAAATTTTCTTCTCTGATTTGAGGCATTACTTTTGGGATGACCCACATCTTTATAAAGAAGGTGTAGATGGTGTTATTAGACGTTGTGTATGTGAGCATGAACAGGAACAGATCCTACGCAAGTGTCACTCCGAAGCTTATGGAGGACACCATGCTGGAGAAAGAACTGCACATAAGGTACTGCAATCTGGTTTTTATTGGCCTACTCTCTTCAAGGATGCTCGTAAGTTTGTCTTATCTTGTGATGAATGTCAAAGAATTGGTAATATTAGTAGACGTCAAGAAATGCCTATGAATTATTCACTTGTTATTGAACCATTTGATGTTTGGGGCTTTGACTATACGGGACCTTTTCCTTCCTCTAATGGTTATACACATATTTTAGTTGCTGTTGATTACGTTACTAAGTGGGTAGAAGCTATTCCAACTAGTAGTGCTGATCATAGCACTTCTATTAAAATGCTTAAAGAAGTTATTTTTCCAAGGTTTGGAGTCCCTAGATATTTAATGACTGATGGTGGTTCACATTTTATTCATGGTGCTTTCTGTAAAATGCTTGCTAAATATGATGTTAATCATAGAATTGCATCTCCTTATCACCCTCAGTCTCGTGGTCAAGTAGAATTGAGTAATAGAGAACTCAAATTAATTCTGCAAAAGACTGTTAATAGGTCTAGGAAGAATTGGTCCAAGAAACTTGATGATGCATTATGAGCCTATAGAACTGCATATAAAAATACTATGGGTATGTCTCCGTATAAAATGGTCTATGGAAAAGCATGTCACTTACCTCTCGAACTAGAGCACAAGGCTTATTGGGCTATTAAAGAACTTAATTATGATTTTAAACTTGCCAGTGAGAAGAGGTTATTTGATATTAGCTCACTTGATGAATGGAGAACCCAAGCCTACGAAAATGCCAAGTTGTTTAAAGAAAAAGTTAAAAGATGGCATGACAAAAGGATACAAAAGCGTGAGTTTAATGTAGGTGATTATGTATTGCTATACAACTCTCGTTTAAGATTTTTTGCAGGAAAACTTCTCTCTAAATGGGAAGGTCCTTACGTTATCGAGGAGGTCTACCGTTGCGGTGCCATAAAAATCAACAACTTCGAAGGCACAAATCCGAAGGTGGTGAACGGTCAAAGAATCAAACATTATATCTCAGGTAATCCCATAAATGTTGAAACCAATGTTATTGAAACCGTAACCCCGGAGGAATACATAAGGGACACTTTTCGAAATGTTTCAGACTCCGAAAAGGAATAGGTATGTGGTACGGTAAGTAAACCGACTCCAGAACAGTTTTTAAGGCAATATCTCTCCGTTTTGGAATATTTAGAAAAATAGAAAAATAAGAAGCAGTCCGGGAAGGACACGAGGCCTCCACGAGGGTGGAGGGCGCGCCCTACCCTACTGGGCGCGCCCCCTACCTCGTGGGCACCTCGTGTGCTCTCCGGACTCCGTTTTCGTACACGACACGTATTTTGGTCGGTAAAAATTCATTATATAACCTCCCGGAGGTTTTGACTCCTGTATCACGCAAAAATCTCCTGTCTTTGTTTCGAGCTGTTTTCTGTCAGGGTTGTCAAGGCCAGGCACTATGTCGTCTCCCTCCTCCTCCAACCATTAGGGCAACGAGGCTTGGCTAATGAAGATAGAGCTGAAGAGAGAAGAACCCATGGAGATCAACAAGGATGAAGGGATCAAGAAGGCCATGGAGGACCAAGTTCCGGCAACAGAAGACACCCTTCAACTGGATCACAATCTTCTTACCCCAACAGAAATCGAAGCTTTCAAGATGATTGAGTTAGCTCGTATACAAAATAAGTATCTCAGACATGAATTTTTTTTGTTGAAGGAGCATATCATCACACTCAAGGGCATTATCCGCAAGTTAGAAGACCTTCTATGCTCGATGTGCGACTATCCATCATCAAGATCCCCACCTTCTTCACCAACAAAGAAGAATTGAGTATCTGGTATGGGCACTCCACTTGGCAACTGCCAAGCTTGGGCGAGTGCCCCGGTATCGTATTACCATCACTTTTATCTTTACTGTTTTTCTTAGTTCGATCCTTTTGATAATATTTTGATCTAGTAGAATAAAGGTTCTTAGTGTGATCTAGTTGTGAGTTTTGCTTTATTATCCTTCTATGTAATCGAGTTCGTGAGCTATATAATAAAGATTAGTGTTGAGTCAAGGGCTTGATTATTTTGCCATGATCCTAAAGAAATAAAAGAAAAGAGAAAGAAATAAAAAGAAACAAAGAGATCATGTGAGTCTTATGGAGAGTAATGAGCTCACATAGAAAGAGTATGATGAATAAAAGTTGTTGAGGGTTGAAAAACATATTTTTGGTCATCGTTGCAATTAATAGGAAGTAATAAAGAAAGAGAGGTCTTCACATATAAATATACTATCTTGGACATCTTTTATGATTGTGAGCACTCATTAAAATATGACATGCTAAAGAGTTGACATTGGACAAGGAAGACAACGTAATGGGTTATGTTTTCTTACATCTGAGATAAATTATATTGTCTTGGATCTTCCAACATGATGAGCTTGCCTTTCCCCTCATGCTAGCCAAATTCATTGCACCAAGTAGAGATACTACTTGTGCTTCCAAATACCCTTAAACCAGTCTTGCCATAAGAGTCCATCATATCTACCTATGGATTGAGTAAGATCCATCAAGTAAGTTGTCATCGGTGCAAGCAATAAAAATTGCTCTCTAAATATGTATGATTGATTGGTGTGGAGGAAATAAGCTTTATACGATCGTGTGATGTGGAAGTAATAAAAGCGACAGACTGCATAATAAAGGTCCGTATCACAAGTGGAAATATAAAGTGACATTCTTTCGCATTAAGATTTTGTGCATCCAACCATAAAAGCGCATGACAACCTCTGCTTCCCTCTGCGAAGAGCCTATCTTTTACTTTTATCTCCTACATTCCATAAGAGTCATGGTGATCTTCACCCTTCCTTTTTACATTTTATCCTTTGGCAAGCACAATATGTTGGAAAGATCCTGGTATATGTGGCTAATTGGATGTGAGTTTTCATGAACTATTACTGTTGACATTACCCTTGAGTTAAAACGTTGGGAGGCAAAACTATAAGCCCCTACGTCGGTGTCAAAACCGACAGATCTCGGGTAGGGGGTCCCAAACTGTGCGTCTAAGGCGGATGGTAACAGGAGGCAGGGGACACAATGTTTTACCCAGGTTCGGGCCCTCTTGATGGAGGTAAACCCTATGTCCTGCTTGATTAATATTGATGATATGGGTAGTACAAGAGTAGATATACCACGAGATCGGAGAGGCTAAACCCTAGAAGCTAGCCTATGGTATGATTGTATGTTGTAGTTGTTGTGTCCTACGGACTAAAACCCTCCGGTTTATATAGACACCGGAGAGGGTTAGGGTTACACAAGGTCGGTTACAAAGGAGGAGATACACATATCTGTATTTCCTAGCTTGCCTTCCACGCCAAGTAGAGTCCCATCCAGACACGAGACGAAGTCTTCAATCCTGTATCTTCATAGTCTAACAGTCTGGCCAATGGAGATAGTCCGGCTGTCCGGAGACCCCCTAATCCAGGACTCCCTTAGTAGCCCCTGAACCAGGCTTCAATGACGATGAGTCCGGTGCGCAGTATTGTCTTCGGCATTGCAAGGCGGGTTCCTCCTCCGAATACATCACGGAAGAATTTGAATACAAGGATAGTGTCCGACCCTGCAAAATAAGTTCCACATACCACTGTAGAGAGAATAATATTTTCACAAATCTAATTTGCTGACTTGTTTTGGCAACACGACATTATGTCATGGCCCAGTGATTATTCGAACCATTTCCTTAACTAGCCCCACACATAACACGAGGCGGTTTTTTGACACGTCGTGTCAAAGCAGAGATTGTGTCCCCTTATCACGGGATTCTCATCAATACGGGCGTGGGTAACCCAACCGTGTCTAGGACTCCTAGATTATAGGAAAGTCCCAAACATCTACAGAGAGGATGCTTGATATTCACCCTCTTTATAAAGGGACAAGGCTTTTACTTTTTTCCCTCCTGTGCTCAATCGAATCCTTCCCCTGCGTCGAGTTCTAACACCCAAAGCCCAGGTCAGGTGCTCCGGACCTTCAATCATGTCCGGATCCAGCCTTCAAGTCCGATGGATGCCCTCCTCCATTACGGAAGAAGACATCAAGAGTTGAGGGAGGCCAGATACCTGACCGCCGAGGTTTCACATCAGCTGCCTTCCCGAGGGCAGGTCGTCCCTACTCCTGAACCTAACGAAGACGTCGTGTTCATCTCCCACTTCCTCCGAGGACTAGGCCTCACTATGGATCCCTTCGTTAGGGGGTTGATGTTTTATTACGGGCTAGATTTCCACGATCTAGCCCCGGACTCCTTTCTGCACATCTCGACATTCATTGTCATGTGTGAGGCCTTCCTCCGCATTACCCCTCACTTCGGCCTGTGGCTCAAGACCTTTGACGTGAAGCCGAAGATGGTCGAGGGGCAGTATGCAGCGTGCGGAGGTGCTTTAATAAGCAAGATAGCAGGAGCTCCGTGACCCAAAGGTTCCTTTCCAGAGGTGTCCGGATTATGGCAACAGGAGTGGTTTTACATCACAGCTCCCAGAAGTGCCAAGTGGGTGGCTGCCCCTGCTTTCCGCTCAGACCCTCCACCACAACTGATGTCCTGGATTAGCAGGGGGCTGAGCTGGGGTCCTGCCAAGGACGTGCCTGTACTGCAAAGCCGCATCCAAAATCTCTTCGAAGGAGATTTCAGCTTGATTATGGTGGCGCAAGTCATGCTGGTTCGTCGAGTCCAGCCTTGCAAACG
This sequence comes from Triticum urartu, assembly GCF_003073215.2. Lineage (NCBI taxonomy): Eukaryota > Viridiplantae > Streptophyta > Magnoliopsida > Poales > Poaceae > Triticum > Triticum urartu. Next base: position 104,566,140 of record NC_053027.1, read on the forward strand.
CCGGCCCCTCCGCATGTGGGAGTTCAACCCAGAAGGGCCGCATACTATTCAGAAGCTCCTTGGCCTGACGCACGAGGAGATGTACAAATCATTCTTTGGACCCCAAATAGAGTGTCTGGATACTACCGAGGACGTGGGCTTGAGCAGCAACCGTACCGCCGACCAAGTAAGTAATCCTTTAGCCGAACACAGCGTCTTTTATTTACCACGACATAATTCTAAGAAGTCGCTCTTTGACCTGGACTGGCTAACTAAGGCGAAGACGATTCGGTGTTCGGCCCCCCTTCCTGAGGGTTTGGAGAATCCGGTACTGAAAAAGATGCTCGAGCTAGCACCCTGCCCGGAGCCCTCAAAGGAAGATAAAGGGGGGGATAATGAGGTCGAAAGCGGGCCCCCATCGCTACCAATTCCAACTGAGGGAATGAGCACCTCCGTGAAGGAGGATAACCAAGGAGAAGAATTCAACCTTCTCTCGCTTCGGGGAAGGAAGAGGACTACCTCTAAAGATCCGGAAACCGAGGCTTCCAAACGGGAGAAGAAGTCTCCACTGGAGGGTCCTGCATTAGAGGGTGCTTTTGCCGCACAAAGTCAGCACGAGGATCAGCCCTCCAACGAGCTGTAAGTAATCAGAAAGTACTTTAATAGTGGAGATATACTACCTTACCTCTAAGGAAAATAACCGAAGCGTTTATCTTGCAGTTCGGATCTTAGCCCTTCTCAGCAGAGCTCGTCATCAGGGGATCTTCTTCCGGAGATGATGGAGAGCGAAACGCCTCCCCCGGACTCCCCCGCTCAAGAAGCGGGCGACCTTGAAGTGTCATCGCGGAGGGCCTCTCCGGATCCGGTGAGGCCAGAAGATAATCCTATAGTTACCCGAAGTCCTCAGCGTCCGGCTCTTGAAGAGATCAAACAAAAGAGTCCGGCACCGTCTGGTATGCGGTCGGGCGTACTGAGGGAGCTGTTGGAGCGAGCAGCCATCTCAGAGGAACACCATACATTGATGGGTACATTGATGGAAAGGATTTCATCCACCAAAAGCGGGTTGCATGATGCCTTTGTGAGTCTACTGACGGGCTTTGAGGTACGTAAAATGATGTACATTTGTGATGGTACTGCACATTTTTAGGTGTGCCCTGTGTAGATAGTAGCCCCTGAGACTCTGGTTGTCGCCTAGGACGGCGGCAAACAGAGGATCGTAGTCCCAAGCAATAACCATACCGCTTTAATGTGCAGGTAGTGGGAGCTCCGGTGGCTAGCCGGACTCATGAGTTTGCCGAACTAAAGCGGCAACTAGATGCGGCAGACGCCGACATCGAGCTTGTGAACAAGCGGCTTGACGAGTCACAGGGTAAGTAATGTTTTTCTGGTGAATGTCACATAATAAGAGTAGCATGATGCCAATATCTTTAATATGTTGTGACTACAGACGGAGCTGCCACCGTGGAGACCCTTCGGGCGGAACTTGCCCGAGCCAAGGAACAAGCAAGAGTTAGTATGCAGATGCTTTGAAGGCAGCCGAAGAGTTAAGAGCGGAGAAGGCCGCGCATGGCGAAAGCAAAGAGAAGATGGCCAGGATGGCCGTAGAATTAAAAGACACCGCCGACCGTTGCAAGTTCCTTGAAAAAGAGAACCGATTGAGGCAGCGGACCTTGAAAAGGCCACGATGGTGACCAAAGACACTCACTCTACTATGAGGGCGAAGAAGGAGGAGCTGCGCGAAGCCGGGCATATTGCGGCTGGGAAGCCCTTTCTGCTGCAGAGGAAGTTCGGGGATCCGCGGTATGCCCCTCTGGATCGGCTGTGGAGTTCAGCAGACGCGTATATGGACTTGGCGGCAAGCGCTATCGATGCGGTTGAATACTTCCAAGATTAGATAGATCGTGAAGTGGACAAGTTGTTCTGGTCACAATTTAACGTTCCAGAGCATCCACTTCCCTTGACTGATCAGCTAGCCGAATGGGCCGAACTTAATAGGTTGTCCGGGCTTGCCATGAGGTCCGTCGTAGATCACTTGTGGCTGGAGAAGCCGAAGCCGAAAAGCTATTTCAGCTTAGTGCAGCAGTTCCTTGGTGCGGTGCCTCGCATCAATGCGATGAAGAGGTCGGCATGCATAGAAGGCTCGCAGATGGTCTTTGCCCGTGTCAAGGCATACTGGGCGGAGATGGATGCTACCACTATTGTGGCGCAAGGTTCGGCCATAGGCCGAGTAGCTGCCGAGCACTATTTTGAAGAGGTTCTTGAGGGCGCTCGTTTGATAGAGGCCCAGTGCTCGAAGAATATTATGTTTGAGTGACATGTATTCCCATTGCAGACACAATGTTTTTATGAAATGTAGTAAGGCTGTATTTATACTTTTGCCGGAAAGTAATATGGTGCCTCCTGTGTGGCCATTTATGTATATATGTATATAACCTGAAAGATTGTAGTCGTCGGCTTCAGCCCCCACGCATATAATGCGGAGGTGTTCGCACAAGACGCGTGTTCACACTTAACCCAATGTCTTGGTCCTATTAAGGAGGTGATAGCGCAGCGAACAAGGCAACCAGACTATAATGCTTTAACACTTTCACTTAGCCATAGGAGTTTGACGGTGGGGCTACTATATAGCCCCTGTTGGCTCCGCATTCTCTCGAATTCGGGGTGCGTACGTGCCTGGCCAGGAAACAGCCCTTCGTTAAGGCGGAGGAATTCTAACATTCCGATAGGTCATCGAGTGGTTGACCAGTCTCACGCTATATCATGACAGTCAGTTTTCGGCTTTCTCTACTGAGGTGCTCATCTGGATGACCCGGGGCACAATCGCAGTAGTTCTCCTAGTGCTACCTTAGCCTATAGAGCGGAACGTAAGGTACCAAAACATAGGAGCCGAGCAAACCCAACATTTGACCAAAGACATGATTCGGAGCTGATGCATATAAGGCCAAACTCGCGACGCCGAACATGCCCTAAGGTATTCAGTCTTTATGGTATTAACCGGGCCGACCTAAATAGTGCCCTTTGTAAGAAGCCCCTTGTGTCCAGGTACAGGCGTTTATTCTGACGTGGCCACATGCCAAGACGTCAGCATCCTTCTCAATTGTATTTGAGAATCCGAGGGATGTGTATCAATAAGAGATAGTAAAAAAAGGTTTACGCAGGGTCTTAATCTAAAAAGAATCCTTGGAGCGGGTCCCTGCTACATGTCTACGCCTGTGTCTCCATTGTGCCGTATCCTGGATGGGTGTAGCACGATGGTCATCTGTAAAAGAGAGAAACTTAGGTGAAAAGTTGTCATGCCAAAAGGTAGGTATGAAGAAACCATGTATTATTCAAGATGAGTAAAAATTGCCACTTGTCTACGCGCGTTGAGCCCCTTGTATTTGTAATAGGGGTGTGGCTTATCAAACCTGTGTGAGTTACATATAGCTGCGCCGGACTTGTCTATCTGTGTCCGTGGTCTTGACGACCTATCAAATGCTTTAGCTGGCGAGGCCCTTTTTAGTGTGCGGATGCCAAGGTAGTCGCACTCTCTTCGGCGCGCAGGGATCGCTTAATATTTCCATTCACTATAATGATGCCACGTGGACCGGACATCTTAAGCGTAAGGGAAGCGTAATGCGGTATTGCATTAAAGCGAGCGAAAGCTTCGCGTCCAAGTAGTGCTTGATAGCCACTTTGGAACGGAGCAATGTGGAATGTTAAATTTTCACGACGGAAGTTATCGGGGAAGCCGAATATAACCTCTAGTAGCAGGCAGCCCGTGCAATGAGCCCTTGGGCCTGGCGTTACTCCTTTAAGGGCAGTGTTGCTGTGGCAAATTTTAGTTGGGTCTATCCCCATTTTGCGGATTGTATCCTGGTATATCAGGTTTAAACTGCTGCCACCGTCCATCAAGACTCGTGTAAAGTGGTATCCGTCAATTATTGGGTCTAATACCATGGCAGCCCATCCTGCACGCTGGATACTTGTTGAGTAATCCCGATGGTCAAAAGTGATCGGTTGAAACGACCAGTGGCAGGACTCCGCAGTGATAGGCCCTTGGGCATATTTATCTGGGAGTGCCGCTTTGTTTCTCCCCTTTACACGTGTAACATGTTTACTGTTTTGACTTCTGGTGGAAATTTCTTTTGTTCCCCAGTGTCTTGCTTGAGAGGCTCATCCTCGTCTTCGCTTGGTGTATCCTCCCCCTTGTGTACAGCATTGAGCTTGTCGGACTGCTTGAAGACCCAAAATTCTCTGTGGGTATGATTAGCAGGTTTACCGGGGGTGCTATGGATCTGACATACTTGGTCAAGAATTTTGTTTAGGCTGGACAGTTCATCTCCGGCGCCTTTAGAGGGCGGCTTTTGCTGACTTGGCCGAGAGCTTTTGAATCCGGCGTTTACTGTTGTGCTCTTCGTGTTGTCTTCCTTATTCCGGCGTTTGTTATTGTTGTTGCGCCGTGATTTCCCATTTCCATCTCTAACTTCGGATGTACTGGGGTCGCTGGTGCTGCATCTGGTTAGCCAGCTATCCTCACCTGCGCAAAAGCGGTTCATGAGGCTTGTTAATGCTGCCATTGTTCTCGGTTTTTCTTGGCCGAGGTGTCTGGAAAGACATTCGTCACGGACGCTATGCTTAAAAGCTGCCAAGGCTTTGGCGTCCGGACAGTCGACTATTTGGTTCTTTTTAGTAAGAAACCTCTTCCAAAGATTTTGGGATGACTCTCCAGGCTGTTGAGTTATATGACTCAAATCGTCCACGTCAGGAGGTCAGACATATGTCCCTTGAAAATTTGCCCGAAAAGCATCTTCGAGCTCTTCCCAGCTTCCAATGGAGCTTTCGGGGAGGCTTTTAAGCCAGTGCCGAGCTGGCCCTTTGAGTTTGAGGGGTAAATACTTAATGGCGTGGAGATCATCTCCTCGAGCCATATGGATATGGAGGATATAGTCCTCAATCCAGACCCCAGGGTATGTTGTTCCGTCGTATGCCTCTATGTTTACGGGTTTGAATCCCTCTGGAAATTCATGGTCCAGTACCTCGTCGGTGAAACATAGGGGGTGTGCGGCACCCCTGTATCTCGGTGTACCGTAGTGTTTGGATGTTTGTTGTGTTGCATCGTATGCTGGAGCGCGCCTGCGTGGTCCATAGATGGATCTGGTTGCACCGTCCTTTTGATGTGAGCCCTCGCGTGGATCGCGTATTGGCTTATGTGTGGCATTGCTTGCCACTCTATGTTGGCCATGAGGTCGTCTACCAGTCCAAGTGGACGTTTTAATTTTTGGTTGCAGGGGATCTAAGGCCTCCTCATCGAATTCAGGTAGCAACTTCCACTTCAGGTAGCTCTAGGTGGGGCGATTACCGCCATACTTCGCTGCTGTGTTGAGTACTTTGCTCCATCCGATTTGGAGTGTGTCTTGCGCAGCCTTGAGCCTTTGCTTCTGCTTTTTTAGACTCCTCGCGGTGGCAACAAGCCTTTGATGGGCATTCTGTTACTTCGGGTGTCTGTCCGGTGTTATGTCATTCGGACTATTATCTTTGACAGAATCGGGTTGTTCGGTTTGATTCTCCGTGTTGCCATCGTCCGGCAATGGTTCACCCTACTCTAACGCTGGGTCTGTATGATCGTTGTTTCTACCGAGGCGGGATTTGGGGCGGCGCTTACGCCGCCGCTTTGACTGCTTCTCTAGGGGACAACCCTTCGTTGCGTCCTTCCATTCCTCGTCGTCGTTTTCTTTTGGTGTGTCACCATGTATACGTCATGTGGTGAAGTGGGCGTCCAGTGCCATGTGGGCAGTGGTTCCTCTTCGTTTCCCGCATCGTCATCCATACTGTCGATGTCTTCGGATTCGAAGTCGTGCATGTCGGTTAAGTCATCGACAGTGGCTACTAAGTGGGTGGTGGGTGGGCCGCGAATTTCTTCGTCGTCCGCATCCCAGTCCTGCCGGACATAGTTCGGCCAGGATCCTCCTGAAAAGGAGAGAGACCTTAATGAGTTCAGTATGTCGCCAAAGGGCGAGTGCTAAAAAATATCCGCGGAGGTAAACTCCATGATCGGCGCCCAATCAGACTCGATAGGAACGGTCGCAGGCGGCTCGGAGTCCATGGCCGGAGAAGGATCCGGTAGTTTAACAACACGGCTCTCGTGCAAGCTAAGGTCGATGTTCGGCTCGATCGCCGCTAAGGGTAAGGCTTCCGCGGCGGGGTCCATCCACCCATCCGCGGAAGGCGCAACTGGCTCCGAATTGAGGGTCGGAGCGGCTGCCGGTGTGATCTTAACACTGTCCGATGGTAGAGCTAAATCGTACTCATCGTGACTGTGTGACGCGTAAGTCAGAGGCTCGAATCCATCGAAGATCAAGTCTCCACGGATATCAGCCGTGTAGTTTAAGCTTCCAAACCTGACCTGGTGACCAGGGGCGTAACTTTCAATCTGCTCCAGATGGCCAAACGAATTGGCCCGCGGTACAAAGCCGCCGAACACGAAGATCTGTCCGGGGAGAAAAGTCTCACCCTGGACCGCATTGCTATCGATGATAATAGGAGCCATCAAGCCTAACGGCGAGGACACAGAGGAACTCTCAATGAAAGCACTAATGTCGGTGTCAAAACCGGCGGATCTCGGGTAGGGGGTCCCGAACTGTGCGTCTAAGGCGGATGGTAAGAGGAGGCAGGGGACACAATGTTTTACCCAGGTTCGGGCCCTCTTGATGGAGGTAAAACCCTATGTCCTGCTTGATTAATATTGATGATATGGGTAGTACAAGAGTAGATCTACCACGAGATCGGAGAGGCTAAACCCTAGAAGCTAGCCTATGGTATGATTGTATGTTGTAGTTGTTGTGTCCTACGGACTAAAACCCTCCGGTTTATATAGACACCGGAGAGGGTTAGGGTTACACAAGGTCGGTCACAAAGGAGGAGATACACATGTCCGTATTGCCTAGCTTGCCTTCCACGCCAAGTAGAGTCCCATCCGGACACGAGATGAAGTCTTCAATCCTGTATCTTCATAGTCTAACAGTCCGGCCAATGGAGATAGTCCGGCTGTCCAGAGACCCCCTAATCCAGGACTCCCTCACCCTATATTTCTCTGTGTCCGATTAAAACTCCATACCCATAAGTATTGCGTGAGTGTCAGCAATTGTGAAAGATTATATGATATTTGAGTATGTGGACTTGCTGAAAAGCTCTTATACATTGACTCTTTCCTATTTTATGATAAATTGCAATTGCTTCAATGACTGAGATTGTAGTTTGTTAGTTTTCAATGAAGTTTACGATTCATACTTGATATTGTGATTGAATTATTACTCTAGCATTAGAGATTATATGACAAAGAATTATATGAGTTGATGGCTCCTACTATCATCGATAGTGATGCGGTCCAAGGTGAGACTTTTCTCCCCGGACAGATCTTCGTATTCGGCGGCTTTGCACTGCGAGCTAATTCGCTTGGCCATCTGGAGAAGATTGAAAGCTACGCCCCTGGCCATCAGGTCAGATTTGGAAGTTTGAACTACACGGCCGACATCCACGGAGACTTGGTCTTCGACGGATTCGAGCCACACCCGGGCGCGCCGCACTGTCGCGATGGGTATGACCTAGCTCTGCCACCGAACAGTACCCCAGAGGCCGCGCCCGCATCAGCTCCGACCCTTAGCTCGGAGCCAACTGCGCCAATCGAGGACGGGTGGCTAGACACTGCCTCAGGGGCTGCAGTCTCAAGGGCGATCGAGCCAAACACCAGCATAATCCTCTGCGCAGCCCGTGGCTCCAAGGTGCCGGACTCTTTTCCGGACTCCGAACCATCCACGCCCCTGCCAATCGAATCCGATTGGGCGCCGATCATGGAATTCACCGCCGTGGATATCTTTCAACACTCACCCTTCGACGACATTCTGAATTCACTAAGGTCTCTGTCTTTGTCAGGAGAGCCCTGGCCGGATTATGGCCAACAGGATTGGGATGCGGACGACGAAGAAATTCGACGCCCACCCACTACCCACTTCGTAGCCACTGTCGATGACTTAACCGACATGCTCGACTTCGACTCCGAAGACATCGACGGTATGGACGACGATGTAGGAGACGAACATGAACCAGCACCTATAGGGCACTGGAAAGCCACCTCGTCATATGACATATACATGGTGGATACACCCAATGAAGGCAATGGTGACGAGATAGCGGAGGATGACCCCTCCAAGAAGCAACCCAAGTGCCGACGTCAGCGGCGCCGCTCTAAGTCCCGCCAAAGCAAAAGTGGTGATACCGGCACAGGAGATAATAACACTCCGGATAGTGCCGAAGACAACAACAATCCCCTCCAGCAAGATTTAGAGTAGGAGGATGAAGGAGCCAGCTCTCCTGAGAGTGCGGCATACGGAGAGGAGGAGGATGATCACATGCCCCCCTCCGAAGACGAGGCAAGCCTTGGCGACGATGAATTCACCATACCAGAGGATCCCGTTGAACAAGAGCGCTTCAAGCGCCGGCTTATGGCCACGACAAATAGCCTGAAGAAAAAGCAGCAACAGCTTCAAGCTGATCAAGATCTGCTAGCTGACAAATGGACTGAAGTCCTCGCGGCCGAGGAATATAAACTCGAGCGTCCCCCCAAGAGTTACCCAAGGCACAGGTTACTACCCCGATTGGAGGAAGAAGCGTATGATACGGCTGATCGGCCACCTCGTGGCCACGATAGAGAGGCATTCTAGCCAAAAACTCAGCCTCCACCCCAATGCCATTCAAATAAAAAGGCATGGGGAGATACGCCAGACCTGCGAGACATATTGGAGGACAAGGCAAAGCATTCAAGATCGATCTACGGATCACGAGGGCACAGCACTCTGCGAGACGACAAACGTCACACCGGATACAGTAAAAGCAAATCGGGCCGGGCCGAACACAGCGGGCAAAACACATTCGAGCTGCGTCGCGAGCCCAATACAGAGGCGCCGCACAGCCCTTATGCTTCACAGACGAAGTAATGGAACATCAATTCCCAGAAGGTTTCAAACCTGTAAATATTGAATCATACGACGGCACAACAGATCCTGCAGTATGGATTGAGGATTTCCTCCTCCACATCCACATGGCCCGCGGCGATGACTTACACGCCATCAAATACCTCCCACTAAAGCTCAAAGGACCAGGGCGGCATTGGCTTAACATCTTGCTAGTGGACTCCATTAGTTGTTGGGAAGATCTGGAAGCCGCATTCCTCGACAACTTTCAGGGCACTTATGTGCGACCACCAGACACCGATGATTTAAGCCACATAATTCAGCAGCCAGAAGAGTCGACCAGGAAATTCTGGACTCAGTTCCTTACAAAGAAAAATCAAATCATCGACTGTCTGGATGCGGAGGCCTTAGCGGCTTTCAAGCACAACATCCAAGATGAGTGGCTAGCCTGGCACCTTGGTCAGGAAAAGCCAAAATCTATGGCAGCTCTCACGACGCTCATGACCCGCTTTTGTGCGGGAGAAGACAGCTGGCTGGCTCGCAGCAATAACATATCAAAGAACCATGGTACCTCAGATACCAAGGACGGCAATAGCAGGTCACATCGCAACAAGCATAAGCGCCGCATTAACAGCGAAAATACTAAGGATACGTCAGTCAATGCCGGATTCAAAGGCTCTAAACCCGGTCAGCGGAAAAAGCCATTCAAACAAAGTACGCTGGGTCTGTCCAGCTTGGACCGTATACTCGATCGCTCGTGTCAAATACATGGCACCCCAGACAAGCCAGCCAATCACACTAACAGGGATTGCTGGGTGTTCAAGCAGGCCGGCAAGTTAATTTCCAAAAACAAGGACAAGGGGCTGCATAGCGATGACGAGGAGGAGCCCCGGCAGCTGCACACTGGAGGACAGAAGAGGTTTCCCCCGCAAGTACGGACGGTGAACATGATATACGCAACCCACATCCCCAAGAGGGAGCGGAAGCGTGCGCTCAGGGACGTATATGTGTTGGAGTCAGTCGCCCCAAAGTTCAACCCTTGGTCCTCCTGTCCGATCACCTTTGATCGCAGGGACCACCCCACTAGTATCCGTCATGGAGGATTCGTCGCACTGGTCCTAGACCCAACCATCGACGGATTTCACCTCACTCGAGTCATTATGGACGGCGACAGCATCCTGAACCTGCTTTATCAGGACACAGTGCGCAAAATGGGTATAGACCCCTCAAGGATCAAACCCACAAAAACGACCTTTAAGGGCGTCATTCTAGGCGTAGAGGCCCATTGCACAGGCTCAATTACACTGGAAGTGGTCTTCGGATCCCCGGATAACTTCCGAAGCAAGAGTTAATCTTCGATATAGTCCCGTTCCGCAGTGGTTATCACGCGCTGGTCGGGCGAACCGCATTTGCTAGATTCAATGCGGTACCGCATTATGCATACCTCAAGCTCAAGATGCCAGGACCTCGCGGAGTTATTACAGTCAATGGAAACACAGAGCACTCTCTCCGAAAGAGGAGCACACCGCGGCCCTCGCAGCAGAAGTGCAAAGAAGCCTCTCAAGGCAATCGACCAGTTCGGCGTTTCAAAGCCCGGACACCTTCAAGTGCGCTCGGGGCAATCGGCAAATAGACCGCCTGGCGCGATCTGAGCTCGTGTAGCAATACGGCGGCCACCCCAATCCTAGCCCAATAGCGATATTCGTGCCGCGCGTACATAATTACGCATTAAAAATATCATGGGCACAGGTGGGGAGGGGGGCACAACTGTGGCACGCCCCAAAACGCGGCCTAAACCGCACTAGGGGCTTCCCGTTTGGTTATGTTTCTTTTTCTTTCAGGACCTTAATCTCTGGAAACACTGTACGGCAGCACTATCACCGAACACATGCTACAGCAACCAAGGAGGCAAACAGCTACGTCATACCATGGAATTCCCAGGTTGATTATAGTAACGAGCGAAATATTTGATTTCATATCATTCCTCAGCTTGCCCTTGGAAGGGACATAGTCCTACTATTTGCTTATCGCACTATCTGTATCACTCTGCTTTAACGCAAATTTTCAATAAACAATGCATGACATTACGACTATTATTGCATTCTGGTTATATATATATATATGTGTGTGTGTGTGTGTGTTCATTAATGACGCCTTGCAACCGTACACTCTGGTATGGCCAATACACCAGGGGCTTACGTACCCCACAATGCAGTGTGAAAAGCCCGAACACTTTCACAAGTGCGGCACCCCGAACTTACAACATTATATGCATCAGCTCCGAATCATGTCTTTGGTCAAATGTTGGGTTTTCTCGGCTCCTATGTTTTGGTACCTTACGTTCCGCTCTATCGGCTAAGGTAGCACTAGGAGAACTACTGCGATTGTGCCCCGGTTCTGCCGGGCTGAGCACCTCAGTAGAGAAAGCTAAACTGACTGTCATGATAAAGCGAGAGACTGGTCGCTGTTCGGCGAGGTTTTGTGAGTCCCTAAAGACTTATGCCGCTTAGGGCGAGGGGCCGGCCCTGTCCGGCTTACAGGCGTGTATCGCGCCCTCAATTCGGCCTTCCGAATACCAGGGGCTTCACCGAAATTTAAAATTTTATAGAATTCTATGGCTAAGTGAGAGTGATAAAGCATTATTAGTCTGGTTGCCTTGTTCGTTGTGCTGAGCACCTCCCTCGAAGGACCCAAACATGGGAACAAGAGTGCTCAGGTTTATCCCGAACAACCCAACACTCGTGGCATGGGGGCAGAAGCCGAGGACTAGCCATCTCTCAGATTGGATAAACAGCCAAACAGAAGGTAATATTTTAAATTCTAACAAGCGTTGCATAGCGCATATGAAACAAGTTTTCATACATACAGGATAAAACGAGCAAGTCTCATTCAAATATTACATCTTTCGAACACTCGTCCGCGATGAGACGGGCGCCCGGCAGAACACCCTCGTAGTACATCTCGGGGTGGCGGTGCTCCTTGCCCTCTGGCGGCCCCTCCTTGATCAGCTTCACAGCGTCTAGCTTGACCCACTACAATTTCACACGGGCGAAAGCCCGGCGTGCACCTTCAATGCAGACAGATCGCTTAACGACCTCCAACCACGGGCAGGCATCCACGAGCCGCCTCACCAGGCCGAAGAAGTTGTTTAGAAGGCTGTCGCCAGGCCACAATCGGACTATAAAGCTCTTCATGGCCTGATCGGCCGCCTTATGTAGCTCGACCATCTGCTTTAGCTGGTCGCTCATTAGCACCGGATGTTTGGCCTCAGCATACTGAGACTAGAACAGCTTCTCCATTGAGCTTCCGTCCTCAGACTGGTAAAATTGTGCGGCATCGGACACACTGCGGGGCAAATCTGCGAATGCTCCTGAAGAGCTCCGGATCCGGGTAAGTAATCGGTAATTTACTTTTACATGCTTGCTTTGCATATAGAAAGCCTTACCCGCCACTATCTTCTTCATCGCGTCGATCTCTTGGAGGGCCTTTTGGGCTTCGGCCTTGGCACTTTTTACACTCTCGAGGGCCGTGGCAAGCTCAGACTCCCGCGTCTTGGAGTCAAGCTCCAACGCCTCGTGCTTCGCCACAATAGCCTGGAGGTCTTGCTGCACCTCGCCCACCCGATCCTCGCGCTTCTCTCGCTCGGTACTCTCCTTGGCCGCTGTATCTTCGGCCTTGGCCATCGCTTGCTTTAGGGTCGCCACCTCGGTCGTGGCCCCTGGCAAACATACAATGATCCTGTCATTTTGCAATCGCGTCCTTTTTCATATATACATATCTATATACAGGGTTTTACTTACCTTTGTTCTCCTCGAGCTGCCTCTTGGCAAGGCCGAGCTCTTTCTTGGACCCCTCGAGGTCCTGCTTCAGTACGGCGACCTCCGCAGTTAGTGCGGCGGACGCCAGCAACGAAGCCTGCATATGCATATTGACATACTTATATTAGACTCCTGCGATATTATTTGATCCTCTGTTCGGCTTTTCTTTGTGAACACCGAACAAAGCATCAGGGGATACTGTCTATGCGGTAATATTTCTACTACATTTTAAAACACTTACCTCAAAGCCTGTTAGAAGGCTGGCACAGGCTTCAGTCAATCCGCTCTTGGCGGACTGAACCTTCTGAATCACCGCACTCATGATAGTGCGGTGCTCCTCGTCGATGGAAGCGCTGCGAAGCGCTTCCAGCAGATTGTCCGGTGCCTCTGGATGGACAGAGGTCACCTGCACAGGCGTCTTGCCCCTCTTAGAAGGAGGCCGCCTGCCCGAGCCCGGAACCGCTGGAGGGTCTGGCACGGTGTTCGGCTGAGGGCCAAACTCGGAGCTCTCAGGGGCCCCGTCCCCACGGCTCCTGGAGTCCGGAAGGTCGCCTTGAGGCGCCTCCAGGACTGTCTCCCCTTGATCCGGTACATCTTGAGACAGCACCTCGGTGTTGTCGGCAGGATGAGGGGAGGTGGTGGTCGGGACTGGATCGCTATCCATGTCCGACAAGCCCAAGGAGCCGTCCGATGATACAACGATACTGGCTTGTGGCGGCCTGCATAATTGCGTTCGGCGTTAGAGAAAGCAGTGTGACAAAGAAATCCTAGGAGTTACTCTGGTATCCGAATACTTAGATCTCCCCGGGGGCTTGACCCTGGGCAACCACTCGCCTTCGCCTTCATCGGCGGCGGAGGAACTGTCCAAAAGGAGAGTCCTTCCCTTCTTGGACCCTCCGGCCTCCCCAGTTGGGGCGGCCTTCCTTTTCTTGTCTCCCCCAGTCAGTGGGGGAGCATCTTCTTCTTCTTCTTCCTCGTCTTCAGGGGAAGAGTGTGCCGTAGAGTCATCGGACGGTGAGTCCGAGGACGCCTGGCGTTGGGAACTCTTTCGGGTTCCCTTGACCTTCTTGGTCTTCTCCGGAACCTTATAAGGGAACGGAGTCAGCATCTTCGCCAGAAGAGCGTCTGCGGGGCCTTCGGGCAAAGGAGCTGGACAGTCGATCTATCCGGCCATCTTCTGCCAGTCCTGTCAAAGGTACGGGAGTTTAGATCCCACATAGAGTCAATCTATATAAAAAAATAAGTATCCTGTGAAAGGTAAAGCAGCTTACCGCACTGGCTTGGCGCTTCGCGCTGAATCCGCGATCCTCAGTAATAGGGGGAGGGACCTTGGCACTTTTGAACAGCACCCTCCAGGCGTCTTCATGAGTCGTGTCAAAGAGCTTGTTCAAAGTTCGGTGCTGCGCCGGATTGAACTCCCACAAGGTGAACTCCCGTTGTTGGCACGGGAGTATACGGCGGATGAGCATAACCTGGACTATGTTGACAAGCTTGAGCTTCTTGTCCACCATGTTTTGAATACATGTTTGGAGTCCGGTCAGCTCTTTCGAACTACCCCAGGACAAGCCCTTCTCTTTCCAGGAGGTGAGCCGCATGGGGATGCCAGATCGGAACTCGGGGGCCGCTACCCATGCGGGGTCGCGCGGCTCGGTGATATAGAACCACCCTGATTGCCACCCCTTTATGGTTTCCACAAAGGAGCCCTCGAGCCATGTTATGTTGGCCATCTTGCCCACCATGGCGCCTCCGCACTCCGCCTGGCGGCCGCCCACCACCTTCGGCTTGACATTGAAGGTCTTCAGCCATAAGCCGAAGTGGGGCTTGATGCGGAGGAAGGCCTCGCACACGACGATAAACGCCGAGATGTTGAGGATGAAGTTCGGGGCCAGATCGTGGAAATCCAGGCCATAAGAAAGCATGAGCCCCCGAACGAAGGGATGGAGAGGGAAACCCAGTCCGCGGAGGAAATGGGTGAGGAATACCACCCTCTCATGGGGCCTGGGGGTGGGGATGAGCTGCCCCTCATCTGGGAGCCGGTGCGCGATGTCGTCGGGCAGGTATCCGGCTCTCATCAGTTTCTTGATGTCTCCCTCCGTGACGGAGGAGACCATCCACTTGCCTCCCGCTCTGGACATGACTGGAGAAGGTCGAGGTGGAAAGTGCGGACTTGGGCGCTGGAGCTCGAGTGTGTGAAAACGAATGAGCAGAGGAGGAAGAAGGCGTGGATAGAAAGGTGAATCCTTATCCCTTTATATGGGCGGACGAACCTAAGCGTCCCCACTTGCCTGGTAAAACGCGCTTATCCCCCAAGCGCCACAATTGATGGCGCGGTTGGGTTACCCACTCCCGTATTGATGAGAATCTCGCAATAAGGGGACATGATCTCTGCTTTGACAAGACGTGTCGAAAAACTGTCTCGCGTTATGTGCGGGGCTGGTTAAAAGAAACGGTTCGAATAATCACCGGGCCATGACATAACATCGTGCTGCCAAAACAAGCCAGCAAATTAGATCTGCGAAAATATTATTCTCTCTACGGCGGAATGTGGAACTTATTTTGCAGGGTCGGACACTATCCTCGTATTCAGATTCTTTCGCGATGTATTCGGAGAAGGAACCCGCCTTGCAATGCCGAAGACAATACTGCGCGCCGGACTCGTCATCATTGAATCCTGGTTCAGGGGATACTCAGGGAGTCCTAGATTAGGGGGTCTCCGGACAGCCGGACTATCTCCATTGGCCGGACTGTTAGACTATGAAGATACAAGATTGAAGACTTCGTCTCGTGTCCGGATGGGACTCTACTTGGCGTGGAAGGCAAGCTAGGCAATACGTATATGGATATCTCCTCCTTTGTAACCGACCTTGTGTAACCCTAACCCTCTCCGGTGTCTATATAAACTGAAGGGTTTTAGTCCGTAGGACAACAATCATAACATAGAATCATACCATAGGGTAGCTTCTAGGGTTTAGCCTCTCTGATCTTGTGGTAGATCTACTCTTGTACTACCCATATCATCAATATTAATCAAGCAGGACGTAGGGTCTTACCTCCATCAAGAGGGCCCGAACCTGGGTAAAACTTCGTGTCCCCTACCTCATGTTACCATCCGGCCTAGACGCACAGTTCGGGACCCCCTACCCGAGATCCTCCGGTTTTGACACCGACACTCCTCTCATTAGGAGAGGGCAATCTCCATCAACATCTTCATCAGCACCATCTCATCTCTAAACCCTAGTTCATCTCTTGTATCCAATTCTTGTCTCCAAGTCCGGGATTGGTGCTAGTAGGTTGCTGGTAGTGTTAATTACTCCTTGTAGTTGATGCTAGTTGGTTTAATTGGTGGAAGATCATATGTTCAGATCCTATATGCATATTAATACCCCTCTTATTATGAACATGTTTATGCTTTGTGAGTAGTTACTTTTGTTCCTGAGGACATGGGAGAAGTCTTGCTATTAGTAGTCATGTGAATTTGGTATTCATTCGATATTTTGATGAGATGTATGTTGTCCTTCCTCTAGTGGTGTTATGTGAACGTCGACTACATGACACTTCACCATTATTTCGGCCTAGAGGAAGGCATTGGGAAGTAATAAGTAGATGATGGGTTGCTAGAGTGACAGAATCTTAAACCCTAGTTTATGCGTTGCTTCGTAAGGGGCTGATTTGGATCCATATGTTTCATCCTATGGTTAGGTTTACCTTAATACTTTTGTTGTAGTTGTGGATGCTTGCAATAGAGGTTAATCATAAGTGGGATGCTTGTTGAACTAAGGGCGGTACCCAAGCACTGGTCTACCCACATACCAAATTATCAAAGTACCGAACGCGAATTATATGAACGTGATGAAACCTAGCTTGACGATATTCCCATGTGTCCTCGGGAGCGCTTTACATCATATAAGAGTTTGTCCAGGCTTGTCCTTTTCTACAAAAAGGATTGGGCCACCTTGCTGCACTTTATTTACTTTTGTTACTTGTTGCTCGTTACAAATTATCCTTTCACAAAACTATCTGTTACCACTTATTTCAATACTTGCAGAGAATACCTTGCTGGAAACGGCTTATCAGTTCCTTCTGCTCCTCGTTGGGTTCGACACTCTTACTTATTGAAAGGACTGTGATAGATCCCCTATACTTGTGGGTCATCACTAAGCCGGCATGATTCAATGACGTCCAGCATTTGGCGGGTCGTATTGCGGCTTTGAGTCGGTTTATAAGCCATTTGGGAGAAAAAGCTATCCCTACTGGGCACCACTACTGATCATCGGGAAAGGAAACGTAGTATCGTTGAGAGTCTTCGTCGAACTCCCACTTGAGCTCATACGCGTCTCCTGGAGCGGAATCATCAGGCCCTGCATCTGGTGTAATAGTAATCTGTGAGCCACAGGGACTCAGCAATCTCGCAACCTCGCAACCTCACAAGTATGGTGGCTAACTTATTCGCAAAGGAGAGCGAGAAGAGGAGGCAAAGCGCGAGCGAGAAACTAGAGAGCAACCTGCGCAAACATTACTCCAACACCGTGTCCACTTCCTGGACTCCGCCGAGAAGAGGCCATCATGGTAACACACTCAGTTGATCCATTTTAGTTAAATTAAGGTTCAAGTTATCTACAACCGGACATTAACAAATTCCCATCTGCCCATAACCGCGGGCACGGCTTTCGAAAGTTCAATCCCTGCAGGGGAGTCCCAACTTAGCCCATGACAAGCTCTCACGGTAAACGAAGGAATAGACCTCCTCCCAAGACATTCCGATCAGACTCGGTATCTCGGTAACTCAAGACACTTCGACAGGTTAAAACAAGACCAGCAACATCGCCCGAATGTGCCGACAAATCCCGATAGGAGCTGCACATATCTCGTTCTCAGGGCACACTCAGATAGGTCAAGCTACGAGTAAAACCAACCCGCAAGTTTCCCCGAGGTGGCCCCGCAGGCTGCCCGGTTCGGACCAACACTCAGAGGGAGCACTGGCCCGGGGGGGTTAAAATAAGATGACCCTTGGGCTCCGGTAACCCAAGGGAAAAAGAGGCTAGGTGGCGAATGGTAAAACCAAGGTTGGGCATTGCTGGAAATGCTTTAATCAAGGCGAACTATCAAGTGGTTCCCATTATAACCCAACCGCGTAAGGAACGCAAAATCCGGGAACGTAACACCGATATGACGGAAAACTAGGGCGGCAAGAGTGGAACAAAACACTAGGCGAGAGGCCGAGCCTTCCACCCTTCACCAAGTATATAGATGCATTAAGATAACATGGCAATATAATGATATCCCAACAAGTAAATAAAAGATGTTCCAACAAGGAACGGCCTCCAATCTTCACCTGCAACTAGTAACGCTATAAGAGGGGGCTGAGCAAAGCGGTAACATAGCCAATCAACGGTTTGCTAGGACAAGGTGGGTTAGAGGTTTGACATGGAAATTTGGGAGGCTTGCAAGCAAGTGGTAGGAATCGTAGCAATGGCATAGCAAAAGAGCGAGCAAACTAGCATAGCAAAGATAGTAGTGATTTTGAGGGTATGATCATCTTGCCTGCACAGTTGTCAGAATTGACTGGATCCTCAAAAGCAAACTCAACGGGCTCCTCGTTAGCGAACTCGTCTCCCGGCTCTACCCAAACAATACAAACAAGCAACAAGGATACAAATCAACCACGTGCAAGACCAAGCAATATGATGAAATGATGATATGCTATGCGGGATGCGATGCGGGATGCAAAATGCAAGATATGACAGGAAATGCATGAACCTGGCCTCAACTTGGAAATCCAAGTGTGCCACTAGAAAGATGAGATGAAATCGCTTGAAAACGATATAAAGAACGCCGGAATCGGAGTTACGGTTTGGAAATGGCAAGCGATTCAAAAATGACACCGGTCTGCGATTTACAGCAAGTAGGCATCTAAATGCAATGAGATGAACATGCTACAGCACCCAAACATGACATCAAAATACATGGCAGGGAAGAATTCAAGATGCTTAACAAAAGTCTAGCACTGAGCTACGGCCAAATCATCCATTAACAGGTTCAAACAAGCATGGC
Source organism: Triticum urartu (assembly GCF_003073215.2). Lineage (NCBI taxonomy): Eukaryota > Viridiplantae > Streptophyta > Magnoliopsida > Poales > Poaceae > Triticum > Triticum urartu. The sequence goes on from NC_053027.1 coordinate 104,584,936, forward strand.
AAAAACGCAAATGGTAAAACAGATCTCAGACTTAGTGAAATTAACACTTGTCTGGAATTTCAGATCATATAGCCCTCTTCGGAGCAACAAAACAACATGCTACAGGACCTGAACATGACAAAGAAGGACATGGCATGGAGCTACTCAACAAGCTTAACAAAAGTCCCTTAGTGACCTTGAGCGAAAAGGGATCACAAAATATACTAACAAGCACACAAACATAGCAAAAACATAATCAGTTTCAGACTTAGTGAAAAACTGGGACATGCTAAAACATAACTCACGAAGGCATGTTTACGATCTCAATGCACTCACTAAGGTGCAAGTCATGGCAACACAAGCATACATCCCTTAAGAAGGCACAAAATTCAAGCTAGACATGTCAAGAACAATGGCATAGCATGCACGGATCAACTACAATAACATCGGCAAAATCGCAAACAAGTTGACGATCTGCCCAGATTCGCAACGAAGCAAAAGTAGATCTCGATTGACTCAAGCTAGGTTGCTCCATAATTGCAAACAAAGACATGGATGGATAGAGCACTACAATATTAACAAAACTCCCTTACTGATCATCCTCAAAAGAGGCATGGATCACTAGGAAACAACAAGAACATATGGCATCATGAGATAAACAATCCCAGGACTTAGTGAAATCACTAAGTCCCTGAAAACAGAATTAGCAAGTGCACCACTTTGCAAGCTTGCACAAGTCACCAGACACATCCTAAAAATACATGGGTTTCACCTCTGGAAAGATGACAAAACCCTTAACAAAACACATGTAGAACTCACGGGCATAGCATGCACACATTAATCATGGCAAAAATGACAAAAGGGCTAAATGGAGTAGCAGATCTGACAATTAACTCAAGTAGCCCTCTTCTAACAGAATTTCAGGCATCAAGATGAGCTCAAATGAAAATGATGCAATGGAATGAAATGATGTACTCTCTGAGGTGAACATTTTGATATGCTATATGCATGAATCGGAGCTACAGAGGAAAAGTTACGGGGCCTCGAACAGGAGCATATGGACTGAAAATCCTGGGACTTGGAGAAAAAAATGACCTAGGTTTCCAGATCTGGATCTCGCGCATGGGAACCGAGGCCAAATCCGGCGGCACTGTTCACGACGGCGGCGACGGGCACGGAAGTCAAGGACGGCGGGGGCGAGGACGGCGGCCGGCGGAGGCGAGGTCGCCGGCGGCCGGGGCGACGGAGCAGGGCCCCGCGGCGGCCGGAGCTAGGACCGGCCGGAGCTAGGGCGACTCCGGCGGGCTCCTGCAGCGGCTCGGGCGGTGCCGGACCAGGGCGGCGCGGCGGGCTGCGGCCAACCGGCGGCGCGCGGCGCGCGGCGGCTCCGGTCGCCTCGGGCGGCCGGGCGCGAAGAGGAGGGCGGCGCGGCTTCGGTAGGCGGCGGCGGGGCGATTCGGGCCGGGAGGGCCAGATGCAGGCCGCTCCGGGCCGGCGGCGGAGGGAGTGGCGCAGGCAGCGTGCTAGTGGCTGGCGGCGGTGGCGCGCAGGTCAGACACGTCCGACCCGGCGCGGACGTTGTCCGGCGGCGCGAGGAGGAGCGGATCTAGGGTTTCGGGGAGGGGGTTCCGGAATTTGGAATGGGGGGTGTATATATAGGCATGGAGGGAGCTAGGAGAGTCCAAATGAGGTGCGGTTTTCGGCCACGCGATCGTGATCGAACGCTCTGGGACATGGAGCAGAGTTAGGTGGGTTTTGGGCCAAATTGGAGGGGTGTTGGGCTGCAACACACACGAGGCCTTTTCGGTCCCTCGGTTAACCGTTGGAGTATCAAACGAAGTCCAAATGGTACGAAACTTGACAGGCGGTCTACCGTTAGTAAACCAAGGCCGCTTGGCAAGTCTCGGTCCAATCCAGAAATGTTTAATCCCCACACATGAAAGAAAGCTAGAAATGACCACCGGAGGAGAACGAAGCGCCGGAATGCAAAACAGACAACGAGGAAAATGCTCGAATGCATGAGACGAACACGTATGCAAATGCAATGCACATGATGACATGATATGAGATGCATGGCAATGACAACAACACACGGAGGCAAAAAATCTGATCCCGAGGAAATAAATATAACTTAACGCTGGAAACGGCAAGAGTTGGAGTACAAATAGGGAAAGTTACATCCGGGGTGTTACACTGGAGTTATTTTAACTTCCCCATGAGGTGATAAATTTTCTTATGTTTTAAGGCTGATGTTTCCTTGTACTAATAATGCAGCTAAGTATGAGGCTGTAATCCATGGTCTTTAGATGGCCAAGGAAATGAACTTAAGCCGGGTGAGGTGCTTTGGCGATTCAGATCTGGTGGCTCAGCAAGTCTCAGGAACTTGGGATTCCAAAGACCCACTCATGTTGGCTTATCGCTGAGCGGTTGATGCTATTGCTGGTCATTTCAAGGGTTATCAAGTGGAACACGTTGATCGCAGGAAAAATGAGGAGACTGATGCTTTAAGCCGGCTGGGGTCTCAGCGTGAGCTGGTACCACCTAATGTTTTCTTGATATTTTGAATAACCCTTCAGTTAAATTGCCCACGGAGGAGGATCTTGCTATCCCCGACCCAGAGGCACAGTTGGTGGCGGCTCTCCATGTTATTCCAGATTGGACAGTTTCGTATTTTGCTTACATGACCCGGGTGAGTTACCTGAGGATGAAACTTTGGCGAGGCAAATAAGCTAGCGGTCTAAGTTAATGACCATTGCTAATGGCGAGTTGCACCGATGCAGTGTCACGGGGGTGTTTCAGCGTTGTATTTCTCCTAAGGAGGGCTGTGAGATTCTAGGAGAGATTCATGAAGGAGATTGTGGCCATCATATCGGCTCTAAGTCTCTCATGGCTAAGGCTTTTCGTCATGGGTTTTATTGGCTGACGGCTTATGCTGATGCAGAAGATCTGGTTAGCAAGTGCGACGGCTAACAGAAATTTTCCAGATGAGCTCATGTGCCGGCTCAAGAATTGAGGATGATTCCAATCACTTGGCCTTTTGCAGTCTGGGGGCTGGATATTGTGGGACCTTTCAAGAGGTCCAAGGACAAAAAGACCCACCTCTTCATGGCGGTTGATAAATTTACGAAGTGGGTTGAAGCAGAGCTAGTCAGCAAGTGTGATGCGGCAACGGCGGTTCAATTCATCAAAAAGGTGATTTTCCGTTTTGGCTACCTTCATAGCATCATAACTGATAATGGTACTAATCTGTCCAAGGGTGCTATGAAAGAATTCTATCAACGAGAGCATATTCGTCTTGATGTTTCATCAGTGGCTCACCCCCAGTCCAATGGTCAAGCTCAAAGAGCCAATCAAGAAATCTTGAGAGGCATAAAGCCTCGTCTTATGGTCCCTTTGCAGAGGACACCGGGTTGTTGGGTGAGGAGTTACCCTCAGTACTTTGGAGTATCAATACTACCCCCAATAGATCCACGGGTTATACACCTTTCTTAATGGTTATGGAGCAAAGGCGGTTCTTACCAATGACATCCCTCATGACTCGCCCCGCGTGGCGGCTTATGTGGAAGCTGATAATGAAAAGGCACATCAGGATGATCTTGACCTCCTAGATGAGGAGCATGACCTTGCAGCGGCTCGTTCAGCAATCTACCAACAAGATTTGCGTCGTTATTTGATAGGTCCATTTTACATCATGCTTTTCTATTGATGTTTATTGCATTATGGGTTGTTATTACACATTATATCACAATACTTATGCCTATTCTCCTTTATTTTACAAGGTTTACATGAAGAAGGAGAATGTCGGTAGTTGGAATTCTGGACTGGAAAAGGAGCAAATATTAGAAACCTATTTTGCACAACTCCGAAAGTCCTGAAACTTCATGGAGCTTATTTTTTTGGAAAATATAAAAAATATTGGGCGAAGAAAGAACAAGAGGGGGGCCACCAGCCAGCCACAAGGGTGGAGGGCGCGCCCTACCCCCTGGGCACACCCCCGACCTTGTGGGCCCCCTGGCAGGCCTCTGGTGCCTATCTTTGGCTATATGGTGTCTTTTACCCTGGAAAAAATCAAGAAGAAGTTTTTCGGGACAAAGCGTCGCTGTCTCAAGGCGGAACCTGGGCAAAACCAATCTAGGGCTCCGGTGGAGCTATTCTCCCGGGGAAACATCCCTCTGGTAGGGGGAAATCACTGCCATCGTCATCACCATCGATCCTCTCATCGAGGGAGGGTCAATCTCCATCAACATCTTCACTGACACCATCTCCTCTCAAACCCTAGTTCATCTCTTGTATTCGATCTTGGTCCCAAAACCTCAGATTGGTACCTGTGGGTTGCTAGTAGTGTTGATTATTCCTTGTAGTTGATGCTAGTTGGTTTATTCGGTGGAAGATCATATGTTCAGATCATTAATGATAATTAATAATTCTCTGATTATGATTATGAATATGCTTTGTGAGTAGTTACGTTTGTTCCTGAGGACACCGGAGAAGTCTTGTTATAAGCAATCATGTGAATTTGGTATTCGTTCGATATTTTGATGTGATGTATGTTGTCTCTCCTCTAGTGGTGTTATGTGAACGTCGACTACATGACACTTCACCATTATTTGGGCCTAGGGGAAGGCATTGGGAAGTAATAAGTAGATGATGGGTTGCTAGAGTGACATAATCTTAGACCCTAGTTTATGCGTTGCTTCGTAAGGAGCTGATTTGGATCCATATGTTTCATGCTATGGTTAGGTTTACCTTAATTATTCTTCCATAGTTGCGGATGCTTGGGAGAGGGATTAATCATAAGTGGGAGGCTTGTCCAAGGAAGGGCAGCACCCAAGAACCGGTCCACCCACATATCAAAGTAACGAACATGAATCATATGAGCATGATGAAAACTAACTTGACAACAATTCCCATGTGTCCTCGGGAGCGCTTTGCTTTATATAAGAGTTCATCCAGGCTTGTCCTTTGCTACAAAAAGGATTGGGTCACTTTGGAATGACCTGCCGTACTCTCAACATCCAATCTTGTAAAAGACCCTGAACTTGTCGAGGTTAAAGCGGCGGTTGGTCATGTGAGGGCTGGCTTATAGAGTTGAATGAAGGACTAACTTAGTGGCTGTGCTGGCCATGAAAGCACTTGAAATTTTGGCTTGGCGGCCTATGAAAAGCCTTGTTTTTCTGATTTTTTATTTTCCGAACATTGTTTTGGGTTCATATCCTTGTTCCACATTAACATATTATTTAAAACAATTCAGGCCATGTAGCCTTAATCTTTACGACTCATATTTGAGCATATTTGGGGTTTTGATAACCCGGTCAGGCCTTGGACGTTAAGTCGCCAGTATACTTTGATTGCGCAGTTGGAATTATGCACTTAGGCATACTTGCACTACAAAAAAATACACTTCCGTGATGATACGTGTTTTTCACAGTAGGTCACGGTTTCTGTCATGCATGTACATCCATGAAAAATTTATGACAGAATCAAGATAGTCATACCTATGCTGTCGTAGAAGTGTTCCATGACATTACCAAAATTATCATCACGGAAGTGTCCACTTCCATGACGATAAATCGCACGTCACAGAAGTGCTTTCGTCAAGGGTGACCGACACGTGGCATCCACCGTAACGGAACACCGTTAAGCTATCGGGTCCGGTTTTGGATCCCATAACCCATTAACAGCCCTGACCAATGGGGATTTTCCACGTGTAAAATCATTATTGGCTGGAGGAAACACGTGTCGGCTCGCCGTTGGGACAGATGTCATCCACTCATTGGACCCAAAGCGCCTATGATACATCGACACGTGGCACGGCCCAACAGAGGCCCATTCCTGTGAAAAGGCCGGCCCGTTTGACTTGGTCAAAAGGTGGCGAGCTGGCCCACGGCAAGCCTATTAACGGCATGTTCGCATATAGCCCATTTACAGCCCGCTAACCCAGAGCCCATTTACGGCCTATCCGAATTAGGCCCAGTAGCATCATCTGGGCCGTCCAATATAATTCCAGCCCGTTTTAACTTCCGGACCATGTATGGCCCATGATGTCTTTCGGCCCTATGAGGCCCTTATTACTCTTGGCCCATTAATGGCCCGTGGTAAAACTAGCCCGTAATGAACAGTGTATCACTTTATACCCATTAACGGCACGTGGTGAAACTGGCCCGTAATGAACAGTGTATCACTTTATACCCATTAACGGCCCATTATTCCGTTGGCCCGTTTCCAGCCCATGTTATCTTTCGGCCTTCTCGGGGCCCATTTATTCTTGGGCTCATTTTCACATTCGTTTACTTACGGCCCATTACTGTCATTTTCTGCTTGTGGGCCAAATTCAGCCCGTGGTTACAGTTGGCCCATTTGTGGCCCGTTAATACGTTGGGCCGTTTTCATAGCGTCATCAAAATACGACCGATTAACGACGGCCCGTTATGGTCGGCCCATGAATGGAAGATTTCAACTCTAGCCCATTTACGGCCCCTAATGTGGTCTATTATTGGCCCATGTTTGGCCAACCGATCATAAGCCCGTAGAAGGCCCATTGATGATACGGCCCATAGAAGGCCCATTGTGTCTGCGGCTCGTATAAGGCCCATTGTTTCTACGCCACGTAGAAGGCCCATTGTTTCTACGGCCCTTAGAAGGCCCATTGTCTCTACGGCCCGTAGCAGGCCCATGTTAACTATAGCCAGTGGGCATCAAAGTTCGCCACTAGTGAAAATATAGGGAACACCCTACACTAAACAAAAATGGCTTGTTGTTTTCTTCAGCCGGTGGCTGTACGTTAAGAACAAATTTTGTATCGCACCAAAACAAATTACAACTATAAAACAAAAGGAAGGTTGGCATAAAAGTTAATAGTCTAGCAGATAAATGCACCACCAGAAGTTCAGAAGCTTAGTTCATTTGACCTGACTGTTACGTTTTCATGCTGTATTGTCCGATGGAGCACCATAACCTTCGCCTTCAGTTCTCCTAGGCTCCTGAACAACATAGAAAATGTCTGATAGTATGGTTTCAAAACCATGCATATCTTGACAACATCGAACAATGTCACTCCTTGTTTCACAAAGGGTCTCTGTTAGGGAATGGACTTGTGTCTGGAGCGCAGATACAACATTGTTTTCACCTTGCATATCTTGATCATGAGGCAGTTTGGACGAGATTGCCTCAACAACCAAGCCAGTATTACACAGGAACGTGCTTTTGGCACTGTTAGTGGACAAGTACTGACCCAGTGCAGCAAGAGCTGACATTGTGGTCATAGTTGCCTCGCCACCTTCAGAAGGTGGCAGTTCCACCATTTTTTCCATAGCTCACTGAAAAGTTGTGGTTTTACATTAGTAATACCAAAACAGAAGATATTAAGGAGGCAGCAAAACCAAACAAAATAGCTTTGGTCTATATACAGAACTTATTCTGGTGAAAGCATGTAAAATAATAGTTGTATTTTATTGCAAAGTACATAATAAAACCAGTTTCCAAACATATGACCATGTACCATCGCTAATGTATTGTCTATTTCTTCACATTCTATTGAGGGCTAACGATAAAGAGACGATGTTTATAATACATCAAGCATTGTATGACATCATTCATATCACAAAACAACTGAGAACAGACAAACATGCAATTGTAACATTGTGTGGGCAAGTCCAGCACGGAACTAGATTACAGGTCAAGATCAAAGGAACATCACTCCTCTCTTTTAAATCTTGTAAGGTGCAATGATATGCTAATAGAATTGTGTATAAAATTGAAAAGAGTAATAGACATTGGCTGCAAACCATGCAGTTTAAGGCACAAGTCAGAGTAAGTAGTAGTTAAAAGGCATGAGGATTAAGGACTTACAACAGCGGCTTTGACTGGTGTAGTCATGCCCTTCTTCTTGCTGGTGTGACAGTCCTTGAAGATTTCGACAACATTTGGTTCAGGTACTTTTTGGTCCTTGCGGGCTTTCCTCTGCATTTGGAACAAGTCAATATAGATCTGATAATATGGTACAGCGAAAAGAGTGAAACAGCAGCTAATTACAAGAGCCTCGCAGTGTGCAATATAGCTACGAGATCCTGTTGTCTGTTTGAATTTCACTTCCATACGGTTGGCCTTGTTCTTTGAACAGTTCACCTACAAGAAGATAGATTTGTGTGGCACATGCGTAAATAGGACTTCAACATGTGATCTGATCACATATATATAATGTACCTGATACTTCGGATCGGACCAGTGTTTAACGAGGCCTCTCCAGTCGTCATCAGATATATTTTCCACTAGAGATGTTTGGGCAAGTTCACTGTTAGCCTTGCCTTCAAAGTGAGTTTTCCTCAAGTTATACCGATACTGTCGCATAGCAGACTTGAAAACATGGGTGCAAGCTTGTCTGGTTGCATCATATTGGCTATCCAACTTGAACCTCATCTATTGAAAATTATGGGAGTCTCATTATCAGCAACGTAGAAAGTATTGGACAGAGCAAGACGATATTACTAGTTTCCATACATAACCATTGATACGTCTCCAACGTATCTATAATTTTTGATTGCTCCATGTTATATTATCTACTCCTTTGGATATTATTGGGCTTTATTATCCACTTTTATATTATTTTTGGGACTAACCTATTAACTGGAGGCCCAGCCCAGAATTGTTGTTTTTTGCCTGTTTTAGGGTTTCGAAGAAAAGGAATATCAAACGGAGTCCAAACAGAATGAAACCTTCGGGAACGTGATTTTCTCAACAAATAAGGCCAGGGAGACTTGGAACCTATGTCAAGAAACGAAACAGGAGGGCATGAGGTAGGGGGGCGCGCCCACCCCCACCAGGCACGCCCTCTACCCTCGTGGGCCCCTTGTTGCTCCACCGACGTACTCCTTCCTCATATATATATCCACGTACCCCCAAACGATCAGATACGGAGCCAAAACCCTAATTCCACCGCCGTAACATTCTGTATCCACGAGATCCCGTCTTGGGGCCTGTTTTGGAGCTCCGCCGGAGGGGGCATCGATCACGGGGGGCTTCTACATCGACACCATAGCCCCTCCGATGAAATGTGAGTAGTTTACCTCAGACCTACGGGTCCATAGTTAGTAGCTAGATGGCTTCTTCTCTCTTTCTGGATCTCAATACAATGTTCTCCCCCTCTCTTATGGAGAACTATTCGATGTAATCTTCTTTTTGCAGTGTGTTTGTTGAGACCGATGAATTGTGGGTTTATGATCAAGTCTAGCTATGAATAATATTTGAATCTTCTCTGAATTCTTTTATGTATGATTGGTTATCTTTGCAAGTCATTTCAAATTATCAGTTTGGTTTGACATACTAGATTGATCTTTCTTGCAATGGGAGAAGTGCTTAGCTTTGGGTTCAATCTTGCGGTGTCCTTTCCCAGTGACAGTAAGGGCAGCAAGGCACGTATTGTATTGTTGCCATCGAGGATAACAAGATGGGGTTTTCTTCATATTGCATGAGTCTATCCCTCTACATCATGTCATCTTGCTTAAGGCGTTACTCTGTTTTTAACTTAATACTCTAGATGCATGCTGGATAGCGGTCGATGAGTGGAGTAATAGTAGTAGATGCAGGCAGGAGTCGGTCTACTTGTCTTGGACGTGATGCCTATATACATGATCATACATAGATATTCTCATAACTATGCTCAATTCTATCAATTGCTCAACAGTAATTTGTTCACCCACCATAGAATACTTATGCCCTCGAGAGAAGCCATTAGTGAAACCTATGGCCCCCGGGTCTATCTTCATCATATTAATCTCCTACTACTTAGTTATTTCCTTTGCTATTTCCTTTGCCTTTATTTTGCTTTGCATCTTTTATCATAAAAATACCAAAAAATTTATCGTATCATATCTATAAGATCTCACTGTCGTAAGTGGCCCTATAGGGATTGACAACCCCTATTTGCGTTCGTTGCGAGGATTTATTTGTTTTGTGCAGGTGCGAGGGACTCGCACGTAGCCTCCTACTGGATTGATACCTTGGTTCTCAAAAACTGAGGGAAATACTTATGCTACTTTGCAGCATCATCCCTTCCTCTTCGGGGAAAACCAACGCAGTGCTCAAGAGGTAGAAAGAAGGATTTCTGGCGCCGTTGCAGGGGAGGTCTACGCAAAAGTCAACATACCAAGTACCCATCACATACCTTTATCTCCCGCATTACATTATTTGCCATTTGCCTCTCATTTTCCTCTCCCCCACTTCACCCTTGTCGTTTATTCGCCGTCTCTCTCTATCCTCCCTCTCTATTTGCCTCTTCTTTGTTCGCTTGCTTTTTTTTGCTTGTGTGTTAGTTTGCTTGCTTGTCATGATGGCTCAAGATAATACTAAATTGTGCGACTTCACCAATACGAACAACAATGATTTTATTAGCACTCTGATTTCTCCTCTTACCGATGCTGAATCATGTGAAATTAATACTGCTTTGCTGAATCTTGTCATGAAAGATCCGTCCTCCGGCCTTCCTAGTGAAGATGCCGCTACTCATCTAAATAGCTTCGTTGATTTGTGTCACATGCAAAAGAAGAAAGATGTGGATAATGATATTGTTAAATTGAAGCTATTTTGTTTTTCTCTTAGAGATTGTGCTAAAGCTTGGTTTTCGTCTTTGCCTAAAAATAGTATTGATTCATGGAACAAGTGCAAAGATGCATTTATCTCTAAGTATTTTCCCCCCGCCAAGATCATCTCTCTTAGAAACGACATTATGAGTTTTAAGCAACTTGATCATGAACATGTTGCACAAGCTTGGGAGAGAATGAAATTAATGATACATAATTGCCCTACTCATGGTTTAAATTTGTGGATGATTATACAAAACTTTTATGCCGGATTGAATTTTTCTTCTAGAAATCTTTTAGATTCTGCCGCGGGAGGCACTTTTATGGAAATCACTTTAGGAGAAGCTACTAAACTCCTATATAATAATATGGTTAATTATTCTCAATGGCACACTGAAAGATCTACTAATAAAAAGGTGCATGCGATAGAAGAAATTAATGTTTTGAGTGGAAAGATGGATGAACTTATGAAATTATTTGCTAATAAGAGTGTTTCTTCTGATCCTAATGATTTTCCCTTGTCTACTTTAATTGAGAATAATAATGAATCTATGGATGTGAATTTTGTTGGTAGGAACAATTTTGGTAACAATGCTTATAGAGGAAATTTCAATCCTATGCCTTATCCTAGTAATCCCTCTAATAATTATGGTAATTCCTACAACAATTCTTATGGAAATTATAATAAGATGCCCTCTGATTTTGAATCTAATATTAAAGAATTTATTACTTCGCAAAAGAATTTTAACGCTATGATTGAAGAAAAATTGCTTAAGATTGATGATTTGGCTAGGAACGTTGATAGAATTGCTCTTGATGTTGATTCTTTGAAACTTAGATCTATTCCACCTAATCATGATATCAATGAGTCTCTCAAATCCATGAGAATTTCCCTTGATGAGTGCAAAGAAAGAACCGCTAGGATGCGTGCTAAGAAAGATGCCTTTATAAGAGCGTGTTCTTCTAGTTGCTATGAAAATAAAGATGAAGATCTAAAAGTTATTGATGTGTCCCCTATTAAATCTTAATTTTCAATATGAATCTTGATAATGATGGGACTAAATATGATCCACCTTTACCTAGAAGGCATTCCAAGAATTAGGAACTTGTTGATCTTGATGCTAAATTTGATAAAAGTGGGATTGCAGAAATTAAAACCCTAGATGTTGCTAAACCCACTATTATGGAGTTCAAGGAATTTAACTATGAAAATTGCTCTTTTATTGATTGTATTTCCTTGTTGCAATCCGTGCTAAATTCTCCTCAAGCTTATAGTCAAAATAAAGCGTTTACTAAACATATCGTTGATGCCTTGATGCAATTTTATGAACCAAAAACTTGAATTGGAAGTTTCTATCCCTAGAAAACTTTATGATGAGTGGTAACCAACTATTAAAATTAAAATTAAAGATCATGAATGCTATGCTTTATGTGATTTGGGTGCTAGTGTTTCCATGATTCCTAAGACTTTGTGTGATTTGTTAGGTTTCCGCGATTTTGATGATTGCTCTCTAAACTTGCACCTTGAGGATTCCACTATTAAGAAACCTATGGGAATAATTAATGATGTTCTTATTGTTGCAAATATGAATTATGTGCCCGTAGATTTTATTGTTCTTGACATAGATTGCAATCCTCCATGTCCTATTATTCTTGGTAGACCTTTCCTTAGAACGATTGGTGCAATTATTGATATGAAGGAAGGAAATATTAGATTCCAATTTCCATTAAGGAAAGGCATGTAACACTTTCCTAGAAAGAAGATTAAATTATCTTATGAATCTATTATGAGAGCCACTTATGGATTGCCTACCAAAGATGGCAATACCTAGATCTATTTTTGCTTGTTATGCCTAGCTAGGGGCGTTAAACGATAGCGCTTGTTGGGAGGCAACCCAATTTTATTTTTATTCCTTGATTTTTGCTCCTGTTTAGTAATAAATAATTTATCTAGCCTCTGTTTTGGTTGTGTTTTTTGTGTTTAATTAGTATTTGTGCCAAGTAGAACCGTTGGGAAGACTTGGGGAAAGTCTTGTTGAACTTGTTGTAAAAAACAGAAACTTTAGCGCTCACGAGAACTGCTGCCGTTTTTATTTGGAGAGTGATATTTAGTTAATTCTTTTTGAAGATGATTAATAGATAAATTCCTCACGTCCATCAATTTATTTTAGAATTTTTGGTGTTCCAGATATTGCGCTAGCTACAGATTACTACATACTGTTCTGTTTTTGACAGATTCTGTTTTTCGTGTGTTGTTTGCTTATTTTGATGAATATATGGCTAGTAAAATAGTTTATAAACCATAGAGAAGTTGGAATACAGTAGGTATAACACCAATATAAATAAATAATGAGTTCATTACAGTACCTTGAAGTGATCTTTTATTTTCTTTCGCTAACGGAGCTCATGAGATTTTCTACTTTAAGTTTTGTGTTGTGAAGTTTTCAAGTTTTGGGTAAAGATTTGATGGATTATGGAACAAGGAGTGGCAAGAGCCTAAGATTGGGGATGATCATGGCACCCCCAAGATAATCTAAGGACACCTAAAAGCCAAAGCTTGGGGATGCCCCGGAAGGCATCTCCTCTTTCGTCTACTTCTATCGGTAACTTTACTTGGAGCTATATTTTTATTTACCACATGATATGTGTTTTGCTTGGAGCGTCTTGTATGATTTGAGTCTTTGCTTGTTAGTTTACCACAATCATCCTTGCTGTACACAACTTTTGAGAGAGCCATTCATGATTTGGAATTTGTTAGAATACTCTATGTGCTTCGCTTATATCTTTTGAGTTATATAATTTTGCTCTAGTACTTCACTTATATCTTTTAGAGCACGGTGGTGGAATTGTTTTATAGAAACTATTGATCTCTCATGCTTAACTTAGATTATTTTGAGAGTCTTAAATAGCATGGTAATTTGCTTAAAATCTTAATATGCTTGGTATACAAGATTAATAATAAAACTTTCTTATGAGTGTGTTGAATACTATGATAAGTTTGATACTTGATAATTGTTTTGAGATATAGAGATGGTGATATTAAAGTCAAGATAGTTGAGAAGTTGTGAATTTGAGAAATACTTGTGTTGAAGTTTGTGATTCCCGTAGCATGCACGTATGGTGAACCATTATGTGATGAAGTCGGAGCATGATTTATTTATTGATTGTCTTCCTTATGAGTGGCGGTCGGGGACGAGCGATGGTCTTTTCCTACCAATCTATCAGCATGCGCATAATACTTTGCTTTGATAACTTTTAGATTTTTGCAATAAGTATATGAGTTCTTTATGATTAATGTTGAGTCCATGGATTATACGCACTCTCACCCTTCCACTTTTGCTAGCCTCTCTAATACCGTGCACCTTTCGCCGGTATCATACACCCACCATATACCTTCCTCAAAACAGCCACCATACCTACCTATTATGGCATTTCCATAGCCATTCCGAGATATATTGCCATGCAACTTTCCACCATTCCGTTTATTATGACACACTCCATCATTGTCATATTGCTTAGCATGATCATGTAGTCGACATCGTATTTGTGGCAAAGGCACCATTCATAATTCTTTCATACATGTCACTCATGAGTCATTGCATATCCCGGTACACCGCCGGAGGCATTCACATAGAGTCATATTTTGTTCTAAGTATCGAGTTGTAATTGTTGAGTTGTAAGAAAAATAAAAGTGTGATGATCATCATTATTAGAGCATTGTCCCAGTGAGGAAAGGATGATGGAGACTATGATTCCCCCACAAGTCGGGATGAGACTCTGGACGAAAAAAAGGAGAAAGAAAAGAGGCCATAAAAAAGGAAAAAAGGAGAAAAGGCCCAAATAAAAAAATGAGAGAAAAAGAAAGAAGGGACAATGTTACTATCCTTTTACCACACTTGTGCTTCAAAGTAGCACCATGATCTTCATAGTAGAGAGTCTCTCATGTTATCACTTTCATATACTAGTGGGAATCTTTCATTATAGAACTTGGCTTGTATATTCCAATGATGGGCTTCCTCAAATTGCCCTAGCTCTTAATGAGCAAGCAAGTTGGATGCACACCCACTTAGTTTCTTTTTGAGCTTTCATATACTTCTAGCTCCAGTGCATCCGTTGCATGGCAATCCCTACTCACTCACATTGATATCTATTGATGGGCATCTCCATAGTCCGTTGATACGCCTAGTTGATGTGAGACTATCTTCCCCTTTTTGTCTTCTCCACAACCACCATTCTATTCCACCTATAGTGTTATATCCATGGCTCACGCTCATGTATTGCGTGAAAATTGAAAAAGTTTTGAGAATGTCAAAAGTATGAAACAATTGCTTGGCTTGTCATCGGGGTTGTGCATGATTTAAATATTTTGTGTGGTGAAGATGGAGCATAGCCAAACTATATGATTTTGTAGGGATAACTTTCTTTAGCGATGTTATTTTGAGAAGACATAATTGCTTTGTTAGTATGCTTGAAGTATTATTATTTTTTATGTCAATATGAACTTTTGTCTTGAATCTTTCGGATCTGAATATTCATACCACAATTAAGAAGAATTACATTAAAATTATGCCAAGTAGCACTCCGCATCAAAATTTTTGTTTTTATCATTTACCTACTCGAGGACGAGCAGGAATTAAGCTTGGGGATGCTTGATACGTCTCCAACGTATATATAATTTTTGATTGCTCCATGCTATATTATCTACTATTTTGGACATTATTGGGCTTTATTATCCACTTTTATATTATTTTTGGGACTAACCTATTAACTGGAGGCCGAGCCCAGAATTGTTGTTTTTCGCCTGTTTTAGGGTTTTGAAGAAAAGGAATATCAAACGGAGTCCAAACGGAATCAAACCTTCGGGAACGTGATTTTCTCAACGAATAAGACCAGGGAGACTTGGACCCTACGTCAAGAAATGAAACAGGAGGGCACGAGGTAGGGGGCGCGCCCACCCCCACCAGGCGCGCCCTTCACCCTCATGGGCCCCCTGTTGCTACACCGACGTACTCCTTCCTCCTATATATATCCACGTACCCCCAAACGATCAGATACGGAGCCAAAACCCTAATTCCACCGCCGTAACTTTCTGTATCCATGAGATCCCATCTTGGGGCCTGTTCCAGAGCTCCGCCGGAGGGGGCATCGATCACGGTGTGCTTCTACATCAACACCATAGCCTCTCCGATGAAGTGTGAGTAGTTTACCTCATACCTACGGGTCCATAGTTATTAGCTAGATGGCTTCTTCTCTCTTTTTGGATCTCAATACAATGTTCACCCTCTCTCTTGTGGAGAACTATTCGATGTAATCTTCTTTTTGCGGTGTGTTTGTTGAGACTGATGAATTGTGGGTTTATGATCAAGTCTATCTATGAATAATATTTGAATCTTCTCTGAATTCTTTTATGTATGATTGGTTATCTTTGCAAGTCTCTTCGAATTATCAGTTTGGTTTGGCCTACTAGATTGATCTTTCTTGCAATGGGAGAAGTGCTTAGCTTTGGGTTCAATCTTGCGGTGTCCTTTCCCGGTGACAGTAAGGGCAGCAAGGCAAGTATTGTATTGTTGCCATCGAGGATAACAAGATGGGGTTTTCTTCATATTGCATGAGTCTATCCCTCTACATCATGTCATCTTGCTTAAGGCGTTACTCTGTTTTTAACTTAATACTCTAGATGCATGCTGGATAGCGGTCGATAAGTGGAGTAATAGTAGTAGATGCAGGCAGGAGTCGGTCTACTTGTCTTGGACGTGATGCCTATATACATGATCATACCTAGATATTCTCATAACTATGCTCAATTCTGTCAATTGCTCAACAGTAATTTGTTCACCCACCGTAGAATACTTAGGCTCTCGAGAGAAGCCACTACTGAAACCTATGGCCCCCGGGTCTATCTTCATCATAATAATCTCCTGCTACTTAGTTATTTCCTTTGCTATTTCCTTTGCCTTTATTTTACTTTGCATCTTTTATCATAAAAATACCAAAAATGTTATCTTATCATATCTATCAGATCTCACTCTCGTAAGTGGCCCTATAGGGATTGACAACCCCTATTTGCATTGGTTGCGAGGATTTATTTGTTTTGTGCAGGTGCGAGGGACTCGCGCGTAGCCTCCTACTGGATTGATACCTTGGTTCTCAAAAACTGAGGGAAATACTTACACTACTTTGATGCATCACCCCTTCCTCTTCGGGAAAACCAACGCAGTGCTCAAGAGGTAGCAACCATACTTACAGATAAATGTTCGAGGAATGTGTTGAACTGGGTTTCGTCTTTGTCATTCCTGTACTGAATCCATGTTGGGAGGATACGTACATGACACCTAATAGCAACCGCTGCCTCTGATACTAACTTGGCCAACTCTGTAGCATCACGTGGCATTTTTAAACCTGCCTAAAAACGGATCTCCATTCTTCCTCCTCTAGATTTAGTTAACCTATCGAGCATTATCCCTGATGTTTGTTTCCTCTTGCGCCTAGGTGCTAGTCCAACAACAAACATAGAAAGTGTTAGTGTACATCAAATTGTGAGACTACATATAAGGAAGCATGCAATTGTAACTTGACTCCAGCAACTACCTTCTTGTTGTTGAAGCTCACAAAGTTCATCTGATCTTGCCAACTCATCTTGTGTCAAGAGTGCTTCGGAAGTAGTGTCAGGTGGCAAGGGAGCTTGGGAACATGCTGCTAGCAGAGTTGACGAACGAGTAAATCGTGCAGCTGGTGGTACTATGGAAGGTGTTGCAACAACTAGGGTTGTATCTGCTTGTTTGGTGGCAGCTCTTTGTTTCTGTTTGGCTTGTTCTGCAGCTCGTGTAGCATGGGATACCCTGTCGGTACAATTTTCCGCTTGACTTTGACCTTCTATTACACCATCAGTACCAGCAGAATCTACAGGATTGTTCCGCTTCCCTTTCCCTATCGTCCTGTCTTGCTTCCACTTTCTCTTTGCCATGTTAAGTCAAGCCGACAAGAAAAACGAATAACAATTTAGTTCTTCAGAACAAATGTACTTCGATGTAAGAACATGGTGTGATAGACAGATATTGTATGTTCTAGAAATAGGAACACGTGTCTTAGTCACAAGTATAATGTGTAAAGTAAGCAGATGAAATTCAAAAAAATTAGAAGCAATACAAGCTAGACATCATACATAACATGCAACCACATATAACAGTGCCAAGTTAGAGGGAGCACCTGTGATGGTGCACTAGGGGAGACGTTCTCATCACCAACATAGCTACGTTGAGTGTCTATGCATGTGTTGTCTTGGAAATCATCTTGGGGGGATGGAGGAGTAGAATATGTAGAGGCCCTCCATTTGGAAGGAGCACCTTCATGCGCTGCCTTGCTAACTTCCTTCCGCTTTATTGATTTTGAATTGTCAAGTAAAACCGACAAGAAAAAGCAATAAAATTCACTCTTCAGAACTCATTCGTGCATGATACTGACAATCACTACTTTGATGTAAGGCAAACACATGATTCCAGGATGGAATAATACGAAAACAGGACGGCATGGCATATTCACAATTGTTTGTGTAAACTAAGCAGAAACCATTTCACCAAATAAGAAGCAATGCAAGCTAGACACCATGTGAAAGATGCAACCAATATGACTCTGCCAAGTTAAAAGTGTCCCATCATAAATGGCATTTCAACAAATTAGAAGCAGCGCATGCTATAAATCATATCAAAGATGCAACTAATATCACACTGCATATACTGAAGGTGTCTCGTCATATTGATTTATGCGGGATAAAAAAACAATAGTTTTATGTGAGGACATGCTTAATAGACAGATGTACTATGTACTAAATACAGGAAGGCATGTCACATTAACAAGTATAATGTATAAGCTAAGCAGAATAGCACATGCAGTTTAACCAGATTGGAAGAATTACAATCTAGACACCATATGCAAGATGCAACCACATATCACGCTGTCAAGTTAGACCAAGCACCTGCGATGCTAGTGTAGGGGAAATGCGGTAATCAACTACAGAGATACGTTCACTATCTTCATCTAGCCTTACTGTTTCTTAAGAATCATGTCGGGAGGCTGACGCTGCATTCTTTAAATGAGGAGTAATCCACTTGCCTGACTGCCTCATCATAAGTGATTGATGAGGGATACACAAGAACATTAGTTTGATGTAAGAACATGGTTAATACACAGATGTACTAGTATGTACCAAAAACAGAAAGGCATGTCATATTCAAAGGTATAATGTGTAAGCTAAGCAGATGCAATTTAACCAAATTGGAAGCAATACAAGCTAGACATCCGGCAGGAGTGGTGAGGATGATCATCTAGGACCTGAGAGCCTGGTGGGAGGCGGGCTGCTTCGCCACCATCGCGGCATTTTAGTTGGCTTCCAGGTGATGCCTCTCTTTTCTGGGCTTATCACTAGCTCGGCCAGTGCCCTGACTAGCTATTTGTCTTCTGGTGCTCACGGGATGGTGGTTCGTGTAAAAAACATATTTCCTTATCTTAATAAAGACTGACTTCGGCCTTTTGAATACAAGCTAGACACCATATGGAACATGCAACCACATATGAGACCGCGAAGTTAAAGCAAGCACCTGGGATGGTGGTTCATTGCGAGCGAGGTCATCAACTCTAGAGCTACGTTTACCGTCTCCATCTGCTGACACTGCACCCTTTATAGCATTGTAACGTGTCGTGCTTACCCGCGTAGAAAGCTGGAGCAACTTCTCTCTTTTCTTTTCTGCTTCTCTCGAGGCAGACTCTGAAATACCCTTGCATAAAACACAATAGTGAGAGTATGGGTGAAGTGTGTGCATAACTAGTGCACTATAAAAGTAGCAGATACCAGGTGGCTCAAAATAAATGACACGAGACATATGATTGCTCTACAACATTGCATGGCAAACAAAATTAGATTCTACTCCATATGATTTTGTAATATATGAGCACAGGAAATGCAGGTACTCCTCCAGCACAGCACCACATGTGGTCATATCAAGATAACAGTCGACTGAAAATAAATAGGTCAGTCGGTTTTTTTAATGAACCGTCTGATCTATAAGGAACGGGCAGATGGCCTTCGTCTACCTCCCTCCAATCACTTTTGATGATCTTTCTCGAACCGCCAGCGACCACCGGCCCAGACCCTTCCTCCGCCGCCCCACCCTCCCCTCGACCTCACACCACTGCCGTGCTTGGCAGCGCCCCCAGGCGATCCCTTTAATCCCGGCCGACCTCCAGATCGGGCGCCAGTAGCTCTAGGCCCCACACGCCCCTAAGATAAACACCGAGGCGTTGCTTCCCCGGTGTAATAGGAGGACTAGCGCCTGTTACGCCGGGGAATGCTTCCGTTAATTGGGAATCAACTGACCAGGAATTGAAATTCAGGGGGGCGACGGACCTCTAGCTAAGGTGAAATAGTATATGAGGAGAAACCTTGTGCATCGCGAGTTACTAGGAACATCTAGTATCAAGAAGAAGCGGTCAACTAGTATCTTCTATGGGATGAATACTGATAATCCCCAAGTGCAAGGAATCATCGTAGCAATTTACAAAGGTGGAAGTGATAAGTATGGAGTGTCGAACCCACAAGGAGCTAAGGGTAAGATCAATATTCTCTCAAGCCCTATATGCCACTGATATGACTCTACGTACACCGAACGTTTTCTTCCAACTAGCAACGAGAAATAAAACTAGGTTGTGGGTATGAAGAGGATAACTTTGTATGATATCAGAGAGCTAAAATATAAAAGTAGGTGCTGTTATCATGAAGTTAGAATATATTACTAAATATTATAAATAGCGAGTGTGGAATAATGGTGGATCGGTGTGTGGAATTGTCCTAGGCAATCATTAACAAGACCGGTAATCACTATTGCAGCTTCATATGAGGGAGAGGCATAAGCTAACATACTTTCTCTACTTGGATCATATGCACTTATGATTGGAACTCTAGCAAGCATCTGCAACTACTAAAGATCATTAAGGTAAAACCCAACCATAGCATTAAAGCATCAAGTCCTCTTTATTCCCATACGCAACAACCCCCTTACTCGGGTTTGTGTTTCAGTCACTCACCAACCCACTATAAGCGAATCATGAACGTATTGCAACACCCTACAACAGGAACCCCTCATGCTTGCGCGACACGGAGGGCACCATAGGACAGCATCAAAGTAAAACATACAACTCATACCAATCTAGATCATCAGTCAACCCAAAGACAAAAGATATCTACTCAAAACATCATAGGATGGCAACACATCGTTGGATCATAATATGTGGCATAAAGCACCATGTTCAAGTAGGGATTACAGCGGGGTGCGAGAGAGTGTACCACGTAAAAGAGATGAGGATGGTGATGATGATGGTGATGTTGATGAAGACGATCACCGCGGTGATGATTCCCCTCCCGATGGCACTCCGGTGCCACCGAGAGAGAGGAGGAGAGGTTCTCCCCCTTGTGCTTCCTCCTCCATGGCCTCCCCCTAGATGGGGAGAGGTTCTCCCTCTGGTCCTTGGCCTTCATGGTGATGATGGCCCCTCCAGGATCCTCCTCCATGCCCTCCGGTGATGATGGTCCCCTCCGACAGGGTGCCTGAGAGGGCCTAGATTGATTTTCGGTGGCTACGGAGGCTTCTGGCGGCAGAACTCCCGATCTAGGTTAATTTTCTGAGGTTTCTGTATTTATAGGAATTTTTGGCGTCGGTCTCACGTCAAGGAGGTGCCAGAGGCATCCATGAGGCAGGACCACACGCCTGGAGGGTGGGCAAGCCCCCACCCTCTTGGACGCCTCGAGACTCTCCTGGCCCAAATCTTTTACTCCGGGGTCTTCTTTTGGTCCATAAAAAATCATCAAAAATTGGCACGGCAATTGGACTCC
Organism: Triticum urartu; assembly: GCF_003073215.2. Lineage (NCBI taxonomy): Eukaryota > Viridiplantae > Streptophyta > Magnoliopsida > Poales > Poaceae > Triticum > Triticum urartu. The sequence goes on from NC_053027.1 coordinate 104,606,371, forward strand.
GTTTGATATTCCTTTTCTGTAAAACTCAAAAACAAGGAAAAAGCAGAAACTGGCACTGGGCACTAGGTTAATAGGCCAGTCCCAAAATTCATATAAAATAGCATATAAATGCATATAAAACATCCAAGGTTGATAATATAATAGCATGAATACTTCATAAATTATAGATACGTTGGAGACGTATCAGCATCCCCAAGCTTAATTCCTACTCGTCCTCGAGTAGGTAAATGATAAAAGAAATAATTTATGAAGTTTGAATGCTAGCAAGTGCATAAGTTTCATCAATGATAGTTTCAATCACTTTTTATAACATCATTATATATCATAATAGTAGCTCATCTTCGTAAAACTTTTCATGATCAAGTAACAAGCTATTCACATGTTAAAGTATAGATCATAAACTTTCTTGAAACTAACAAACTATATTCTCAGTCATCAAACAATTGCAATTCATCATATTTTTAGGAAGGGTCTATGTCAGAGCTTTGGTTTAGCAAACTCCACATACTCAACTATGATTTAATCTTTCACAATTGCTAACACTCATGTGATATTTATGGGTTCAAAGTTTTAATCAGACGCAGAGAAAGATAGGGGCTTATAGATTCGCCTCCCAACCTTTTACCTAAAGGGTAATGTCAACAATAATAGTTCATGATAACTTACATCCAATTGGATATATATACTTTCCAACACAATGTGCTTGCCAAAGGATAAAATGTAAAAAGGAAAGGTGAAGATCACCATGACTCTTGCATAAGGGTAGAAGATAAAAGTAGAAAATAGGCCCTTCGCAGAGGGAAGCAGAGGTTGTCATGCGCTTTTATGGTTGGATGCACAAAATCTTAATGCAAAAGACCGTCACTTTATATTGCCACTTGTGATATGGACCTTTATTATGCAGTCCATCGCTTTTATTTCTTCCTCATCACAAGATCGTATAAAGCTTATTTTCTCCACATTAATAGATCATACATATTTAGAGGGCAATTTTTTTGTGCATGCACTGATGACAACTTACCTGAAGGATCTTACTCAATCCATAGGTAGGTATGGTGGACTCTCATGGCAAAACTGGTTTAAGGAATTTTTGGAGGCACAAGTAGTATGTCTACTTGGTGCAAAGAATTTGGCTAGGATGAGGGGGGAAATCAATCTCAACATGTTGGATGATCCAAGACAATATACTTTATTTCGGATATAAGAAAACATAACCCATTACATTGTCTTCCTTGTCCGACATCAACCTTTTAACATGTCATATTTTAATGAGTGCTCACAAGTACAAAAGATGTCCAAGATAGTATATTTATATGTGAAATCTCTCTTCCTTCAATATTCTTTCATGAATTGTTCAAGTGACCAATTCTACGTTTGCTAACTTTCAATAAGTTTACGACCTATACTTATTCTATGTGAAGTCATTACTCCCCATGGTATAAGCATATGAAAAATACATAAATTCAGATTTATGATATTCAATTATTCAACCATTTACTCATAGGATATATGTGAAGCACGTGAGTAAATGACAAACTACTCCAAAAGATAATAGTGAAGGACACTGAGTAGTCAAATAATTAACTAGCCATCGGAGGATTCCTTTTCATTTAATAATTCAGATACAATGATTTTATTCAAACAGCAAGTAGAATTGAAAATACGCTCCAAGAAAAACACATATCATGTGACGAATAAAAATATAGCTCCGAGTAAGGTATACCGATAGTTTTGAAGACGAAAGAGCGGATGCCTTCCGGGGCATCCCCAAGCTTAGGCGCTTGAGTCTTCCTTGAATATTACCTTGGGGTGCCTCGGGCATCCCCAAGCTTAGGGTCTTTCCACTCCTTATTCTCCTCATATCGATATCTCACCCAAAGCTTGAAAACTTCAATCACACAAAACTTAACGAAACTTTGTGAGATAGGTTAGTATCATAAAGAGTAAACCATTCACTACTAGGAAAAGGGCTATAGATAGGATTGATACTAATGGCGCATCATGGAAGCAGTGCGCCACTACTATATACTAATGGCGCACCGGTTGGTGATGCGCCATTAGTGTGGAAGACACTAATGGCGCACCAGAAACAGGGTGCGCCACTAGTATTATTATTTTTTCCATTTTTCCATACAAACTAATGGCGCATCAGGTCGAAGTGCGCCATTACTAGTTCTAACTAGTAATAGCGCACCAGGCAGACAGTGCGCCATTACTGTAAAAAAATTATTCTTTTTTTTGCAAAACTACTAATGGTGCACCGTTTCATAGTGCGCCATTACTAGTTTAAACTAGTAATGGCGCACTATTACCCGGTGCGCCATTAGTATATATATTTATTTTTTTACTTTTTGGCAAAACTACTAATGGCGCACCACCTGCAGGTGCGCCATTAGTAACCAGGGTTACTAATGGCGCATTTGCTGGTGGTGCGCCATTAGTAACCTGGGACCCCAACAAGATATTTTGGACAGCCCCACACCTACCCACTCACTTTCCCCACTTCATTCCCTCCACCTCCTTCTCCAAGCTTTCGGCTGCCTCCTCCTCCTCACCTCATTTCCACCATAGATTCATCAAAATTAAGTGGTGAAATTACCTTTTTTGATAGGTAAGTAAGGGGAAAGCTATCTTCATGATGTAGATCTACTTTTTTTCTCCCTAGCTCGCTCCAACAACGTGCACATGCACTTTTTGTGGCCTAGCTAGATCTATGTATGTTTGTGGTGTTGCATGTGTTTGTGGTGTTGCATATATGTTTGCGTTTGAAGGTACCGGTATTTGAAATGCGATAGTTGCCAATATTTTGCCGGAATTTTTTGATTCATTTCCATTTCGGCGAGAATTTTGGCACTATGCATTCTTTTTGGTCCTATTTTTAGGGAAGGTCATGCCAAATTTTTTCTTGGTTCTAAAATAACGTTTTGCTCTATCCCGCAGGCGACCATGGTCCACACGATGACTGAAGGCATCGTGAATAGGTTTTTGAGCTCCGCTGAGGCCGAGATGCTTCAAAAGAACGAGACGGAGATAAGATGTCCGTGTCGAAGATGCAAGCTGAAGAGCCTTATTGCGGACCCAGATTCCGGGCAGGTGCGGGACCACCTGCTCTTGCGTGGTTTCATGGATGGCTATTGGTGGCAAGGTGATGAAGATGACTATGAAGTCGTCCATGGGGGCCGGGCAAGAAATGAGGAAGGGCAACAAGACAAGTACCACCACGGCGAGGGCGGGCGAGAAGACGAAGAATCTCCAGGACATGATCACGACGGTGATGCTGTACACAGTCATCATGTAGAAGATGTCGTACATGATGATGAGGAAGATCAAGACGAAGGGCATGATCATGAAGATGAAGATGCCAGAGCAGACGACGATGGAGGCTGGGTGCAGGACCCTCATATTCAAGAGCTGCTTCTCAAGCAGACGGATAACGCAAGAGCTGCCGCCCGAGAGAAAGCCAAGATGGATCAACTGGAGATAGACGCGGTTACTCCATTGTATGAAGGATGCAGGCCCGAGGATACCCGCCTGAAAGTAACGCTCATGGCTCTGGAGATGAAGGTAAAACACAAAATGACCGACGCATGCTTCGACGAGAACATGTCATTCTGGCACGAACGTCTTCCCATGGGGAACAAGTGCCCTACCAGTTTCGAGGAGGCGAAGAAAATCGTGTGTCCTCTGGATTTACCGCACGTGAAATACCATGTGTGCATGAACAATTGTATCATTTATCGGGACAAGCACGCGGAGTCTACCATATGTCCGGTGTGCGGCGTCACTCGATACAAGAAGAGGAAGAAAGCTTCTCGAAAATTGGTGTGGTACTTTCCGATCACTCCTCGTCTGCAGCGGTATTTCGCGGACCCTAAGGTAGCAAAGCTCCTACGTTGGCACGCGGATAGGGAGGAGAAGAAGCAGGAAGATGACGGAAATGATCCGGAGATAAATAAAAAAGACAAGATGCTGAGTCACCCTAAGGATGCGAGCCAGTGGCAAGCGTTGAACTTCGAATACCCAGAATTTGGGAAAGATCCAAGGAACATCGTGCTGGGCGCGAGCACCAATGGAGTCAATCCGTTTGGCAGCCAGAGAAGCACACATAGCACCTGGCCTGTGTTTGTGTGGATGTACAACCTTCCCCCCTGGTTGTGCATGAAGAGGAAGTACATTCACATGAGTATGCTAATTGAAGGGCCGAAACAACCAGGGAACGACATCAATCTGTATCTGGGGCTGCTGAAGGAGGAGCTAGACACGCTGTGGAAAACGCAAGCCAATACGTGGGACGCCGCAGAGAAAGAATATTTCCCTATGAGAGTCGCACTGCTCATGACGGTGCACGACTATCTCGGTTACGGATATCTCGCGGGGCAGGTAGTCCACGGATTTTCTGGATGCGTAAGGTGCATGGATGACACAACGTATCGCCAGCTAGATAGAGATCTCGGGTCTTCGAAAACCGTGTTCATGGGACATCGAAGGTGGCTTCGTGACGATGACCCGTGGAGGAAACGCAAGGATCTGTTCGATGGTGAAACCGAACCCCGAAAACGCCCGTGTACGAGGAGCGGCGAGGAAATAGACGAGCTGTTGAAAAATTGGAAAGACTGTCCACTGCCGGGAAAGAAGCAAAGGGCGCCAGAGCCGGGAAAGAAGCGAAAGGCGCCAGAGCCGCTGCTGAAGGTATGGAAAATGAGGTCTGTTTTCTGGGACTTGCCGTACTGGAAGATCCGTCGTGTGCCTCACAGCCTTGATGTCATGCATATCACGAAGAACGTGTGCGAGAGTTTGATTTGTACCCTGCTCAAGATGCCAGAGAGGACCAAATATGGGCCGAAAGCAAGGGCGGACTTGAAATCAATGGGCATCTGGCAGGAGCTTCACGCTAATGATGATGATGATGATGATGATGAGGCGAAGCAGGACACAGAAAGTCGTCGCAAAGGCAAAAAGGCCAAGAAGACCGGAAATGACTACCCTCCCGCGTGCTTCACTCTAAGTCAGGAGGAGATCGAGCAGTTTTTCACCTGCCTCCTAGGAGTAAAACTTCCTTACGGTTACGCGGGGAAGATAAGCAGATACCTAGACCCAGCAAAGCAGAAGTTCAGCGGGATGAAGTCTCACGACTGTCACGTGCTGATGATGCAGATACTTCCAGTTGCAATCCATGTTCCGTGTTCCGTGTCAGATGGTCCAAGAGCGTCCTAAAAGAAGACCAGTATTTCACCACCATGGTTATACCCGAAGCCAAATCCAAGACCGCGGGCGCAAACGTCACCGCGAAAAATGAGCCATGGGTACTGGCTTCCCAAGTGGACCAATGCTTCTTCATTACCGACCCGTCAAAGCCCAGTCGTGTTGTCGTGAGGAGAGGCAAAAGGAAGATCATCGGAATGGATGGAGTAGCCAATGAGCAAGACTTCGACAAGTACGGCGACCCGAAGATCGAACATGACGACGACGATGAAGTAGAAGCACACACCACAAGAAGAAGCAGGACCACCCTACCTAAAGGACGTCCGTTCCATAGAAGAACTCCATTTGAGAAAACGAAGGGCAAGAAGATTGTGAACAGATAGCTAGCTAAGATCGATTGTATTTAAATCGTAGCCTTCATTTCTCGATTGTATTTCATGGGCACTTTTTGATATCATGAATATTTTTAAATTTCACGGGCACTTTTTGAATTCATGAGGACACTCGATCTTGATCCCCCTCCACCGCTCCCGACAAGTAACAAATTTGAACATATTTTTTAAAAAATTATTACTGTTTTTATAAAAAAATATTACTATTATGATTTAAACAAGTTTCAACATATTTAAACACAAATAAATATCAAACAGCATTTAAAATGCAAAAAAAATATTGCGGAGCCTGGGAATCGAACCCAGGACCTCCTGGTGTGTGTGCTGCGTGCTGCCCAGTCAGGCTAGTGGGCGGGTTCTGATGTGGATAGGGTTAGGTTGTAGATAGGGCTAGTGGGCTAGATTAAAACAAAATTCTAATGGCGCACCGAGGGGAGGTGCACCATTAGAATAGTCGTACTTATGGCGCAACGAGGGGAGATGCGCCATTAGAACCCTCCCCCCACTCCACCTACTGCCCTCGCCAGACACTTCGTCCTTCCTATCCCTCCACCGCGCCGCTCCCTCCCTCGTCCCTCCCTCCACCGCGCCGCCGCCGCTGCCCCGACCCACGGCGCCGCAGCCGCCCACGCGCCCCTGCCGTCTCCCTCTCCCCTTCCTCCCCCTCGAGCGCCGCCTCCCCCTACGTGCGCCGCCTCCCGACCCACGACGCCGACGCCGCGCCTCCTCATCACGCACGGGGCGCTCTTCCTCGCGCTCTCCTCACCAACCACGACGCCGACCACCTGCTCCTCACCAACCACGACGCCGGCCACCTGCTCCGTCGTCTCCGGCAGAAGTTACTCCACCTAGCTGCAGCACTCGTGCGCTTGGCGGCTAGGGTTTGCCTCCAGCCCCTCCCCTCCCCCATCAATGAGAGGAGCATCCGGTGCCCCCGCCCTCGAGTTCGTCGACGACGCCATCCTCTAGCCGCTGCCGCCGCAGCCACCGTCCTCCCACCCAGGTACCTCTCCTCCTTCCTCCTTCCTCCCTCTCCTGTGTTCCTAGGTTCCTAGGTTCAGATTTGTGCACTGTAGATGATGTTCCACTGTGAACTTACTGATGATGACAGATTTGTGAACTTATTGATGATGACAGGAGATTTGTGCACAAACTACAGTGCACAAATCTCCATGATGGATTAGGTAATGTTCCACTGTGTAGTAAGTTCCATAGATTGTATAATGCACAAATCTCCATGATGGATTAGATCAATGTACCTGATGATCAAAGCTTTGCAAGTTAGATGTCATTTTAGAAAATTATGGTTTATTAAAGTACCTCTTAAGATTACAGTTATCTTGTGGTTGATGTTTAAGAATAGTATATTATTGACTAAGTTATTACTCAAGTCTCTCACTGGTTGGAACACTGGGCTGGTTTGCAGAAGCGTGGGGGGGCCTAATCAGATTACCTAATCAGATTTGTGAACTATAGTTTGTGAACTACACAGTGGAACATTACCTAATCAGATTTGTGAACTTACTGATGATGACAGGAGATTTGTGCACTGTAGTTTGTTAATCTGGACAGCTTAGTAGCTAATGCATTCAGTTAACCAAAGTTTAGTTCTTGTGTAGTGTAGTTCCCTCCTCAAATTACTTGCAAGCATATTGTAACTATTTTCACTCTGTCCTGAAGGTTTTTGACTACACAATCTGTGGTGACCCACACTCTGTTGGTTCACACTCATTGAGTTCGCTCGTGAAGGTATTATATGTTCACATGGTACATTTATGTTTTTCAGCAGCTAATTGATGGTTTGATACATGATACATTTCATGCGTAGGTGCTAGAGCTGCACTTAACTTGCTAAAATCATCCCCTTGTTCTTACTGGTTATATAAATTCATTGATTGTCCTATGTTTTCTGTCAGGGTATTGTTCAGGAAGCTTGCTTGAGTTTGTGTCCTTTAATTTGTAAATCTGCAGTTCTAGCCACATTTAGGATAAGTTGTTGTATATACTGTCATAAAGTTCAGCAAGAACAGGGCATCAACAGTGCTACTCTAGTATCTAGTTGGGGAGGGACAAATGGACAGGGACAACAAACTATTAGTCTTAGGATTAACACTCCTCATATGAGATGAGAGGATTTTTTTTAAATTGCTTCTTGCAGTTTTGAAAATTCAGTTTATTTGGTTACTAAAAATTCAGTTAATTCAGTTAGGCACACAAATTTCAGAACTTTTGTTTGCCGTAACATATTGATGTGCTTTGTAAAACTTGTTCATGTACTAAACTACTAATGCCTTGTGATGCTCTGAATTACTTGTGATGCCTCTGAATTACTTGTGATCACATTGAGAAAGAGATGCAAAGATGATGATCAAAGATGGGCTGCTGTAGAACTGTTCTTCATCTTTACAGTGCTGTTGTATAGAAATATGCTGAATTTTCTGCTCTGATTGTTGCTCAAAGAAATTTAGCAAAAAAATGGGGTCCTGGGAGACGCCGCTGCTGCTTGAGGCCCTTGAGAGACCCTTCATGTCGTGATGATTTTGCAGGTACCCCGAGAGGCCCTTGAGTTTGCCGGAATGTCGATTAACTTCCGTTCCGGCAAATTCGGGTACTCCATATGTCCTATTTTTAGCAAAGGTCATGCTGAAATTTTCCGTGAATTTTAGCATGACTTTGCTAAAAATCGGACATATGAGGTACTTGCTACTAATGCATGGGCCGGGGTATCTTAGTACTTAATTAAGTAGGATCAACTGCCCCTTTATTCTTGCTGCATTAAACCATAGGTGGCAATAGAGCCAAGTGATTAGGCCCAACTTAGAAATTCTCCTCAGCATCGATAAACCCTAGATGATAAACCCAACATAGGTGGCAATAGAGCCAACTGATTAGTGCCAAGTGATTAGGCCCAACAGTTGGGTAACGCCAGGGTTTTCCCAGTCACGACGTTGTAAAACGACGGCCAGTGAATTGTAATACGACTCACTATAGGGCGAATTCGAGCTCGGTACCCGGGGATCTTGTTCCTTGACAATAACCAACTTTTTGACCAAACTTTTTTCCTATTTAGAGCGAAACATGGCCCACAACGATGAGGCCGGTGGTTCGAGCGACAAGCAATTCTGGGAGCTATCCCAGGAGATGGAGGAACAACCTCACCGCTATGAGGATGCCGCGGAAGACACCGATCCTGATTACACAACCCCTAGTGGCGTCGGGGATGACACCACTGATGGTGCCGCCGAGGATGCCACCACTAATGATGGCGGCGCACACACAGATGGCAGCCAACCGAAGAAGCAAAGGAAGGACCGGCGCCCAAATGCGCTCCGCACCCTCAAGGAGGAATTCACTCAAGTGGACTCCGACGGGAATCCAACGGAGCCCAAACATATAGTCAAGGGGTACTCGGTTCAGCTCGGGTGCATTCTCCGGAGCACCGTCTCGATCAACACCGAGAACCTTAGGCATAAGGACCGAGGGAATTTGCGCAACCTCCTCTTCACGAAGCTGCACGAATGATACAAGTTCCCCGCCGAATTTGAAAACACACGCCTCTCACGGAATAAAGTGAACAGTGCCGCCCTCACGAAGATGAGCACGACCCTGTCTACTTGGAAAAGCGCGGTGAAGAGAATGATTGATAAAGGTGATAGTTATGAGAAGATCAAGGCGAAATATCCTTTGATGAGCGAAGATGAGTACAAGGAGTTCAAGATCAAGTGCGAGAGCAGTGCAACCTCCGAATCAAGTCAGTGGGGGAAAGAAATGCGGGAGTTGAACTTAGGGGAACACAAACTCGGTCCCGGCGGTTACAGAGTGGCGGAGCCTATATGGGACAAGGAGGACGCGGAGCGTGCCGAGCAAGGCCTATCGCCCCGCTTCGAGAAATACAGCGGTGACAAGCAGACCAGGAACTATGTCAGGGCCCGGTACAAGGAGGACCCGATAACAAAGGAGCTTACCACGGATCCGAAGACCAGGGTGCTTGAGCTTCTTCTGGTAAGGAATACACCCCCGCGTAATTAGCTCCATATCGTTGTACTCTAATTAACCCCCAATATTTCTAAATGGTTCACGTTCCTTTCGCAGGACACTGAAAGCAGTAGCGCGGGGTCGTCTAAGAGCTCCCCTTTCGACACCCCTTTAAATAGGGCGTTGAACGTAATGAAAAACAAGGATAAGCTCACTAAGCCGACGTCAGCTGGTCGTGTGGCCGGCAAAGGCTTGTCCACAAAATGGGGGTCATACTATACCGCTAGTGTGCAGAAGGAGAAAAAGACCAGCTCGGAAAGCCAGACGCGCGAGGTTGAAGAACTCAAGGCACAAGTGGCGCGGATTCCGGAGCTTGTCCAAGAGAAAATGCAACAACAACTTGGAATGACGCTCAACGCCATGGTGCCTACGTTGATTCATGGGCTGACGATGTGGATTGCGGGCGGCCAACAGGGGCCTCCCCCGGTTCCCGGCTTCACGACCAGCAACTCGCACAGTGCGCAGGCGGCGCCATTGGTGTCTCCGGCGGCGGCGCCATTGGTGTCTCCGGCGGAGGCGGTATTCGTGTCTCCGGCGCCGGCACGGGCATTGGAGCTTAATGCACCCGGGTGTACGCCGGCCGGCACCTCGCCAACAAGCGCCCCCTCCGTCAGTTGCACGCCCACAGTTGGCGGTGCCTCGACATTAGCCGAGCTCGACGGCATCACGGTAACTAAGCCTCTCGGCCGATGACTTCATCTCCTAGCCTTTGACTGGGCATCCCTGACGCCCTGTACATGTTTTCGCAGGGCACCGCCGATGTTCCTTGCACTCTTCTGCACTTCGTGGGCGCCGAGTTGGTCGATGTCGCCAAGGGTAGAATTGTTCAACCGAGCAACCCCATGTTCCACGGTAATCCGATGCCACCCACAATGTATAGGGTTGAAGTGGTTCGGGTGCTGCCAGGATGCGACGAGCTGTTACCTCCGATTCGACCCGCTGGGGCCGATGAAGAAGATGAGATGACCCTCAGCGCCTGTGTAAACTGGCCCCTGCTTTGGCCGAAGAGCCAGATTTGTTTGGGGGCGGGGGGCACCACCCCACAGACAAGACCGCCAGCCGTGCCGGCGCCAAGCCATGGCAAGAACGCCGCAACGCTACCGGACCTGCCAGACATCCCTATGGCACAGGATCCGGACGGCGACGACAACGATGACGGTACATTTACCAACGTTGATAAGTACTTTGCCGAACATGGGTACGCTGACGAGTTCTACGGGCCTCTTTCTCAAGAACCCAACCAAGACCACCGCGATCTAGCTGGTACGGCGGAGAATTCCAATTACAACAGGCGTCGTCTGGCGTTCAGTTCTCAGGACACGCCTCCAGCTCCCGCCTTCACCGAGCCTCAGATAGCTGAGGTGCGAAATATTATCAGCCCCAACACGCTCAAGAAGGCGGTCTGTGAGCAGAACTCGGTCCCATTACAGGAGATCAAGAAGAAGGGACAGACACGAAAGACTAACAAGGGCGCCGGTGCGAGCCAGCCGGCACCGAGTTCGATCCGTGCTCAGGACTGGCCACCTTCACCTAAGGATATCTCGAGGAGGGTGCATGTGGCGGGTAGGGCGATGCTACCGCCAAATATGCTGAATGCTGCAACCGGTGCTATGCGGAGTCTGCACGACAGTGTTCTTTCTTTGGAGAAGCGGCGTCTCAGAGAGAAGGATGTGGCATACCCGGTTTTCATGGCCAAGGTGCCAGAGGGCAAGGGCTTTTTGGATGGCGACATCGGGGGTACGATCGTCCTACGATTTGATGACATCTTTGCTATGTTTAACCTTCATCCGCTGCACTACACCTTCGTTCGGCTATTTTCGCTGAGTATGGAGATGCGGATCATTAGAGACAAGACCCCGGACATCGTGATAGTCGACCCCTTCTACATGCGTGCCAAGCACTTGAGCAGCGCTGGGGACCGCCAAGTTGCGAGTTCACACCTCGAAGGCGTCATTCTGGCAAACCCAGATAAGGATAACTTCCTTGTGGCTTACTTTCCCGAGTAAGTCATCCCTTAACCGCCCCGTAACATATGATTTCTTAGATTTTGATCGTTCTTTTTTTCTAACATTCCGTGTTCTGTGCAGTGACACAATTGCACACTCATCCTCTTAAGCCCGAAATATTCCATGGCCACGTATTTCGACCCAAACCGTAACTCCAACATAGACTACATAAATGTCAAGAAAGTTCTTGATGATGTTCTCCCCGGCTACACCAAATCTGGAGGCACCTTCACCAGGGCAGTTCATAAGTACGGCAGGCACATGTTCTCACACAATACGAAGTTCTGCTGCGTCAAGCAGCCGCCTGGCGGTCAGAAGGATGCCTACTACGCCCTCCATCACATGTGGGCGATCGTAAGGGACCATCATCAACTTCTGCTACCAGATAATCTCAAAGATTGGGCCGCGAGCTTGTCGGCAGTCCAGGACGCGGACCTCAGACAAGAATTCTTTTGCATCCAGTCAGAGTTTGCGGACATCATCCATCAAGATGTCCTTCATACCTCGGGGCAGTTCTTCCTCAGATATCAACCGTCCAACAGTGAGATAGATGAAATGCTACAAATGCAGGGTGACAACGACCGCGATTTCATGACCATCACGACAGACGGCGGCTTCATCCACGTTCCTGTCCGATGAATCGAGTCGAAAGTAGTGATGTGTAGTTCTGAAACATTGATTGGCTCATGTTGTAATTATACTTTAATGAATTCGTATGTCCCTTTGGTTTGGACAGTCGTTCAACTTAGATGTAATCGATGCTATTTATTAGTAGGACCATGAATCGTGCTGTTAATGTCTTGCTTTTCTCTTCTGATCCTTTTGTTGCATACTTACATATTGCTTATGTATTGTCTGTTGTTTGGCTTGTGCATAGAGATGCCGTCGTATGTCATGTACAAGGGTAAGGTTCCCGGAGTCTACGACGACTGGGAGGAGTGTCGGAGACAGGTTCACCGTTTCAGCGGTAACAGTTACAAAGGGTACACCACTAGGGCGGAGGCCGAATGTAGATACGCCCGGTATCTAGCGGGAGAGAGGAGGGAGCGTTGGAGGAACCAGATGAAGACCAGTTTGATCGTGATGATGCTCATCGTGATGACCACAGCTCTCTTCTATGTGATGGTAGTTTAGATGATCGATATCAACTTGTAATGTGAAGGCAAACTCGATACTCGCGGTCTTGAGACTTGTAATGTTTTATCTTTGTTCGGTCTTTTGAATTCGGTGACTAATATGATGAATTGTATTCGGAGACTAATCTTCTATTGTATTCGATGAATCTGATGTTGCTGTGTGCTGCTGTCTATATTCTGTCCAATAATATATTTTGTAACATGTGCAAAAATCAGAAAAGCAAAAAAAACCTAATATTCATACTAATGGCGCACCACACAAGACACTAATCGTGCACTGTGATCATCACACTAATGGCGCATTAACTGCTGGCGCGCCATTGGAATGCCAAAGCACATGGGTACATATGGCCCCCTGGGAGGCATTATAATGGCGCACTACAGGCTATACTAATGGCGCACTACGTGGTGCGCCATTAGAACACCAGATACTAATGGCGCACCAGTGGTGCGCCATTAGAATTTAATTCTAATGCGTGATGCCAGTGGCGCACCGGTAGTGCGCCATTAGAAGGCAAATTCGGTGCACCACTAGCATGCCTTTTCCTAGTAGTGATTCACTTTGCTACTGTCAAAGACAAGGTTCATAATTGTTCTCACACAATGCCTACTGTACCATATCATTTCTACAATTTATATTGAGAAATATAAGTCATAGAAACTAGAAAACAACCAAACTATGCAATGTAAACAGAATCTGTCAGAAACAGAACAATCTGTAATGATCTGAACACTAACCATACTTCTGCTACTAAAACAATTATGAAATAAATTGGTGGACGTGAGGAATTCGTCTATTAATCTTCTGCAAAAATAATCAGCACCAAACCACTCTTCTGTAAAAATGGCAGCTAATCTCGTGAGCGCAAAGTTTCTGTTTTTTACAACAAGATCACATTAACTTTCACCCAAGTCTTCCCAAAGGTCTTACTTGGCACTTTATTGAAAAAAAGCTATAAAACATGATTACTACAGTAGCTTAATCATGTAAATACACAAAAACATTAAGGGTAAATATTGGGTTGTCTCCCAACAAGCGCTTTTCTTTAATGCCTTTTAGCTAGGCATGATGATTTCAATGATGCTCACATGAAAGATAAGACTTGAACATAAAGAGAGCATCATGAAGAATATGACTAGCACATTTTAAACCTAACCCACTTCCTATGCCTAGGGATTTTGTGAGCACACAATTTATGGGAACAAGAATCAACTAGCATAGGAAGGAAAAACAAGTAGAACTTCAAAACTTTAAGCACATAGAGAGAAAAACTTGATATTATTGCACTCCTACAGGCATGTATTCCTCCTTCATAATAATTTTCAGTAGAATCATGAATGATTTAAACAATATATCCATCATATAAAGCATTCTTTTCATGATCTACAAGCATAGACATTTTTCTACTCTCCACATAAGCAAAATTCTTCTCATTCGGAATAGCGGGATCACTAGTTCCTAGAGTTGACACTCTTCCAAACCCGCTTTAGATGATAGTATTATTCACACTCCAAAAGATATAAGTGAAGTTCATGGAGCATTCTACAATTAATATAAACTAACCAATGTCCAAGCTTAAAATGTATGAGTGAAGCACACGAAGCATTTTATAAAACCATACTCAAAAGATTTAAGTGAAGCACAAAGAGCAATTCTATAAGATCATACTTAAAAGATATAAGTGAAGAACATGAAGCATTATATAAGTCAATGAAGGTCTATCTAATACTAGCATGGTTCATAAAGTAAGAACAAAAAACACAAAGGACACAAATCATGTGCAGGAAACAAAAACCGAGGTATACCGATAGTTGTTGAAGAAGAAAGATGGGATGCCAACCGGGGCATCCCCAAGCTTAGATGCTTGAGTATCCTTAGAATATTTACTTGGGGTGCCTTGGGCATCCCCAAGCTTGAGCTATTTCCTCTCTTTATTCTTCTCACATCGGTAACTCCTCGTTCTTCGAACACTTCATCGACAAAAAACTTTAACAAAAACTTTACGAGATCCGTTAGTATAATAAAGAAAATCACTACTCTAAGTACTGTTGCAAACCAAATCATATTTTGCTTTTGCATTGTAGCTACTGTTATATAACTTTTCCATGGCTTAATCCACTGATATAAATCGATAGTTTCATCAAAACAAGCAAACTATGCATCAAAAACAGAATCTGTCTAAAACAGGTCAGTCTTTAGTAATCTGAAGGTTTAGTAAACTTATGTATCTCCAAAAATTATGAAATAAATTTGAAAATTTGAACAATTTATAAATAAGTAATGTGCGAAAAGTTTCAGACCCATTTGACTTTCCAATAAAAATGTAAAATCACGCGCTACAGCAAAAGTTTCTGTTTTTGTTCTGCACATAGTAAACAAGCAATCTAATCATCCTAAAACCAAAGCTTGGCACATTATTTTTATAATACAATGGATATATATAAGGGGATAATTATTTACAAAGAAACTTCCATGAAAAATTCTACATTGTTTCTGTGAGCATGAACACGAGTGCACAAGGTCGACCCTCACTTCTTCAATGCATAACTTTCCAATCACTTCTCTTTTTGAAAAACTTTTTAGGCATGAGAGGCAAGTAATATTTTTGGTATTTTCATTCTTTTAATTTTTTTGTATGTTTCACCCACAACTAAACAGAAACAAAAAGGAAAAACAAAATCTACTTAGTGAAGAAAGCAAACAAGCACACACGAGAATATCAACCCCACGCTATTGCTCCCCAGCAACGGCGCCAGAAAAGAGCTTGATAATCCCCAAGTGCAAGGAATCATCGTAGCAATTTCCAAAGGTGGAAGTGATAAGTATGGAGTGTCGAACCCACAAGGAGCTAAAGGTAAGATCAATATTCTCTCAAGCCCTATCTGCCACTGATACGACTCTACGTACACCGAACGTTTGCTTCCAACTAGCAACGAGAAATAAAACTAGGTTGTGGGTATGAAGAGGATAACTTTGTATGATATCGGAGAGCTAAAATATAAAAGTAAGTGCTGTTATCATGAAGTTAGAATATATTACTAAATATAAATAGCGAGTGTGGAATAATGGTGGATCGGTGTGCGGAATTGTCCTAGGGAATCGTTAACAAGACCGGTAATCACTATTGCAGTTTCATATGAGGGAGAGGCATAAGCTAACATACTTTCTCTACTTGGATCATATGCACTTATGATTGGAACTCTAGCAAGCATCCGCAACTACTAAAGATCATTAAGGTAAAACCCAACCATAGCATTAAAGCATCAAGTCCTCTTTATTCCCATACGCAACAACCCCCTTACTCGGGTTTGTGTTTCAGTCACTCACCAACCCACTATAAGCGAATCATGAACGTATTGCAACACCCTACAGCGGGAACCCCTCACGCTTTCACAACACGGAGGGCACCATAGGACAGCATCAAAGTAAAACATACAACTCGTACCAATCTAGATCATCAATCAACCCAAACACAAAAGATATCTACCCAAAACATCATAGGATGGCAACACATCATTGGATCATAATATGTGGCATAAAGCACCATGTTCAAGTAGGGATTACAGCGGGGTGCGGGAGAGTGGAATGCGTAAAATAGATGACAATGGTGATGATGATGGTGATGTTGATGAAGACGATCACCGCGGCGATGATTCCCCTCCCGATGGCACTCCGGTGCCACCGAGAGATAGGAGGAGATGTTCTCCCCCCTTGTGCTTCCTCCTCCATGGCCTCCCCCCTAGATGGGGAGAGGTTCTCCCTCTGGTCCTTGGCCTTCGTGGTGATGATGGCCCCTCCGGGATCCTCCTCCATGCCCTCCGGTGATGATGCACCCCTCCGACAGGGTGCCAAAGAGGGCCTAGATTGCTTTTCGGTGGCTACGGAGGCTTCTGGCGACGGAACTCCTGATCTAGGTTAATTTTTTGAGGTTTCTGTATTTATAGGAATTTTGTGTCGGTCTCACGTCAAGGAGGTGCCCGAGGCACCCACGAGGAAGGACCACACGCCTGGGGGATGGGCGCGCCCCCCACCCTCGTGGACGCCCCGGGACTCTCCTGGCCCAAATCTTTTACTCCGGGGTCTTCTTTTGGTCCATAAAAAATCGTCAAAAATTGGCACGACAATTGGACTCCGTTTGATATTCCTTTTCTGTAAAACTCAAAAACAAGGAAAAAGCAGAAACTGGCACTGGGCACTAGGTTAATAGGTTAGTCCCAAAAATCATATAAAATAGCATATAAATGCATATAAAACAACCAAGGTTGATAATATAATAGCATGAATACTTCATAAATTATAGATACGTTGGAGACGCATCAAATACCGTGCAAGCAAACACGTAAGATTTGCACGAATAAGGGAAGAGGAGTACCATTTTCGGTTGCCGGTGTGGTCGCCTCCACATGTCACACCGATCTTCTTCTTTTTGCTGGGGAAACCGATGTTCTAGAGGGTGCAGGCTTGGATGAACCCATGGCCAAATTGTTGACTGTGTTGCCGTGGCCGTATGTCGGCGGAGGGGAAGCAGATCCGAGGCGGCGAAGGACGGCATAGCAGGAACAGCTCCGGTGCGGTGGAGGGTGGCGAAGTTGGAGCAGCAGCGTTGAGGCACAGGACGGCGTGGTTGAACTGGCTCGGGTACGGACGGCTCATCCTCGGCTTCAAATACTAGTCGTGGAGGGCGTTGCGGTTCAGGTTGCGGTGGACGACGACGTCGGGGTATCGGCTCCTGCGTGATGGAGGAGGGCGGCGGTTGATGGGTGGAATGGGGTGGAGGACGGAGGACGCCGGGGTTTCGAGGCTGGTGGAGAGGTAGTTTTTGCGCCCATGGAGTACGAATGGGGAATCGGATGGGTGGGCAGGAGGGAGGGGGAGAACCATGTTTCGGTCTAGGGCGCACTTGTTTTTGGCTTTTATGAACAAAATATGGGACGCGCTTGTTTGAAATTTGGGGAAAGTACAAACTTTGCCCCCCTCTTAAATTTCAGACCTACTGCGGGTCGGGGTAGGATGGTAATCCCAGGTGTCCCAAATAGTGGGCGGGAGCGATTTCGGCCGCACGCATGTGTGCTTAGGCGGCCATTGTGTATGAATGTTTTTCGGAGGCGGTTGCGTGGCGTCTAGATGAAACTACAAACCTACCCCGGTTTAGACCTTTGGACGTCGGGCCGGTAGGTTTCACGGGTCGGAGTTATTAGAAAAGTAATTTCCTTGTACTACCAAACATCGGTCTCACACGGTTTCGGGCGAGTAGAGGCTCTTTTGGCGCTTCGTTTGAAATTTTGAAACACAAGCATTCACGTTTAGAGTACTCTTGAAGTTTCAGGACTGACCTAAATAGACAACGTTAAATTTGACCTTGTATGTTTGAAAACCTCATTAAATTATCTGCTTCTTTTTGAAATTTTGACACTTGAAAATCCTATAACTATGATTATTTTGGAATGGAGGAGCTAAATTAGAATCTATTTTGTACACGACTACAAATGCTATTATGTACAAAATCAGAGCAAATATTGGTGCCCCCATAATTTAGGTATGATTTACAAATGCCATGATATCAAATTCAAATAATTGAATGGACTTCATGTTGAATTTGATTTTTTTTAAACCACCTTAAGTTGAATTCAAATGTATGCTAGTTCATAGGTAGCTATTTATAATGTTCATTGTGTAACTTTCGTGTGTATAATGTGCTTTACACACACAACATGAACTATACTCACGTTTATATTCGATTGCTAAAGCGATGCATTGTCTGGAGTTCAAAAAACTAACTATGTGGATCAATTGTGTCAAATAATAACATAGACATGCTCAAATTTGATAGAATCTAGATGTCTGATGGATCAATGAACGTTCCTTACGCGAAGTGCAAATATCATGATCCCATCCTAATTTTTGGATACAACTTATATATTTAATCAATGTGTACAGCAGTCTTGTACATGTTGTTTCACTCTCCATCGGTGGTCTCTCACACATGCTCACACACACTCTCCCGAGGTGTCTTTCTCACACACATGCTCTCGATATAACCCTCCCTCCCTCTCGTAGCCATTTACGACTGTTTTCACTAACCTTTATCACAAGCACTCTTCCTCTCGCAAGCATACACATGCACAATCCCCATCGACCCTTTCTACATACATAGACCTGCCTATGTGTCTCATGTACGCACATTATCTTTAGGCATGTCTCTCACGCATTGTCTCACACCTGTCTTCCTAATCGACGAGTATGATTCTAGCAGAGCATTCTATAGGATGCCCCTTAAAGTTAGGTTGGATGAATAGTAATATCAGAGATAAAGGGGTTACCTTAGTCCGAGAACCTAGGGTTACAAATCCTAGCCGGCTTTGTCAGTGGACATAGAGTCCTTCACAATTATGTTATCTTTGTCTTGTACGACTAGTCATCCATGGGTCTCCCTAAATGTGTCACGGGCCGACCAATGTGGTGCAGGACGGAACCGAACGAAGGGCCTCACCTCGACCCACGGGGCCTCACGCGGTGGCACACCCTCTGCCCCCACATCTCGTTATCTTCTCACACCCACACATACCAACACAGACACCACACACACAAAATATATTCTCCTGGTGCCTCTATCCACTTCCCCCTTGCATATACACACTCAAGGGAATCTCTCGCCGTGACGTCATATTCGTCTCTCTCTCTCTAGACCACTCTCATTTCTCGTGCTATCTCTCCCACCCCCCCCCCCCCTGTCGGCCCCCTCTATCCATGCCTCTCTCGAATATGTAATACACACATACCTCTCTAGGCCCTACCAAATGCATCAACTACACATTCACACATGTTACATCACGTACCCCGTTGATCTCAAAAGCCCTCTCTTCATGTTTATTTCGCATACAACATTCCTTTTGAATAAAGTGTGTCCACAAAAGTGTTTTAGAATTTCTACATATATACAAAATTACAAAATTATATGGAGCAGTATGAACGCTTGCATTGCATGGTGCCCACAATGATATTTATTCTGCACTGTGAATTTGTATATTTTATACTATATATAAAGTTAGTCATAATAAAGAGAAACAAAGAGCATCTCTCTCTCCATCGCATACCCCCCTCTACGCCCCTTTCACGTACGCACACAAACTATCTCCAGGTCCTCTAAAAGTAAGCCCCCAACACATTCACGCATGTTTCATCTTTCTCTCGCGATATATACAGTGACGATCATTGTATTTGAAGCGAAACCACGATACGTACATTGGACTTCAGAATCCACTCATTACGGTCACCATTTACGTTTTGTGGTTATTATACAGTCACGGGCTCACCGTACAACTCTGTATTTGCTCAAGACACGACTAGTTGACTAGTTAAACGCTCCATGTGGCACCTCTAGTGTTGCATCACATTATCTCACTACCATCGGGCCCACCTGTCGGCTTGTATCTACTCTACATCTACACTCTTATAAAATACTAGCAAGATGCCCATGCGTTGCACGGAACATCAAGATGCATTTGTATGAGTAGTTTATCTTGTGGGAGAAAAGGATGAACAAGGGAAGGCCTTATTTGCAAGTATGGAGAGGGGTGTGGGTATCTTTTTGCAAAATTGCCATAGTTTCCTTCCTATCCGTCAGATATAGATCGGACGACCTATATTGCAGGATGGCAGGCACACGATCATCACTGACTATGCTTTTTATAAGAGTGGGGATAAAATACACTCTTATAAAAAACAGAGTTGGTGATGATGGTGTGCCTGCCATCCTGCAATATAGGCCGTCCGATTTATATCTGACGGATAGGAAAGAAACTATGAAAATTTTGCAAAAATGTACCCACACACCTCTCCACATTTGCAAATAAGGCCTTCCCTCGTTCATCCTTTTCTCTCACAAGATAAACTGGTCATACAAATGCATCTTGATGTTACGTGCAACGCACGGGCATCTTGCTAGTAAGAATGAAAACAAACGACAAAAAAATATTGGACGGTGGTTCGAAGTCATGACCGCGGGCATAGCGGACAAGGTGGCCTTCTATTGGTATGATGAGTTGTCTGTTTTAACATACAAGAGCTGGTGTGGTATTATACACACACGCACGCATGCACACAAACTGCATGCACGGAACACTCACACGAACACATGCACCCACGCACGCACGCAACACTCACACGTACATATGCAGCCACGCACGCACGCAATGCTCACGCACACACACGCACACATGCATGCACACACCAGTACACCACATGACCAACACACACTCTCACGCTCAATTGCTCAACCTACACGTGCATGCGCACACATCAAGCCCTGACAGACACATACACAACCAGGTGATTCCCACACACGGGGTGGAGTCTTGTCATGCCTGCATAAATTTGTGTTTATCTGACCTTTTCCCTATGCGAACTGACAGGTGGGAGCCACAAGGAACATGGTCAATTTAACTAGTCAACATGGTGCCACGCATACTATTTGGCCGGTCAACAGAGTGCAATCCGATGCTGAACCGTGAGCAAGTGACCGTATAATCTCGCATGTTACATCTAACAACTATGCAATACAACACTACTACTACACTCTAACACAATAAATCATATGTGTTTTTAGTTTTACTAGCTATCATATTGTTACTTAATTATTCAGTTTGCATACATTAAAATTGCCTTTGAAATGTATGGTCAGTATCATATACCGTGCGGGGAAAATCCCACCCTTTCATGTTTAATCGGGTTTGTATCGATGGATCGGGCGAAACAGCAAAACTATAGTACTATATACAGTACAAGTGACAGTTCACTGGGCCGTCGTGTCGTGTACTCCTCCATCGTAAGAGTGGAGCGCTCGCTTTCATAAATATTCTAGTCCCTTTCACCGACATGTGGGGCATTAAGCTACCGGTTACACGTGCCATACCGGAATACAGTGCAGAGCAGCCGGGGTGAAGCACCCAGTCATGGCGCCGGTGTAGTAATGAGTAATGAGGCGTCAAATCACAAAGCTCCACCTTTCCCGCAGTTAAGTTGGAGGGACGAAGTAATAATGCTAAAAAAGAAGTTGGAGGGATGAAGAAACCATCATTTCACTCGTTGCTGAATCCGCTTCTCCCTCATCTTCTTCAAGTTAACCACGTGTTGCTTCTGTCGTTGTTCTGCCTCATGTGGGAAGCGGATCGGCTTGGTAAAGCACTGACACGTGGGACCGCATGTCAGCAAACCTCCAGGACAATGTCCCCTAAAAATAAGAAACCTCCCCCGCCATCCGCGTGGCAAAATCACCTCCTTTTTACTAATCTTGATTCTATAATTTTTTAGATCAATATAATTGAGATTTGTATAGATAGCACACATGAGCAAAACCAAGTGGTACGGTTAAGGGCATCCACAATGTGTAGCCAAATGTGAAAATAGCTTTCGGCATCGTGGGAACCATTTTGGACGGTGTTGCCGAAGCCAAAAGGTTGGAACCGAAGCTCCCTGGTTGATTGATTGAAGGAAGAGAAAAATGCAACGTCTCTCCTCTTTCTCCCATGCTCGGACGCATGTACAGTATAGAGGACAGAGTCTACTCCCCTGTCCCTTCTATCACAAATCACAAAGCAGTGAGGTGTCAAATCACAAAGCACGGTTGAAAGCAACCATCATTTCACTCTTCGTTGCCTCCGCTTCTCCATTGTATTCTTCGAGAAACCATCTCACCACACTAAGCTGGACGGACGACGCTATTGTGTACGAGTAGTACTAGTACATTTACGCGCCATTTGGTTCAATGGACTTCCTGGATGCAAATAAGGCGGTTGTCTCGGCTTGTAGGCAGCACTTGCGAACGACTTACCGTGGTCTCCCTCAATGGTATTCTCTGTTGAACGCACTTCGCCAAACCACAACGTTCGAGATATCGTCGACGTCACCGCAATGGGGAAGGAAGTCAAATATAGTTACTACCTCCATTTTTTGTACACAAGGCCAGTATATCAAAATTACAATTTGCAAAAGGGCACTAACACTAATCGAGGCATAATTGATGGGGTTTGCCTCGTACTAGCAACCAAGGACATTAATATCCCCTGCATGCATGCGGAAATGAGAAGGTTGGTTTGCATGGCATTGCATTAATCAAGCAACGAGGAGTGAGATGGTTAGCTCTTTGGGCTTTGGAGAAAAAATACGCATTAATTGACACGTGAAACAAGGATTTGTATCGATTAATCCCGTGAAGGAAAACCCCGCCTTTCTTTTTTAACACTAGTACTCCTAGTATGTAGTACTATGTACTTATCATGTTTGGGTCTAGGCCTTGCATTGCCATACTTCACCACACATTGTGGCCAAGCTTGCCTAAAGTTTTAAAAATGAAAAGGAGGTACACTTGCGCACGGCTGTCGCGGTCGCACCGCACCCTGATACGGTCGCTCCTGAATGTCGCGGTCGCACCGCACCCTCACATGCACAGTCGCTCCTGCACGCCGCAAACCCAACCAAGTGAACGCACCCTCACTGACATGTGTTCTCACATGTGAACAAACCAAACTCAGCCATCCTACCACTGACACATAATTTTTGTTCATAGAGTATGTTTATCCAACCGCATGTTGGGAGTATCCGTACGGCCCGTGCGGTGGTCTGTTGGGGAAGAAGAAGAGGTGAGGAAGAAGGGTTAGGAGACATAGGATATTCATCCAATCGCCTGAAATGGTAGACTGACCCAAGTCAGATGACTTGCATACCAATATATGTTTTTACTACACAACAAAAGATCCATAAAAACAACAACATAAAGAAAAACTATCACTGCCCGCGGAACGATGCGGCCTCGTCGTCTTTGGCTGCCGACGCGAACCAGCCATAGCTGCCAATGTGTGTCTCCGCACCGTGGTTGTCCTTGGACTCCAGCTACTCATTCACGCGGAGCGTGCAGTCACTCTGCACGGAAGAGAGCACCGCCCAGTTCAAGTCGAGGACGTCCGGTTCCGCCTGCAGGAGGGCCTCAATGGCAGTGGCATCCGCGCGCTCCGCGTCGAGTCGAGCCTCCGCCGCCCGGTTCAAGTCCAGGACGTCCGGTTCCGCCTGCAGGAGGGCCTCGACGAGAGCGGCATCCGCGCGGTCTGCGTCGAGTTGAGCCTCTGCCGCCTGGTTCAAGTCCAGGACGTCCGGTTCCGCCTGCACGAGGGCCTCGATGGCAGCGGCATCCGCGCGCTCCGCCTCAAGTTGAGCCTTCGATAGTTCGATGGTTGTGTGGTCGGCCTCATTAACTCCTAAAACAGCCTGCCATAATTTAGCACTCAAATTTGTTTGCTGAATTAGCTTTACATATATTTTGTTACTTAGATCTGCTCGTCCAAATATCTTGCCATAGCTTTAGACATCGACCTAGGTATTTTCTTGTGGACTTCATAAAAAAGCATATATGTTTTTCCTGTAATATCTAGTAGAAGAACTAATTTGTATGTCTAACAGATGGACAGGACTTGGATAACTTCTGCTCGAAGATTCTTCGCTGCATATGTCGAGGGGGTTGAAAACTTCATGAACTTTATCAGAGCTGAGTACGGTGGTCTGAAATCAGATGTGCTCTGCCCGTGTAGCAGTTGTATGAATTCAGTTACAAGACCCCAGTCAACTGTGCAAAATCATCTACACTTGTATGGGATGTCGGTCACATATACTAGGTGGGTTCATCATGGTGAAGCTATGAACGTCAATTTTATTGACTACGTGGAAGCAGCAAACCACCATCTTGATCTTCCTGATGCTCAGGTGGAAGAGGAGGAGGAGGAGGTGGTGGTGGCGAAGCCAGTGAGTTTGACCAACATTGAAACAATTCTACGAAATGCTCGTGCATTCCCTGAACTTTCACCTATAGAAGAAAAACGGTGGGCCCGCATGTTGGAACAATGGAACGTGGCTGTCACCCCAAGAAATAAGCTGTCAGTATTCTCAACTATGGTCAGCTTTCTTCATGTGAAGACATCTGAGTGGATGACCAACAAATCATTCGATGCGATGTTGCCTGCTTTCCGCAAAGCTTTCCCAGATGAGTCTGAGCTGCCACACACCTACAGTAAAATGAAGAATTTCCTTCATGCAGTTGGAATTGGATATGATATGATCCATGTTTGTAAGAATAATTGTGTTCTGCTCCGGAAGGATTATGCCAACTTAAGTGAATGCCCGAAATGCAAATCATCAAGATGGAAAGATGGCGATGCTGTGAAGAGGATTCCTCGTAATGTTCTGAGACATTTTTCCAATTACACCAAGATTGGAGAGGTTGCTTCATGATGCTGAAAAAAGAGAGGATGTACTGGGGCATTCTAGGAACCAGGAGTATAGAGATCAGAATGTAATGAGCCATCCATCACATGGTAGTGAGTGGAAAGCTTCAATCGGAAGCACGAAAAGTTTGCTGCTGACCCGAGAAACATTAGACTTGGCTTAACTTCAGATGGATTTAACCCATTAGGCCACCAGAGCACCACATATAGCATGTGGCCAGTGCTTGTTATCCCTTACAACATGCCTCCAAATGTCTGCACCAAAGAATCAAACTACATGATGGCCTTGCTCATCCCAAGTCCAAAAAGTCCTGGAAAGGATTTTGATTTGTTCATGGAGCCTCTTGTGGAGGAACTTCAACAGCTATGGAGGGGTGTTCTCACTCGAGACCTATATAGCAGCCCACCAGCTGATTTCTTCTGCGTGCTATTATAATTTGGTGCATCCATGATTATCTGGCTTTGGGCACTATGTCAAGGCGAATGACACATGGTTACAATGCATGTGTTCGCTGTGACAGGAATTCGCTGTCATACGCAATACTTAGCAAGATCTGTTACATTGGACACCGCCGTTTCCTTGCCAAGGACAAGCCGCATCCTAGAAAATACCGACGACATGTGTTCAATGCAAAGCATGAAAACCGTGATGTGCCAAAGAGGCTCACCGTCGATGAGTTGCAAGTGGAATTAGAGAAGGTCAGGCATATTACACTAGGAAACCATCCTCATAATGGTAGCGGGAAAAGGAAGCGTGGCAGTGCAGAAGAGAGATTATTGTTTACCCGCAGGTCCACTTTGTGGGACTTGGAGTATTGGAAAGATTTGGATCTGCGGCATAATCTTGATGTGATGCACATTGAGAAAAATATATGTGACAGCATTATCGGCACACTTCTTAATATTGAAGGCAAGACGAAAGATACCTTAAAATCTAGGATTGATTTGACACACCTGGGTATCAGACAGGATTTGCAGGTGCAAGATGAAGGTAAACCACGGGATATGGCACCAGCTGTGTACGTCTTGGACAAGGTAAAAAGAAAAGAATTCTGCAAGGTCCTGTCACGTGTGAGATTCCCACATGGATTTGCTTCCAACCCTGAAAGGAGAGTCAGTCAAATGGAGACAAGGTACAAGGGTTGAAAACTCATGACTGCCACGTCCTACTTCAAAGGGTTTTACCTATTATCCTTAGAGGATTGGGCCACCCTGACTTATACAGAGCAGTTGCAGAGTTGGGACAATTCTTCAGGGAACTCTGCAATACAAATATCAGGATAGATGCTTTGGAGCGTCTTAGAGACAAGATACCAACTGTCCTATGCGACCTTGAGAAGATATATCCTCCGGCATTCTTTGATGTGATGGTGCATTTGGTTGTTCATCTACCTGATGAGGCACTACTTAGAGGTCTAGTAAAGTATGGCTGGATGTACCCTATTGAAACGCGGCTAGGCACTTTCAAGGGCTATGTTAGGAACAGAGCTAGACCCGAGGGTTCCATTGCAGAGGCCAACATTGCTACAGAAGCATTGACATTCTGCTCAAAATACATTGAAACAGTTGATCAGCTTAGCAAAGACGTGGATGAAGACAATCCTGGGCTCAATGTCTTCGATTATTCTGTTCGAGTTACACGGAAGAGTCGACAAGAGGATAAACCTAAAGATATGGACAAAATGGTTTGGTATGTGTTGAATAACTGTCCTGAGATACTACCTTATATCAAGTAAGTGCTAAGTACTGCAGCTTATACATCGTAATCTACTAAACTTGCAGCACATTCTTATACATTTAGATGTTTGACGCGATCACTATGTTGTGCAGCATCTAGAAAAAGGAGTTACTGCCGCAAAATCCAAGAAACATTGACAAACTAGTCATGGCAGGATTTGCGAAATGGTTCAAGAGCCATGTAAGCTTTTGAACTGTATTGTCAGTTTTTTTAATATATTGAGTACATAAGATGATCAGCTTGTCTATTTTCTAACCATAGGTTAAGAAGATGCGGGAGGATGGCAGGCAGTTGATGATGCCCTTTACTCACTAGCAATGGGTCCTGATACTCGGGTAAGACATTATGAATCTTGCGTTGTTGGAGATGTGCGCTACAACACCCTTGCACGAGACGAAGGCATGAAGGCACAAAACAGTGCCATCATGAGCATGGATACGTATGAAAAAGAGACAACTGAAATGTATGCTAACATAACAGACATTGTTCAGTTGCAGTATATCTCCAGTTTCGAGGATCATCAGTGTGTGGTTCTGTTGTGCTGTCATTGGTATAACCTGTTTTCTAGGATCGCAAAACCCAGAGCTGATGATTATCAAATCCATCAATGTCAAGGCGGGGTACCAGACCAACGAGCCTTTTATTGTGGCAAATCAAGCAACACAGATATTTTTCTTGGAAGACACATTTGCACATAGCGATGACTGGAGAGTAGTGCAAAGGTTTGAGGAGAGGAATTTGTTTGATGAAGTTGCACAACAAGATGATGCTTACACTGCTCCTGATGTACAAGATAACACAGATGTTCCTAATATCTTTGAGAACCATCATGTCAATGACGCCAGCGAAAAGATTGCATGTCGTGCTGTGGACATACAAGAGTTGATCAAGAAGAAGCCAACGTTCGAGGACGTTGAGGACGAAGAAGAAGATGACACCGCGCGGAATTACGATTCAGACTGATACACATGGCGAAGATGTTGACGCTGCTGCTGCGGATGATGATTACATTGCTTTTGTCGTATTTTCTTGTCAGAAGACGTTTTTTTTCTACTATGTGAAATTGTGTTTGCTATGACAACTGAAACCTGATGAACATGTTGTTTAGTATTTTCCTGTGAGAACATCACTTGTTATGTATGCTGATTTGTGTTTGGTGATCGTATGACGACTAAAACATGATGACATTGTTGTTTAGTTGTACTCATATTTGGTTGTGAAACTTGAATTTGATGACATAGTTTGTTATTGGACTGCAATTTGCTCGACGTCTTCGAATGAGAACAATGCTGACCCGACAGGTCCTCTGCTAATTTATTTATTTATTACCAACATGGCCTTTGCTATTTATTTATTTATGAGAAAAATGGGATACCCCCTAATTTCCGTTAATAGAAATCATTAGATGTTCACAACACTATGCCCAGCCTGCTACACAGGTTTCATTCATTACTAGTTTCAGCAAAGTGCTCATGTCATAGCCACTGAATACATCACGAGTGCTACATACACTGCAAATAAAGTGACAATCATCCTACAGAGCACATCGATTTTGCCCATTATCTTCACAAGCTCTTTCATCTCCTCATTGTTGTCAAGGCCGTTCAACAACTGTTGCTTGTCCATGATTAGAGGAACTGCATCTTTAACCTTCTACTCTGCATCTTCCTCTTTTGTCGTTCCTTCAGTTACTTATCCAACACCCCAACCTGCTGGTATTGGGATTCCTCGGCTAACCAAATAATCAGCATATTTGACTCCCCCACATCAGCAACTTCCCAGAAATACAAATCACACGAATCTTCCCTTTTCTACACGAATCAAATTGGAAGATCATCAACCAAACTATTAAAAAATCAGCAACTGAAAGCAGCAGAACAACACTTAAACATATTATTACCCCATGATTCGGGCATTTGTAGAAGACTCGGCTAGGGTTGAGGATTATGGTTGAGACGCGACGGATGACTCTGCATGATTTGCAACAGTGGCACCACACCAACGACAGCGGCTTGCGATGAGTAACCGGCTGCGGTGCACATGCCAGCGGGGGTGTGATGGGACCCATAGGCGATGGTACGAGTGGCGACTTGGCGCATATTTGGTTGTTGCCTGCTGAAGAGCAGGTGGACGAGCAGCCAGTGGACAAGGGTGTTGCGGCCACAGCTTCTGATGCTAGGCAGAGTAAGTAGAGAAGAGGAGAAGCGAACGTTGGATATGCCAGTTTCATTACTTGCAGGGTAGCATAGCACCATATATAGTCATAGTCTAGGTTTGTATTCGAACCAACTACAGGAGCACGTCTCTCTTTTTTCTAAAACTCAGCAACGTCTCTTTACTGGTACACTAGCCTGTTCTGTATGCCTTCTCAAGTCTTCGATTCCTACACCTGACATTTGGGACCCACCGGAAGGGCCTCTATATTTCGTGAAAAAAACGTGCCCCCTGCTGACAGGTCGGACCCACTAGCTATCTTCGCACGCAAGGAAGTGCCTCCTTATTACGCACAAAAAAATGAATACTCCCCCTGCCAGCTGGAACCCAGCATCATGGGAGGCTGACTTGTGGGCCTACCAAGTTGACGGGGACGGAGGGATTTGTCAACTTAGTCAATATGAACGATGCTAGCTCAAGTTACCATACGATGTTCATCCAACGGCAGTAGTGCGTCTTCAACCTCTAGTCTTCTTGCTCCAGCCGCCCAAACCAGCGTCGGTCGTGCTGCGTGTTCCTGCCTCCCGTGGCCGGCTGTGATGCCGCAGAGGCCTCACCGCCCCCTACTACTCCCACCGCTGGCTAGGCCATCCCTCTAATCACCCACACCCCTTGTTATTCTGCGGCGACGGCAGCCTCACACCGCAGCCGAACGAGTGAACCCTCGTACTCCTCTCCGCGTGGGCATCCACTTCCGTGTCTTCCCGGCTCCGAGTCGTCCCCTTCCTAGGCCTCGCCGTCGTCCACCGCCTTGGTGCTCTCGGCGCGGCGTGGTCAACGTGGTCAACGACCGACTTCCATCAGAAGAGTATTGTATGTGGAGAGGCTGACATCTGGGTCCACGGCCACAGCCCAGTTTTTTTTGTGATTTGCCAAGTAAGTCACTTTGTCAGGCCTGCTGGGCTGCAAAATCTTTCAAGACGAGGAGAGCTTCATTCAGCTGGCCGAGAAAATGGCCTATCAGTAATGAGAAATGGGATGTACATTTTTAAAACACATCAAACTAGCAATTAGTTTCAAATTTCTTTTTTTCATTTCGAGATTTTAAATTGCATTGATTTTTATGCATGGACAATTTGTTGGATTTTATATTGATATACATTTATTTCTAAAATTAGTTTGAATGTGACTCGAAATTTCAGGATTAAAAACAGTTCGGACCGCACCGAAATATGCAAAATTTTGTATAATTTTTTAACCGTGGCCACAATATGGGCTGTAATGCTAACAAAAAGAATATGGGCTCCAAAAAAACCTTAAGAATTAGCAAATGGCTGTAAATTATTAGAAATAATGGCAGATGGGCTGTATGATGTTTTCCACAGATTTGAGGCTTTCCTAAAAAAGGTTAAAGAACAAGCAATGACTGTTGGATGTCCATCCAACAGCCGTCGTGCTTCTTCAATCTCTGTTCTTCCTACTCAAGCCGCTCAAACAAGTGCCGGCGGGACTGCCTGCTCTCTCCTCCCCGCGGCCGGCTGTGCTGCCGCGCAGGCCTCACCTCCCCACCGTACTCCCATCGCTGGCCTAGCCATCCCTCTACTCACCCACACTTGCTGTCATTCTCCGGCGATGGCAGACGAACTAGTAAACCTTCGTACAGTCGTACTCCCCTCCGCGTGGGAAATAACTCCCGAGTCTTCCCTGCCTCCGTGTCGTTCCCTTCCTAGGCCTCGCCGTCGTCCACCGCCCTGGTGCTCTCGGCATGGCCTGGTTAATGTGGTCAACGACCGACATGCATCTAAAGTGGACTGTATGTGGATAGGCTGATAGCTGGGTCCACGGCCGCACGCAAGGAAATGCCTCCTTATTACGCGCAAAATAATGATTCCTCCACCTGACATCTGGGACCCACCGAAAGGGCCTCTGTATTTTGCGAAAAAAATGTTACTGCCGCTGACAGCTCGGACCCACCAGCTATATCTTCACACATAAGGAAGTGCCTCCTTATTACGCACAAAAAATGAATACTCCCCCTGCTAGCTGGGACCCAGTATAGTGGGAGGCTGACTTGTGGGCCTACTAAGTTGACGGGGACGGAGGCCTTTGTAAACTTAGTCAATATGCACGATTCTAGCTCCAGTGATTGTACGATGTCCATCCAACGGCCGTAGTGCTTCTTCAACCTCTGGTCTTCTTGCTCCAGCCGCCCAAACCAGCACCGGTCGTGCCTCGTGCTCCTGCCTCCCGTGGCCGGCAGCAATGTTGCGGAGGCCTCACCGCCCCTACTACTCCCACCGCTGGCCAGGCCATCCCTCCACTCACCCACACCCCCTGTTATTCTGCGGCGACAGCAGCCTCACACAGCAACGAACGAGTGAACCCTCATACTCCTCTACGCGTGGTCAACTGGGCATCCATTGTCGCGTCTTCCCCGGCTCCGCGTCGCCCCCTTCCTAGGCCTCGCCGTCGTCCATCGCCCTGGTGCCCTCGGCGCGGCGTGGTCAACATGGTCAAGGAGCGACTTCCATCGGAAAAGTACTGTACGTGGAGAGGCTGACAGCTGGGTCCACGGCAGCCGCAAGGAAGTGCCTCCTTATTACGCGGAAAATAATTATTCCTCCACCTGACAGGAGGGACCCACCGGACGGGCCACCGTATTTGGCGAAAAAACGTTGCCCCCTAACTACTGGGACCCACCGGACGGGCCAACATATTTCATGAAAAAACGTTCCCCCCCGCTGTCAGCTCGGACCCACCGGAGGTGCCTCCTTGTTACGCACAAAAAAAATGAATACTCCCCCTGCTAGTTGGGACCCACCTAGGTGGGAGGCTGACTTGTGGACCTACTAAGTTGACGGGGATGGAGTGCTTTGTCAACTTAGTCAATATGAACGATTCTAGCTCCAGTGACCGTACGATGTCCATCCAACGGCCATAGTGCTTCTTCAACCTCTGGTCTTCTTGCTCCAGCCGCCCAAAGCAGCGCCGGTCATGCCGCATGCTCCTGCCTCCCATGGCCGGTTGTGCTTCCGCAGAGGCCTCACCGCCCCTACTGTCCCTACCGCATGCTAGGCCCTGCAGCGACGGCAGCCTCACACCGCAGCCGAACCAGTGAACCCTCGTACTCCTCTCTGCGCTGGCTTCGACTGCTGTGTCTTCCCCGGCTCCGCTCATCCCTTTCCTAGGCATCGCCGTCGTCCACCGCCCTGGTGCTCTCGGCGCGGCGTGGTCAACATGGTCAAGGAACGACTTCCATCGGAGAGGCTGACAGCTGGGTCCACGGCAGCCGCAAGGAAGTGCCTCCTTATTACACACAAAATAATTATTCCTCCACCTGACAGCAGGGACCCACCGAACGGGCAACTGTATTTCACGAAAAAAAATGTTTCCCCCCGACTGCTGGGACCTACCAGCTACATGTTCACAGGCAAGGAAGTGTGTCCGGGCAAAAAAAATGATTCACCCCCCTGACTGCTGGGACTCACCAGCTACATCTTCGCAGACAAGGAAGTGCCTAACAGTCGGGACCCACCTGGTCGAAGCGTACGTAGCGTTTCATTCAGGTCGCGAACATGTATGTACATACTGGTCGATGTAGAGACACGCACGTGTCGTAGTAGATGCGCGCACGTAGCATGTACACGTATGTACATCGGCCAGTGTGCAAGAAAGAAAATACGGCCACGTACGTACATATTGGCAGGGTCTCGAACGCCTACTCGCGCATACGTACGGCCAAGGCTCGTGTACATGGATGGGTCGGAACGGAGAAACAGCGTCGTCGTCGTGTTCATGGGGAGCCAACCGGCTGGGTCGGAACGGAATGTGTCGTCATGTTCATCGGGAGGGCTTGGACGGAACAACCGATGGAAACCAGGCCTGGCGTACCGCAGAACGGAGGAAACGGCCTTGTGTTCGACCGGCCATGTTCGAAACGGGATCCTGTTCACCGGGAGGGGTCTAGCGTACCGCAAAACGGAGGAAACGGACCTCCTGCGGTCGAAACGGAGGTCCTGTTGATCGGGAGGGGTGTGGCGTACGCCAAAATGGAGGAAACGGACTTGGGTTGGAGCGCTACGGTCGAAATGGGGGTCCTGTTCATCAGGAGGGGTGTGGCGTACCGCAAAATGGGACTTCACGGGATACTGTTCATCTCCACCGTCGACCCCCTCCAGCCTCCACGGGCTACTGTTCATCCACCGTCGACCTCCTCCAGCCTCCACTTGCGATTTTTCATCCACGGGCTCCTGTTCATCCAGCCTCCACCACGCACTACTCCACCGGCTATTGTTCAACCAGCCCTCTCCACGAGCTCCTATTCAACCACCCCTCCACGGGCTACTATTCATCCTGCCCTCCACTATCTACTGTTCATCCTGCCCTCCACGGGGTGGTCCTGTTCATCCTGCCCCAACCGGCTCGATCGATCGGGGGTACTGTTCATCTAGAGGCAACACCACGGGGTCATGTTCATCAACCCCCACTAGGAACTGTTCATCCAACCCCCCCCCCCCAACACTCACTGTTCATCTAGAGGCAGCATCGATCGGCTTCGGTTAGCAGCAGTAGCGAAGGAATCGCTCGATCGGGTTCAGTTAAGAGCCATCGATCGATCACTCTGGTTCAGTAACGCGTAGCCTGCAGTGCAATCGCTCGGGTTCAGTTAGAGCCCAACGCCTCACTCGGGTTCAGTTAGAGCACAACGCCTCACACACACGCGCGTACGTACGAGAGAAACGCGCATCGCTCGGCCCCCGACCACCCACCGTAACCGGGGACTCCCCGATATTTTCCACGCCCTTGCTTCTACCACGGTTTTTTCCGTCATGGATGGCCCAAAGAATGTCATGCAACTGCGTCTCCGGCCCGCCCAGGACAAAAAGCCCATTTTCTGTCATGATTTTTTGTCATAGAAGTAGGACCCCACCACATTTATGATGATACCGGGTTTTGTCACAATTATCGTCATAGAAGTGTCATAAGTATGACAGAAAAAAATTTGTTTGGCCCAAAATGTCACGGATATGTCTTTTTTGTAGTGTTGGGTTGTCACCCTCACTGGATGAGGTGATATAAGCCGGCAATTTGAGGCAATCTTCCAGGTATGTTTGTTTATTGTGGGATGAATAGGCGAGCTTTGATAACTCGCCCTAGTTATAGACTTTAAAGTCACCAGAAAAAATTTATATGGGACATCATGACCCACCAGGCGTGAATCGCCAGGGCACATGTTCTCTACTTGTGTGCAGGGAATATGATAACATGACCTACGTGATTGATAATATTATGAGCATAAGCAGCAGATCTTCAGCATCAGATCGGTGGTTTAATGTATTATGCAAATAAACATGCACGATGGCATGGCAGATCATTGTTTTCAGCTAGCCTATTACAAGGCGTCAGACGGCCCAAAAGAATATGTGTTTTTCTATGCACAAATTCTATGTGGTAGTTTGCAAACCGACCCTTTGGTCAGTTCTCATGGTCCTGGCGGGTTGCGGATTCCGGGTCATCCTGCGCCGGCTCTTCACGCCTGTCATCTGGAAGTCAGATGTGGCCCAGTTAAACCCAGTCAAAGCTTTCAATACAGCTTCATCATCTATGAGGGTCGACGGGTCAATATTGGGAGCGAAGGTGTGCTTACGTGTTGGTGGGATGAGATCCACAGCATCATGAACCGGTGCTGCTACCCTTGAGTTTTCTTTGGTGTAAGCCGCCTGACATTTTGACAAGTCAGTCTCTTCAGCTAGCTTGCTTGCTAAAGGGCGCATTTCCCTTACACATTTGGAGAAATCTGCTGCTTCGAAGGGAGGCATGTCCTCTTTCAATCTTGGGCAGTCGATGGCCAACTTTTCTGGGTCCAGTTCTGCCTGCCATGCCTTTTCCCGACTCAGCACGGTGATGGCACCAGCTCTGGCCGCTGATCGCTTTAGCTCTTCAACTCTTTGAGGCGGCACGGATAATTTCTCCAGCACTTCCTTGATGAGTGAAGGTGGTTGCTTCTTATGTGAGATAGCGGATATAGCCCGTTGAGCGCCGGTGTATAACTGTTCCACAAGGGTATACACAGCTTTAAGCTTCACACACATATCTTCACCAAGGTTGGAGCTTCTGGAACCTGCATTGGCAAAGATATTGATAAATTGGCTGAGGGTTATTATATGTTGGTGGTGAAAGATTGAAGTATAATGTTACTTACCAAAGATGGTGGCTGTCCTGCTATTAATTTGACGCTTCAGACCGGATAACTCGTTAGTCACCGGCTTAAGAGCAGCCTCTGCATCTTCAGCTCTTTTCAATAGAGTCGCCTTCTCCATATCCCAGCTGTTCCTCTTAGCATTGAAATCCTTTTTCAACTTCTCAATGTCTTCCAAAGTGGTTTTCAGTTCTGATTTGGCCTTGGAAGTTTCAGATTGCTGAGTTTGGATGTTCTACCGCAGATCCACCACTTGGGATTCCTTCATATTTAATTCAGCCTGTGAGACAAAGAGATTAAGCAGCAGTGTGTGGTTATTTTAATCATCTTATTTGTCCCAAGCATAATACAACCATTTTACTTGGCACTTGGGGGCTAATGTGTATTGCTCTTTTTTAAAGGCAAATCTTTATGACCCGGTTAGTTTCTTAAACGAAAACCGGTTCATGGGGGCTACATATGAGGAT
Organism: Triticum urartu; assembly: GCF_003073215.2. Classification (NCBI taxonomy): domain Eukaryota; kingdom Viridiplantae; phylum Streptophyta; class Magnoliopsida; order Poales; family Poaceae; genus Triticum; species Triticum urartu. The sequence continues at coordinate 104,641,970 of NC_053027.1, forward strand.
TTGTTCATAAGTATGGTGATAAGTCCCAACTTAGCTATGCAGCTTAAGCCGGCCCTTGGGGGCTACATATGCAGATTTTAGCACTACAATTTGAAGTCACGGCTTAACCTTCCAGTTTAAGCCGGCCATTGGGAACTACTTGCTTTCATTCAGCAGAGTTAAAAAATTGCGATGGAATAGCTACAAGGTCAAAGATGCTATTTAATTAAGTCTACAATATGTTCAATTCTTTCATATTCAGTAGACTTGGCGGTCTATTCTGCTAATATTAGTAGAATAACTATTCTGATAACACTTCCGTACTGCATGCTCAATGCGAGGGCACTGCACTTTCAGTAGCAAAGGTACTGCAACACAGAGACTAGTGAACTTCATGTCGAAAAAAACTGCACGTTGTGTTTTCTCGGTACTATTTTCGCTCTAATTTTTAACCGTTTGTCAGAACGGGGCATATAATAACCGTTGAAAAGCTATGGATTAGGCGCAACTTTGACATGTTGAACACTTTTCGAGATTTATCGCGGTTTAAGAGCAGTTTTGAAAATGGTGGGCGCCCAACGAGTGGCAGTGAGCGTATTTTTCCGTTTTTTAAACCACTTATCGGAATGAAGCAAATGATACACCATTGGAAAGATATCGTCGAGGCGCATCTTTTTCATATCTATTACTTTCTCTAATTCGTTATTGTTTAAGAGCAGTTTCAATTTTACTAAATCGCGAATTCTGTTTTTCAAAAAAAATCAATTTTTAGGTACTGTTTTCGCTCCAATTTTTCAACCGTTTGTCAAAACGAGGCATGTGATATGCTGTTGGAAAGCTACGGACAAGGCGCAACTTTCATATGTTGAAATGTTTTTGAGATTCCTTATGGTTTTTAGTAAATTTTGAAAATCATGCAATGGACGACGAGTGGCAACGACCGTTTTTTGTAATTTTTCTAAAACAGCTCGTCGGAATGATCCAAACGCTACGTCGTTAGAAAGGTATCATCAAGACGCAACTTTTTCATGTAGAATGCTATCTCTAATTCTTTATGGTTTAAGAGTAATGTTAAAAATACCGAAACACAGACACTCTATTTTTCGCGAGACCAAAATCGTCGTGTTTTCTGCATAAAACACATGAACACACTGCTTCAGACCAAAAACTGCACTGCATCAGATAGTCAAGTGAGCTTTCAAGGTTTCTTTCATCATTTTATAAAAAAAATTATTTTGACTTTTTTTCTAACAAGTGGACCGTAGAGACTGAGCGAGTGAACCACATCTGATAAGAAGTGAACTTCTTCAAGATGTTTTGGTTTCTGTTGAGTTTTTTTAGTTTCAACTAGACTACATGGTCAATGTTTAGTGAGCTGCATGAAAGGGGCAAATGGGGTGCATTAAAAATTACATTGCATCAAAGAATGTTACCTCCCACCAACATTATTTTGATTTTTTAAAAGAACAAGTGAACCGCACAAAAACACAAAGTACTACACGGTCGAACCAACCAAAGTACTTTCTATATTGCGCCACTGTCTATGGTCGCTGATGATGTTCATGGGCACAATACATCCATCAGTTGTTTTACATAGCCACACACACATACATACACACAAAATCAGCACTAGCACCTGCCAGAGCTGCAATAGAGGATCAGCAGAACTGTATTTTGAGGACCAACCGAGCTGCAATAAATCAGAAACCTGCACCAGCTTGGACATATCCTTGAATAGTTTTAAAAAAGAAAATTTCTAACTGAATTGCGCACGCCGCCCATCTGAGCTGCACACCAGGGCCATCTCAACCGCTCGCGTGCGCGGCATCTCTGGCATCGCCAGCGAACTGCATGGCGGCGCTGCCGGGCACATCAGCCCTCCGGTAAACCTTTTCTATTACTACGTCCAAACTAGTAGACAAGACTGGTGAACTGCATTATTTTAACTATTTGTGTTCTTTTGTTCTAGAACTTTTCTGTTACACCATTATATTGTTATCTTCGCATTAGAAAAAACTGCATGTATATGCAATACGTACTACAAGATGCCATAAGGGAACCACAAACATGGTGAAACTAAAACAAACAGCAAAGATGAACTACTAAAGAAATAATTATGCGGCCGGCCACCATAGTGCAGTGCACTTGTCTCCCGCCGCGTGCAAACAAGAAGTGTAGGAGAGAGCTGCAGGTGAGAGCCGTAGACTGCACGCCACACTCGACAGCACTGCATGATTTTCTCACTGGAAAGGGCCACCTCACCGGTCGCTCTTCAACTTCATGGCCTCGTTTGTGGACTGCACGGGTGCTGTCGCCTGGCTGCAGGGCAGGGACGCCCGCACGCTCATGCTGTTCCGGAAATTGGGCGAAGTGAGCTGCATTTCGATCCAAAAAAACACCCATATGGACGAAGTGAGCTACATCGATGCGGGAGTGCTGCCAGACCTGCCAAATAGAGGAATTGGAGGGAATCAGGCAACGTAGTGGAAGAGAGGGGAGGGACTTCAACATTCACATCCGGAGGACGTCGGATGAGCCCCGAAGCCATCCCTCGCGGTGCATTGAAGTTTTCTGTAGCAAAAACAAAAAAAGTCAACAGCACGACTCGTGCGGCGGCGGAGGGGTGGGCAGCAAGAACCGGCACGCGCCTGATGGATCTGGGCAGGGGTGGAGGGGTGGGTCTCCGGCGACCCCCAAGCTCAACGTAACCCCTCCAATCCTTGGAGTCGGCCATTGCTAACGCCCCCAGGACGGCTACAACCGGATCTGTCATCGGGTAGTCGTGGGAGGATGGTGATGGGGCAGATTCGATGGCTAGCTGACGCGGGGGCAGGTGGCCCGAGGAGGGAGGTGGTTGGAGAGGGTGTGGCGGCGTGGGGAGGTGGTGGTGCCACGGCGCGGAGAGTGAGGTGGTGCGGTGGTGCTTGGGAGAAGATGGTGCGGCGGCGCGGGGAGGGGGTGTTGCCACGGCGCGGGGAGGGAGGTGGTGTGGTAGTGCAGGGGAGAAGATGGTGCGGCGGCACGGGGAGGGGTTGGTGCCACGGCGCGGGGAGGGAGTAGTGTGGTGGTGCCGGGGAGGAGATGGTGCGGCGGCGGGCTAGAACGGGAGGCGTGTAGACTTGATCGAGGAGCACAAGGAGAGAGAGGAGGGTGGGTGACGAGAGGATAAGGTGGGGTGGGATTTGTTTTTTTAGTTTGTAGCTAACGGGGTGGGTCGGAGGGGTTAGAAGAATAACAGTCTTAAGGTGTTATCATAATAGACCCATTCTATATATATATATCAGAAGAGTTTTTGAGTGTTTACCTCAAAGCGCTCCTTCATCAGATTGACTAAGCCGGCTTCAAAGTCACGGTTGGTATGAAGGCGGTTTAGATAACCCGCATGAATCTCATGAGCATTAAATAGGGCATAACGCTCCAAGTCCAGCTTCCACTTGCCCTTGTGAGCAGCTGAAAATCCTTCCTTGGTGCTATGTTTTGACAAGACAGTGGGGTTTCCCGGTTCTGTATAGCCAAACCCGGTGACAATAACATCTTCAGCCTTTTCTTCAGCAGGCATGACAGGACTTGGCGGCTTAGCATTTGCCGGGTTAACATCCATAGAATCCATGGTGACATGGTGCTCTTCTGGCGGCGGATCATTAGTGGCAGCTTCAAGAGTTTGATGGGAAGCCTCTGACATCATTTGCTTCTCCGACTCAGTGGTGTTGGTGTCATCACCCGACTTACTTGTCTTCACATTCTTGCTTGGCTTGGCTTTACCGCTAGCAATGAGACACAAAAACATTAGTATGATGATTTACAAAGGGTTTCAAAACCAAAGAAATTCAATGTTCTCACCCTGGGGCGACTTTGGAGAGGGGGATCCGAGTCCCATTGGAGTCACCAGATGAGGAGTGAGAAGTTCCCTAATAGTTTGAATCAGAAGGGTTAATAGGTTGTCAAATAAGACCCGCCTTTGGAAAAGCTAAGTCGGAAATCTGTGAAACCTCTGCTCGGCGCTTGCGAGGAACCGGCGTGTTGGGTAAGCCAGAAGAGAGATTCCCACCGCCTCTATTCCGGATCGTGCGGCGAACTTCGTGCTGCTGCTTCTTCAAAATAAAGTTGGGATCCAAGTAAGCTAAAGGGTGAGAAAACCTTACTCTCCGGCTCGCTTGATGAACTCTCTGTCTTGGCAGAGGTTCTGAGTAGGAGGAAAGGATAGTTACCTCTTCACCATCTGCATTGCTGGCCTCCGCGTCATCCTGATAGAAATCAATGTCAATAAGATGAGCAAAGAAAGAGCCAAGGGAGTCAAGTTCTACCTTCGACTCATCATCCAGAGTAAAAAGATCAGTTGTATCTGCCTTCTTTTTGGCAGGTTTCTTGGTCACCTTGGTCTTGTTTATGACCTTCTTGGCCGGCTTATCTTGGAGTTTCTTATTCCAAAAGGGGGAGTCAGCCTGCAGAAGTTCAAGTAATAATGAGAAGGCAGATTGATAATTAAGGATTTAGTGAAAGTTGTTCGAATACTTACAGCTGGCGGCTTGTTGAGGGTACAGAAGGGATTCAACCCCACTTTACTGCAAGTCTCTAAACTCTCGTTGAGCAGAGTCTTCGTCATATCATTGATCTTTTATCTTCCAGATGAATTAGAGAGTAACACAATGGATCTTTGACATCGCCGGTATACTCACACATTAAGCCGGATCGGCGACTTAAGGGCAAGATTCTCCATGCGACCTAGCATCAAACCAGATTGACTCCAATCAAACCATTGGCCATCAAGGCTCTGATCTTTGAAAAAATGGGCATATATTTGGCCCGTTCTTCTGTGATGATCGATTCTGGGAGAGGATGTCTGTTGCTAAGCAGGTTTTCACGGTAACCTGGCACAGGATTTTCGCCTTCTAGAGAGGTGTCTTTGTAGTAGAACTAAGTCTTGTTCCAGTCCTTAGGATGGCTGGGAGGTGTGACAGTAGGAAAAGTGGCTTCTTTCTGACTCTGAATGGAAATGCCACCTAGTTCTAGGTTGGGCCCGTCTATGAACTCTGTTTGGCGGTTCAGGTAATAGAATTCCCTGAACAGTTCTATAGTGGGCTCCTGTTGAAGATACACTTCGCAAAACACTTGGAAGTTGCAGATGTTTGAAACAGAGTTGGGCCCAATATCTCGCGGATGGAGTTGGAAGAAATGCAGCACATCACAAAAGAATTTTGAGTCGGGCGGAGTGAACCCCCGGAGCATGTGATCAGTAAAAACTACGACTTCTCCTTCTTTTGGATCAGGGGTGGTTTCTGTTCCTCAGTCTCTCCAGTGGATAATGTTCATTGCGGCTAAGACACCCACTTGAACATGCTCATTCAGCGTCTGCTTTGTAACCCGGGAGGCGACCCAGTTGCATGAAGTGACGGTTTTGGTGATTTTGTTGATGAAAGCCTAGAAAGGAAAATATTGTCGGATTAAGGTTATGATGTTAAGCCGTCCAGAGATCAAAAAATAAGTGTGTTAAGAAAGGCCAATTCGTATGCAAAAAATATGTGTTATATTGGTTGGCATGATTACACTAGAAGACGATGCCGGGTTACATAGATTTTGAACATATACTGACGGCTTAAAGAGGGCCTAATGGTGTATAGCGGGTTACGGCCTATCATATAAACCACCAGCACGGTTGAAGTTACAATTGCCTAGAGGTCTATAAATGAAATTTGTCTATGTACTGAACAAACAGGTTCCACGGATCGGTTCTATGATTTTGGATCTACAGCAGCTCAGAAAATAATATAAATTACTAAACCTAGTTACAGCGGCGGAAGAACACGCGAGCTGGGTATTGCATCTCAGGAGGACATAACGCATCTGTGCTTAGGAGACAAAGGCTAAAACTACTGACGCATCAAGTTTGTATTGCGTTTGGATCAAATTGAGCATGTGCAAGAGGACAATGGGGAGTTTTTGATGGACACCGGAGAACTTCGATGAATTGTGTGAACCCTAGTACAGATCTGATGCGAAGCAGAATGGGTGCCTATTGATGTTCTTGAACAGCGGAAGAGTTCCGTGTTTCTCTGGTCCGTTCAGGTCGATGCAGCAGCCGGAGTTGAGGACACTGGAGGAAGACAACGGCGGCGGAGCTCGGGTTTGTAGAGGCGTCGCAAGGAGGAAGACGAAGACAAGAAGGCAAGGGTAAAAAGTGAAAGGAAGGACCCCTACCCCTATTTATAAGGAAAAGATAAGATGGCGGGCACGGGAATCAAGGAGGCCGAAAATGAATATGCGGCTATGTGAAGGCCTCGATTTTTGGGAGGTCCATTAAGATAGAGATCTGTTGAGATGTCTTGGGCTTTGTGCAAAGTTAATGCGCAGTGATGTCATGACGGGTTATCACGGTTCTGAAATGTGACGTCATGGCGGGTTACAATGAATTGATGAGGAATTGATAATGGAAGATGCTGTTGAGTCAAGAGGTGAAGATTGATGTGAGCAAGTTCAAATCAACCTAGGGCTTAATGTTGGGGATATAACTACTAGGTATGACCAGCCCAAGAGGGGTCGGGTCATGCCATTGGCGGCTTAAAGATGAAGAGTCCCGATAAGGGCCAAGAAGACATGAAGATGGTGGTTCATAGAGCAAGCCTATTGCAGGCCCAAGACCCGGGGGCGACCTGAGGCCCAAAGGGATGAGCCGCCATATGTTAACTTGTTCTGTAAGGCAAGTTTAGTTAGAAACCGAGCCGGTCACGTTTGTGTGAGCCGGCCAGGACTTTGTAAGCCGCGGGGCATCAACCTGTATATAAAGGGGTGACCCGACGATGGGTTAACTCAGGAAACAATCAATCGAGCGCTAGGTCAAGCGTATTCGCTCCCTAGTAATCGAAACCAAAGCAATACAACCTAAAGCGGGAGTAGGCTTTTACCTCATTGAGAAGGGTCGAACCTGGGTAAACTCTCTGTGTCCTTTGTCCTGTTCAACCCCTTCAAGCTAACCTAGTTGTGATGGCTCCACACGTAAGTCCTTTTGCTATGATATCTGCCATGTTAAGTCCACAACAATGTCAGAGGCCGGAGGTAGAAGACGGAGTCGATGACGTTGTAGGGCGTTCGGCGTCTCGTGGCTTGGTGGAGACGACACTTACGACAGAGGCAGAGTTTGTAGACACGGTGGGAATACAAGGGAGCACGGTGGCTGCGGTTACTATGGTGGCGCGGCTTCGATGGCTTCGCCATGGCATCAGGAGGGAGAGGGAGAGGGCTGCATGGTGAATGGGGAGGTCATCCATATCGGACAACAACGAGGGGGTCATCCACGTCATCGACGTGGCCTGGGGAGGCAGGTAGGCAGCTCGTGTGGCGCGCGTAGCACGCATGAGTCAGGCACGCGCCTGGCGTCCTACTGGCGGGAGGTTGAAGACGCCCTTGTCCCTAGTGGGTTGGGCCTGCTACAGTGCTGGTCCGCAGAGGTAAGCGCCATGTATGTTTTCTTTTATGTTTATTTCTATTTTCTTATCCATTTGCCACTGTTTCAATTTCAAAACAGAATCAAAACAGTACCAGAAACCCTTTGAATATTTTTATGTTGCTAAATGGAATTTTCCAAATGCACATAAAATATTTGAAAATATATATCTAAATTCAAATATGATAATGATTTAAATTCATTTCCCAGAATATTCCTTAAAAATGTGCACTATTTTTTGTTTGGCTCCAAACCCTTGCCAAAATTATCAAACATTAATGAAGGGCATTTTGGGTTCATTGAAAATATTTTATTTCGATCCTAGTTAAATTTCATTTGGTGCTAGGGTTTGAACATCCCCATTTCAAATTCATTTGAATTTTAAACATGATGCATGGACGATGATGAAACTATTTATAATCAATTTCTAGGGTTGTGACAACTCGAAACAATTATTCCGCCGCCACAAGCCTGTGTTCTTCCGCGATCCCATCTAGAGGCCTGTGCCGGTACTCTATCGCAGGGGGAATCGATCATGGAGGGCTTTTACATCAACCTAGTTGCACCTCTGATGATGTGTGAGTAGTTCCTACAGGACCTATGGGTCCATAGTGATTTGCTAGATGGATCTCTCTCTCTCTCTCTCTCTCTGATCTTTAATACTAAGTTCTCCACGGAGTTCTATTTAATGTAATCTTTTTTGTGGTGTGTTTGTTGGGATCGATGAATTGTGGGTTTATGATCAGACTACCAAAGTAATTGAGTTATATTCTGAACTTTATTATGTGTGATTGTTATAGTTATGTAATACTTTCTGATCTATGAGTTTTTTTGGCCCAGTTGATGATTAGATCTTCAGTGGAAGTGGTGCATGGTAGTAGGTTCAATCTTGCGGTGTCCTCACCTCATGTCAGAAGGGGTAGCGAGGCACATATTTGTATTGTTGCTACTAAGGGTAAAACAACGGGGTTCGATCCATATTGATTGGTCTTATTTTGTCTACATCGTGTCATCATACTTCATGCATCACTCTCTTAATTTGTTATGAACTTAATACCTAGAGAGGCAAGCATAGAAGCACTCTCGAAGTGGAGTAATAGTAGTAGATGCATAATCGTTTTGGTCTACTTGTCACGGATGTAATACCTATGTACTGATCATGTCATGAATAACATCATAACTATGCGCTTTTCTATCACTTGCCCAACAACAATTTATCTACCCATCGTATGCTATGTTCTTGAGATGCCTCTAGTGAAAACTATGGCCCCCAGGTCCATTCACCATATTTACTAAAACCCTAAAAATTTGCTGCAATTTATGTACTTTTATTTCCTTTTGCAATTTATATATCTTTCACTATCAGAATTAATCCTTGCAATTAACAGGAACAAGGGGATTGACAACCCTCTTGCCGCGTTGGGTGCAAGTATTTTGTTTGTATGTGTAGGTATTGTCGACCTTTGTCTGTGTGAATCTCCTATTGGTTCGATAACTTTGGTTTCTACTGAGGGCAATACTACCCGCTACTATATTGCTTCTCCTTTCCTCTCCGGGGAAAACCCAACGCAACTCACAAGTAGCACCCACTGCTACCGCCCTGCCATGGTCAGCCATGGACGTGCATTGCAGCCGTGAGCTACCAGATTTGGTCGAGGCTCGACCGTGGGCATCCTGATACGATCGGGGGTCAAGCCTGCGAGCTCATCCTCCCCTCCCGACGGCCTCAAGCGCACCTCCTACCCCACCCTACTTACCCTCTCGACGGCGTCCGACGTGGATCCCCCTCGATAACGTCCATTGAAACGACGCAGGAGGAAAATGAGGTCACCGGTGCTAGGGAAGAAGGGGCAAAGAAGAAGCTGACATGTGGGCCCACCTGTCAGAATATCAGACTTAACGGTCAACCTAACATTCAAACAAACATGTGGGTCCGCTCTGCATAATCCGGATCCAATTTTAATCATCCAACCATTAGCGTTTTTTTGGAACATTCAACCAATTTTGTGATAACTTTTTGTGAAATTAAAGTAAATGGTAGTTTTTTGTAACCCTAGCCAAAAATGTGAAAGTTTTTTTTTCTTATTTACTCCATTGAACGTGTGCCGATGAATATTTAAGAGCTTTTTATTGGTTTCCTTCAATCATGGTTGACTGTGGAGACTGGAGAGAGATGCGCCTGTCTTCTTAATAATCAAAATCTAGTTGAGTTATTTTCGGTGGAGAGATGAAATTTTCCTACTTGGCTCCGGGCCGATGATTAAAAAAATTACAAAGCTACTATTTGCAACAAAATCTGTCTCTTTTGTTTTCGGGAATGGAGAGCGAATCTGAAAAAACATTTCAGCGGCATAATCCAAAACTGATAGTGTAGAAAATGTGAACATGTTTCCTTTTTGTTCTTTCAAGAGCTAACATGAACTCCCGTTACCGTAACTCTCTTATTGACCATCTGTCGTTGGACATGCACCAGAATTGTGCTGTCTGATTTCTAGCCTGGACGTCTCTTTCAAAGTGAAAGTTTCGCATCATCCAGCCAACTAAACTCGCATCGCTCTGTCGTCTGTACTACCGAGGAACCGCAGGGCGTTTATGGGGATGAGGGGCAGTTCGCGAGGCAATCCTGCAGCGACCCATAGCTGCAAGACCCCAGTGGTTCACAGCACCAGTAGTTATCGCCTTGAGAACCACCTCCGCAAAAGTTTGGCCGGCACACGTCAAGGTTGACCTCGCCGGCGCCGCCGCCGCGGCCTCGAATCTTGAAATCCGGACGACGGCGACGATAACCATCAGTTACAAACTCGAAGAAATAACATGCACTTACATTCTGCGGATAACGCGTGGCATACAAGGAGGACAAGGAGTAGCACGGTTGCTGCATTTGCTTTCATCTGGCAGTCGAACCTTCTCTGCATCATGTATGATCTGTTAAGGATCTATGTGCAGATAGATGGATGGACTGGTGGACACAACTGTTGTGCTATATATATGTACAGAGGCACCAGAACATGGTAAGCAATTATTGCTCTCTTGTGTGTGTGTGTAGGTAGCACTTATTTCTTATTTACAGTTTACTAAATAAAGATGGAGCGCGAAGCAACATGTGGTTGAGTTGGTTAGGTGGACAGTGGTATCCCAACCCACCAGGGTTCAAATCCTGGTGCTCGCATTATTCCTGGATTTATTTCAGGATTTCTGGCGATGCGCTTTCAGTGGGAGGAGACGTTCCCGTCGACGACGAGGCGCCTACGGATAAGGTGTGGTGTGTGCTCCCCCCGTCTGGTGGGGGACACAACTGCTGTGCTATATATATGTACAGAGGCATCAGAACATGGTTTTTTCGTGTGTGTGTGTAGGTAGCACTTATTTCTTATTTACAGTTTACTAAATAAAGATGGAGCATTAGGAAGGTACTCCTCCCCACCCCAATTCCATAATAAAAATAGGAATTTATAAAATCAAAAACTTACCACACGTCAATGCTCTAGGGCAATTTAAACATATCTTGTTTAAGTTTGCATGCCATTAACATCCAGCTCAACTGCTGAAGAAATGGTATGTGTTTCTTGATTTAACAATTTATTTATTTTGTGCAATATCCTACAAACCTGATCAAAATCGGTAGAAACATGATTAGGAAGGAAGTACGGTCGAATAAATTTGTATCGGAATCACAGCCAAGTACAGTACACTAAAACATTGAGCCTTCAGTCGTTGCTGTTCATACATTCCATTTCAAGGTCATATATAAACCCCACACTTGTGGCCGTATGCATCACCCAGATGCAAAGACCGGGGGTCATCCTCCTTTTCTAAAAAATATATATAAACCCCACACTTTTTTTGAAAGTAAAAGGTAGAGATCGCTCTACCTTATATATTTCAAATAGGCCGTAGCCTGGGGGACAAAAGAGTCCATTACAGGAATCAAGAGGAACGCACCAAGGTGCGAAGAGACAGAGAGGAGAGGAAGAGAAGGAAGGAGAACATCAGAAAGCTACATCATAATTAGTTGGACAAACAAAGCGCCCAAGTCTTCAAATCATCCTTGTCATGTTGCTGCTTAGCTCTGTGCAGCCAAAGACGAAGCAAGTCCGTAGCATAGAACCATGTGTATGGGTCAAACCAGGAAGTACTGTTAAAAACGCGATCATTCCGAGCATGCCATAGAGTGAAGACACATGCTGCAAGGGCAACATTCCATTTCCTCTTGAGAATTGGTTGCTGGGAAACGCGCACGAAGAAAGAGAGAAGATCAGGGGGAGCACAAGCCAACGGGTTCAACTGCAGCTTGCCCCAGAGATGTTTGACAGACCGACACCGCAGTACCACATGGTCAATGGACTCCACAGCGGGGCAGATATCACAGTCAGCATTGGAGACAAGCGCAAACCAGCCTTTTTTGAACATGTTGTCCCTTGTGTTTAAGCGCCCATGAAAAGCCAGCCAAAGAAAAACCTTGTGCTTGTTAGGAATGATCCTATCCCAAATCCTCTGCTCAAAAGCACACCGCATTCCCCGGAAGGTGAGCATCTTGTAGAAATAACATGTAGCAAGCTCCTTCCCAAAGAGAGAAGAGACCCGGTGATCAACATTGGCGTCAGTCGGAGTGAAATTTGCGATGAGGTCAAGCAGGACCTGCAACTCTTGTGTCACTGTATGCGAGAGATTTGGGTGCAGTTGTATATCCCAACCATCCTGAGTAATTTGCGATGGGATTGAACATAGCTTATCCTTGGCAAAAGAGTATAAAACTGGCAGCACAAACATCAACCTTCCAACCTAGAGCCACTGATCTTGCCAAAATGAAACGAGAGCCCCGAAGCCAAGCGAGCAGCAAGAGGAAAACAAGACCAGCGGATATAAGTTTTGAGACCTCTCCAGAAAGTTGTGTTGCGCGTACTGTTGCCACTGGGTAAGTTATTTCTATAGTATTGCGAAGCCAGCCATTGATAGCATGGTATGTCTGAAAACTGAAGAACTTTGGCCACAAACTTACACATCATAGCTTGGTTCTGAGCTGATAGATCCCTGACTCCCAGGCCACTCGCGCATCGTGGCTGGATAACCTTGTCCCAAGCCACAAGACAGTGGCCGCCCGAGGTTTTGCTCTTTCCTTGCCAGAAGAAGGCGCGTAGCAAACCCTCCAGCTTAGAGATGGACTCCTTTGGCCATGGGAAGCAAGTCATGAAGTAGCTCGGAATGTCGGCAAGCACCGAGTTGATTAACGTAAGCCTGCCTCCCCATGAAAGAAAAGTAGCTGGCCAGCCCGACAGCCTCTTGTCAACTTTATGAATCACTGGTAGGAGCATACCATGAGTAATCTTATGCAGAGACAAAGGCAGACTGAGGTACGTGCACGGGAAGGAGGAGACTGGACAACCAAGAAGCTGAGCAATCTCCAACGTAGTATCAACCTCAACTGAAACCAGGACCAACGTGCTTTTGTGGAAGTTTATTTGCAGACCGGAGAAATCCGAGAAAGCAAAAAGGATGTTTTTGATAACCTGAGCTTGTTGCAAATTTCCCTGGAAGATAAGCAGAGTGTCATCCGCATATTGCAAAACTGGGAATAGAACATCTGAACCGAGGGGGTGCAGCAAGCTGCCGGCCTGGAAATGCATGCAGCATAGACGTTGAAGCACATCCGCAACCAAGATGAAGAGGTATGGAGAGAGAGAACCCCCTTGACGGAAGCCCTTCTTGGCAGAAAAAACATCATCAAGCTCCCCATTCATTAAAACACGCGATTTGCCAGTGGATAACAAGGAGGAAATCCATTGGGTCCATTTCTGGGGGAAACCACGAGCTTGTAAGATCTGCAAAAGGCAGCTCCAACTCACATTGTCAAAGGCCTTTTGAAAGTACAGCTTTAAGGCGATAACCGGCAGCTTCCTTTTATGAGCAGTCTAAACCAGCTCAGTGGCTAGAGCAAAGTTTTCAATGATTGAATGACCTTTCAAAAAACCCGATTGCAAAGGGTGCACCAAATCTGGAATTTGGCATTGAAATCTGTTTGTTAAGACCTTAGAGACCAATTTGGGCATACTGTGAACCAAGGAGATAGGTCTATAATCGCCTAAAGCAAGCGGAGTATCTTTCTTAGGCAGCAAAGTGATATAGGCCATGTTAATCCCTTCCAGCAATACATTGTCTGCATGAAAATCAGCAAAGAACTTCAGAATATCATCCTTGATCAGATGCTTAAAGGCCTTGTAGAACTCATTAGTGAAGCCGTCCGGGCCAGGGCTCCTGTTATTGGGGGCTCCATTGATGGCGGACACAATTTCTGCCCAAGTAAAATCAGCCACGAGCTCGGTCAGGTCCGTTGGCGCATATAAGGAGCTGAGCTGAACTATAGGCAAAGACACAGCAGGCTGACCTAGCAGACTTTTGAAGTAGCTAGTAGCCAGGGCCAAGTTGAGATTGTTCTGGTAGATCTCCACACCGTCTTGAACAAGGACCTTAAATTTGTTTCTACGGGCCTGAAAATTTGCAGCAGCGTGAAAGAATTGGCAGTTCTCATCTCCAAACACGCACCAATGTACCTTAGCACGACGACGCCAAAGAGCAGTTTGCCATAAAACTAGCTGCTCAACCTTGGCAGAGGCGAACTCCCGAAGCACCACTTCGAGAGTCGAAAGGGGGCGCCTTTCCTCAACTACATTCAGGAAATTCGCCACCTGCTTGTTGTTGTCTCAATATACTCTGAGGCTTGATTTCTTCCTGCTCCAAGCGCGGATGACAGCTCTAACTCTTCTCATCTTGAAACTGATGACAGAAGCTAAAGAGAGCATGGTTCTGTGTCCCCTTGTCCAGCTGTCAACGATGATGCTCCTAGTTTCCTCCATCGCTAGCCAGTGGTTTTCCATCCTAAACAAGATGCCTCTCATGGCATTAGTATCGAACTGAACCAAAATGGGTGCGTGGTCAGAAGTAGTGGCAGGCACAATGGCAACAGTGGTCTGCAAGAAACCGAGGTTCCAAAAGGCATTGACCAACACACGATCTAACCGAGCCAGCGTAGGAGAACTTCTCTTGTTGGACCAGGTGAAAAATCTGTTATCCAACTGAATATCATCCAGGCCATTAGCCCTGACCCAGGAATTGAAAGTTTCCATGACTCTCCAGTTGATATTACCTCGAGATTTTTCAGAAGCAAACCGGTACATATTGAAATCGCCCGCAACCATCCAAGCCTCAGCTGGCATAGCAATATTGCTCATAGCTTCAAAAAAAGAGGCCTCTCCCGATTCAAACAAGGAGCATACACTGATGTGAGCACAAAAGAAACATTGGTAGTTGTGGATGAAAAGCTGACAGTAACATGGTACTTGTGTGTTGAGATTGGCTGGCCAGTCACCACAGTTGAGTCCCAGGCAACAAGAATGCCCCCCGAGGCACCATCAGAGGGAGAGGTCGCATGATTATAGAGATTGGCGGTAAGAAAACTGCGTAGCTTGGACTGAGAGAGAACTTGTAGTTTTGTCTCCTGCAAACACACAATGCTAGAGCAGCAAGAGGTTAGAACATCACGGACTAGCGAGCATTTGTTATCATCACCGAGACCACGAACGTTCCAATTAAGTAGCTTCATAATATAAGCAAGAGCGTACAACCCATGAAGGAGACAAGAAAAAACAAATGCATGTTCAACAGAAACAAGCTACTGATAACATGAAGCCCATAGGAGGGGCGATAGCAGACTCGATACAAACTGACTGATGAACATAGCAGCAGCAAACTAGCTTGGACAGGACCTAACTGCAGAACTAGACCGAGCATAGGATAAAAGGAAGAATTATGAACTAACTTAACATAGAGCAGAGCTGAAACAGGTAGCATTGGATGGCATTTATAAAAGCATGCACTACACATCAAGAACATTGGAGACGCACTAGCTGGCAGGAGCAGAGCTGCTGGCAGAAGCAATAGCTGGTTCACGTGATTGGGCTTGGTCCAAGATGGCATTGGCATTGAGGTCACAATGCAGAGCAATTTGCTTGAGTTTGCCCCTGGTCAGAGGCGCGGGCGTGCTCAGCAGCGGCAACTCCAAGAGACCAGCCACCGCCACCGCCTTGGCCTTCTTGCGCCTCGAGGAAGAGGCACTTGAGCGGCTGCCAGAGGAGCCACCGCTGGAGGTAGAAGCAGAGGCCGCAGCCTTATGCTTGGAGGAGCGCTGCACCAAACCCAGGCATACCCGTCGTATGCAGCATAGATGCGGGGGCTGCGACGGGGGGATGGAGAGGCAGCCACCGGCGCCTGGACGGGCTGGCCACCGAGGAGCTACCCATCTGAGCCGGAGGGGGGGCTCCTGCTCCGCCGGCTCAGATGCAAGCCCCAAGTTGAGGTCGAGAGCCTACACCTGGATAGTCGCGGCCGGCCTGAGCGAGAAACCGAAGGGGGCGCAGGCGAAGGGAAAAGCTGGAGCGTAGGCGGGGAACGGTTGAAGTCGCCGGCCTCCGGCTCACGCGGCGGCTTGCGGCAACTGCAGAACGCCGTTGCGATGTGGGAGGGGAGCGCAGCGTAAGCCCCATGCCTGAGATCTGTGGCCGCCACCGGAGATAAATATCCGATGGGCAGCACCCCAGGTTCTGGACGCGGCACATGGGTCGCAGGCCGCGTGCACACCGGCCGCGACGTGAGGATTTAGTGAGCCCGCATGTGATCATGGCCCGGGAAAAGAGACTCAAAAGGAGGGATGTCACCACCAGCCAGGGATAGCGGAGGCCCAACAGTAGGAAGTAGGCCTGCTGGCACATTGGGCTTGGGCGGGTACTTGGACTCAATGGCCGGCAGCAGCGGCAGCGTGCGGGCACACAGCCCACCATCCACCACCTTGGGCCAGAACTTGAAAAGCAGAGAGCGACAGCTTTCCCGTGCGAGCAACCCCGTGAGGTAATCAAAGCACGGGAAATAGCCATCGTCCATCGCCACCGGGTTCACTTGCACGACGCCAGATGCGGAGCGGCAGTTGCTGAGCTCCAACTGGAAG
This sequence comes from Triticum urartu, assembly GCF_003073215.2. Taxonomy (NCBI): domain Eukaryota; kingdom Viridiplantae; phylum Streptophyta; class Magnoliopsida; order Poales; family Poaceae; genus Triticum; species Triticum urartu. The sequence goes on from NC_053027.1 coordinate 104,658,382, forward strand.
GAGAAGGTCATCACCTCTGGGTCGAAGGAGACCGTGGCACGCGGCTTGCGCACGCCTACCGCCAAAAGCGATGAGAGTAGGCAATGACGGCCCTCGTCCTCATGCCCGATCTGCGCCGCCGTGGGGAGGGAGAAAACCGCGCCCTTGGTGAGCTTGGGCTTAAAGGAGATCTTCAACATCGCCATGCAGTCCCTAACAGAGGCGAGATGCGGGTGTAGAAAGGCCCTAAAGGCCCTGTCTGCCATGCCGAGGCCATCCGCCGCCTGACCAGGGCCAGACGCAGATGCCCGAGGATGAGCGTGGCCTTGGCGTGGGGGAGCAAGTGAACGAAGATCACCAATCTCAATGTCGATCCGGCCAGCAGGGCGAGGCGGAGCAGATGGAGCACCAAGCAAGCGAGTGACGTCCCAGACCTCATTGAGAACGACGTCGGCGTAGATGCCGGCGCCATCAATGTGGTGGAACGTCAGGTGGTGTGGGATGTGCTGGAGGGCCTCCACCTTGACCAGCACGAAGATGCTCGAAAACTCGCTGCCATGCAGACAGGCATGCTCAACCCTGAAGAGGCTGGCGAAGCCGGCTACGATGGCCGTGATGCCCCGCCTGCTCCAGAGCTCAAGAGGCAGCTTTTCCAGAGAAAGGTTCACCACCTGGCGGAAGGAGAAGGAATAGGCGTTGTCGCCCGCATTATGCGGCAGGATGTGAACCAAGCGGCTTCCAACCTCCAGCGGGCTGGCGCGCACGGCGCGGGCCTGCTCAAACTCCCGCTGGAACACCACAAAGACGGTGCCCACAGCAGAGCCAGTGAAACGGACCGCCGAGATGCCAAGCAGCTGCCGGAAAACACGCCGGAGCCATGGCAGGAACGCAGCTCTAGGAGGGGAGATGTTGACTAAACAAACAAGGGAGTTTTGGTCGGAGACCATGGGATAGTGGACGCCGAGCAAAGTGGGGCGACCAAGCACTACGGGCTCCATGCTGAGGTGGGAAGGAGGGAGGCGAGGGCTGGGAGCTAGGTGTAGAGGAAGCAGGTCAAGCAAGGGGGCGGAGGCAGCGGTGTCGAAACAGGAGACGACCTGGGGTGTGGTATATAAGGCTGCGGGCGAGGACGGGGCAGAGCGCAAGGCACGCAAGGGGCACTGGAAACTAAGGTGACCGATGGCGCGGCAGAGCCAGCAAACAGCCGGATCCCGGCAATCCCGCCTGCGGTGACAGAACGAGAGACACCGGAAACAACGGCGGTGCAGGTCCCTGGGCTTCCCGTATCTAAAAAGCAGATTACGCACCGCACTCGAGGCAGGAGCAGAAGCACCCATGGCAGGATTAGAGACCAAAGCGTCTCTATAGGGAGTGGGGCTGCTCAAGGTCAGAGGAGCCTGCTGGACGCCGTCTTTGTCAGCCGAAACGTTGCCATGCGAACCAGAAATACCAAGTGGGTGATCTTCCGCGGGTTGGCTACAAGGCGGCGGCAGCAGCGAGGTTAAGGAGCTATTGCAGGTAATCAATTGATTATGCTCGGGCGTGCTGATGCATGCAACAAAGAGCTCAGCAGGAAGACCAGCGCTGCCTCCCCCAAAAACCTGGGCATGTGAAGGGTAAGCAATCAAGTGACTGCTACCGTGATGCCTAGGCGCGGAGCCAGGGCGGGGCCCAAGCAGAGACGGCAGCAAAGGGTTGGTGAGCCAAGCATCATGGCGCGAACAGGACGCAAGCTCATCGCGTGCATGGCAAGCGGACGAGCAGAAGGGGCCAAGCTGGAAAGCGACATCCTCACAGAAATGATGCCAGACCTCCAGCAATCACGGAGAACGATCTCTTTGGCAATGCACTCATGTGCAACATGGAAAAGAAAAAGACCACGCTGACGACGGCTGACCCAGTAGCCGTTGGCATGGCCCCTGAACCAGCTAACCAGGAGCGAGGCAAAGAACGCAGGGCAGAACGAAGCACCATCGTTGAGAACGGCGGCCAGCACGCCGGTGGGGCAGCAGTGACCCGCCACCGCCTCGACAGTACCGCAGCCATACTTGGCCAGCATGGCATCCTCGAAGTAGAGACCAACCATGGAGCCCAACAAGTAGCAAGCGAAAACCAGCAACCAGCGAAGCTAGATCAGGCTAGGAGCGAGCAAGACATGCATCAAGGAGGGAGAGAGGAAGGCATGCATCAAACCGAAAAGGGGTTGCAGCTCAGACTTACACCAGGAAGAACTTACAGTGGAGATTCGAGGCCAGTCGGCGAGGAGACAAAGCTATAGGCAGTTCGTGAGCTAAACCCTAATGGCGGCGCGGCGGAGCACTCAGCGGGAAGTGGCTGCCGTGGCTAGGAGCAGCGCACGGCAGGAAGGTGGACGCCGTATCCACGTGGAGCACAGCGTATTCTGTGGCCGCCGGCGCCGGATCAGCGGACGGCGGGAGTGCACACGCCTCCTAGCAGCTCAACCCACACGCTCCCTTGCCGATGGGTGGTGAATCCCACAAGTTCTCATCCCAACCATTCTATGATGAACATGTTGAGGCCTTGTTTGATGGAGAGCAAGGAATTCAGCAGGGTCTCTTCAACCACCTCTTGGCAGGGAACCAAAGAAGAAGCACATATAAACCCCACACTGAAGGCCAAAATATAAAGACTTGATAGGCTCGCTCCAGTCCCTTTGATGACTTACTTGAAATGAAGCTAACCGTTCAACACCTTATAAGAATTCACTTGGCAACTCTCCCTCCTAATGCAGATGTATTGACTACAATAATTTTATATTCTTCCAATGAGCATTCTGGTTTAGATGGTATATAGGGTACTAATAGACATAGGAGTATTACACATTGTTAGTCCATGCTTAGCTTAAAGTTAAGGTACCTGCAAAAGTAACTCATCAAGGCTATTGAGTAATGTGACTTTATGGCTTAACCATATAAAATCTCCACAACATTGTAGACCTTCAGTTATTTTCAGGACACATGCATATCAATGGAAGAATTTGGACATGGTCGTATAGCAAAGAACCGAAAACCTTTGCTCCAAAGAGATCGTGTGAGCTTCACATAGGTTTATGCACATCTGAAAAGTGAGACTGAAATGGTTTTCTTTTATGTTAGTCAGATTTTGTCCTTTCTAAACATATAGGTACCGTGGTCGGCTTTGTATGATATATGAAACAGCTGAAGAAGTATGTAAAATCATAGAAGGAACAAAGCCAAACATATATGATTTTGGAGTTCAACTTGATAAACATGCAAAATTTCTATGACTATAGTAAAAGTACTGTTTAATCAAGTTAATAGTGACTAATGTTTAGTGACATATAGAATGTTGAATGCATATATATATATATATATATAAGTGCATGAAAAAATAAAAGAGGAGCATGAAAAAGTTGGTGAAACTGAAATGGTGCATGTAGAATATTCACTTTCCGGTGTTATACCGCCTACATCAGTCCTGATAGTGCACTCAAAGAGAAGAAAATTTGTGCAGGCCGAGCTTCATCCTACACTATCTTGTTCCTATTAAATTAATCTAAAATGCATAACTAATTGAATACAATACCAGCCGTATGGATGAATTAAATAGATTCGACGAGGCTCTATAGGCCTAAGCTTGTGTTTTGCCAACAAACTTACTGCTGCTTAGTTCAGAAACTAACTCTGGACCTATTTTTTTACAGTGGCCTGGGACCTCATGTTTCTTGAATGTGATCATAAGCCACAGGACTACATACTCTCTCTTTTTTCTGAAAAGGAGTATTACCAGGACCTCTGCATCAAAATGATGCATGCAACCATTTTTATTAATTAATCATCAGAGCCTGGCAAAATGAATACAAAGATCAACCCAAAGACACCTTTGAGGCGAATAAAGTCGCTACACTTACAAGTATAAAAATGTACCCTGACCCCATCACAAACACCATCTAATTCAGTGGCCTCAAGAAGCCGCCCGCCTGGCAAGCTGAGAGTACCAACCGGTCTAGGCGTCCCGCAACGTGCACTGCATGCTCAAGCCCTAGGATCCGCTGGCACCATTTTCCACCATCCCATCTTCATGAGGTATCATTGCATAGATCTTGCTAGTCCTATCTGCCGAGGACTTCACCACGATGCCAAATAGCGCCACCAGCCTGCGCGCATCCACAAACCACTTCCAACGCTGAGACTCCACCTCTACACGCCGTCGAGACGCGTCATCTTCAACACGGTCGATGTAACACCACTCTACCAGTTGGCCCCTCCAGTGAACCTCTGCTCCAAAACAATGGCCCCAAGAGGGAGAATGGCACCACAGCCTCCGTCATCATTCAATCTAGGAGACCCAGATCTAGGGTTTCCTCCGAAACAGATGCCCCCTAGAGGAAGAGGCGCACGCCATCTGTAACTGCGCATGAAACCAAACAGTGCCAACTAGCACATAGTCCTCATGACGACGCCTTCAAGAAGGACACGGTGCCATGAGTGTCATCGCCACCCTAGGATTTTCACCCAAGAAGCAGTGAGGTGGGCAGAGGTAGGGCGGACCCGAACGACGTCTCCAGGAACGAAATCGATGCCCTGGGACATCGTCGCCTCGCGGTCGGCAGGAGCCGACCAGGGAATTATCCCAATCCGGACCCCCACCGCCTGCTCCACCACAACTCGGTGACCGGCTAGCAGCGCGGACATGTCCAGTGAGACAGAGTGCATGTAGCAAGGAATGGAGAAAGCAGTAGATCGGTGACATTGGCCGCCGCGCAGCAAGCCATGACACCAACCCTCCGATGGATCGCCAGCCACCCAATCCGATCCCTGGGAGCCCGCCCGATCGTGCCACCAAACAAGGAGGCCATACTAGGGGTTGTTGGGGAACGTAGCATGCAATTTCAGAAAAAATCCCATGATCACGCAAGATCTATCTAGGAGATGCATAGCAACGAGAGGGGAGAGTATGTCCACGTACCCTCGTGGACCGAAAGTGGAAGCGTTAGTTTAACGTGGTTGATGTAGTCAAACATCTTCTTGATTCAACTGATCAAGTACCAAACGTACGGCACCTCCGAGTTCTGCACACATTCAGCTCGATGGCGTTCCTCGAACTCTTGATCCAGCGAAGTGTCGAGGGAGAGTTTTGTCAGCATGACGGCGTGGTGACGGTGATGGTGAAGTGATCTGCGCAGGGCTTCGCCTAAGCATTATGACAATATGACTGGAGGAGTAAACGGTGGAGGGGGGAACCGCACACAGCTAAGAAAATTGATGTGCTTTAGGGTGCCCCTGCCCCCGTATATAAAGGAGGAGGGGAGGAGGGCGGCTCTAGGGGCGCGCCCAAGTGGGGGGCGACTAGGACTCCTAGTCCTAGTCGGCCCCCTTCCTTTCTTTCGGAGGTGGGAAAGGGAAGGAGAAGGAGAGGGAGAAGGAAAGGGGGGTCGCGCCCCCTTCCCCTTGTCCAATTTGGACTGCCCATGGGGGGGGGCGCCACCCCTTGTGGGCTTCCCTCTCTCTCCCCTATGGCCCATGTTGGCCCATTACTTCCTCGGGGGGTTCGGGTAACCTCCCGGTACTTCGAAAAATAACCGAAACACTCCGGAACCATTCTGGTGTCCGAATACTATCATTCAATATATCAATCTTTACCTCTCGACTATTTCGAGACTCCTCGTCATGTCCGTGATCTCATTCGGGACTCCTAACAATATTCGGTCACCAAAACACATAACTCATAATACAAATCGTCATTGAATGTTAAGCGTGCAGACCCTACGGGTTCGAGAACTATGTAGACATGATCGAGACACATCTCTGGTCAATAACCAACAGCAGAACCTGGATGCTCATATTGGTTCCTACATCACTACAAAAAATACACTTCCGTGATGATATGTGTTTGTCACAGTAGGTCGCGTTTTCTGTCATGCATGTACATCCATGACGATTTTATGACAGAATCAAGATAGTCATACCTGTGCTGTCGTAGAAGTGTTCCATGACATTACCAAAATTATCATCACAGAAGTGTCCACTTCAATGATAATAAATCGCGCGTCACAGAAGTGCTTTCGTCAAGGGTGACCAACACGTGGCATCCACCGTAACGGAACGTCATTAAGCTATCGGGTCGGATTTTGGATCCGATAACCCGTTAACAGCCCCGACCAATGGGGATTTTCCACATGTAAAATCATCACTGGCTGGAGGAGACACGTGTCAGGTCCGCGTTGGCACAGGTGTCACTCATCCAATGGGCGAGACACGCCTATGATATGTTGACACGTGGACCGGCCCATGAAGTTTAAATGGGCCGGCCCAACTGAAGGCCCACAAGATTTTGCGGACCATAATGGGCCGACCCAGCTAAAGGCCCATGAGATTTTGCGGACCATAATGGGCTGGCCCAGCTAAAGGCCCACAAGATTTTGTGGGCCATAATGGGCCGGCCTAGGTAAAGGCCTGCAAGATTTTTGTGTGTCATAATGGGCCGGCCCAGGTAAAGGCCCACAAGATTCTTGTGGATCATAATGGGCCGGCCCAGCTAAAGGCCCATGAGATTTCGCCGATATTAATGGGTCGGCCCAGCTGTAGGCCCATAAGATTTTGAGGACCCTAGTAGGCCGGCCCATTAACTGGCTGCCATGTTTTGGGCCAAATGTCGGCCCATATTTGATCCGGTCCATTAATGGTCTGCCACGCTCTAGGCCTAATAGTGGCCCATATGAGATCCGGCCCGTTAAAAGCCTACCATGTTCTGGGCCAAATTACGGCCCAGATCAGTCTGGCCCTTTAAGAGGCTTTAGGCTCAATTATGGCCCATATCAGATTCGGCCTGTCAACTGGACACTATGCTTTTGGGCCCACTTGCTAAAGGCCCACTTAGTAATTTAGCCTGATATTAGTTTTGGCCTGTTAAGGGCCCGTTTAACATTTTAGCCCTATATTAATTTCGGCCTGTTAAAAGCCCGTCATATAGTTGGCCTAACTACGGCCCGGTTTGCATCCGGCCTGCTCGCAACCGATATCGGATTGGGCCAAACAAGGACCGAGACAATTTTGGCATGTTAAAAGCCCGTGATTTGATTCGCACAATCATGGGCCGGGGTTCATTTCGGGCTGCTGCCGGCCCGTGAGGTGTTCGGCACATTTCAGGCCCAACCTACATCGTGATTGCATGACAGCCTGATTATGTACCATAATTTTACGGTTTGGCCGGTTTACTGCGAAGACAGGATATATATACAGTAAAATAACTGCAGCATCGTGAATAAGAAAAAACCTAGATTATACAATAAAGAAATTATGGCATATTACATCCACTGGGCATGAAAGTTTGCCACTATGACAATAAAGCACAAGCAGACAACATATTACATACACTAGGCATCAAAGATCGCCACCAGTGCAAATAAACACACCGACAAAATAATATGCAAAACCGACAGCACTTCAATAGAGTTCAAGAAAGGTTAGCCCTGCTGGGGAGCTGCAGCGCAAGCAGCTGAGCAAGATGATGAGACTGCGCTTGTTCAACACTTATATCTTCCTCACTCTAAAAGATAAACAAGCAGACAGATCATAGGTTTTGCACATAAAAGTATCAGTGCTGACAATTCATCACATTTCTTACTAACGAATAAAGTGACACGGTTTAAAATTGCATTAACACAATATGGTATTGTTCAGGTCAAGACATGGCAGGAAATGACATTGTGAAGGACTTGGTAGCTTCACGACACCACTGGATTACAGATCGAGAACTCATAAGTATCAATGGTTAGTGTGCTGTCAATTTATACCATTTCAGATTGGAAAATAAAGAGACGGTTTAAATAATAGTAGAATGATATGACATTGTTCATAGTTAAGACATTACACAATATGACATTGTGTTGTAGTGGGTAGGTTCACCACACCACTGGATTACGGATGAAGAACAGAAGCATACATGCAGTGCAAAAGAAGACCACTTGCTCTGTATAGTTTAATGTACATGGTATGAAGAAGGAACTTGGTTGTACAACTGAAAACTTAAATTGAGAAAGGACAAACTTTTGTTTATGAACTACATAATAAACTTTAAACAAGCAATTTGATGCAAACACCAAAAATAAACAGCTGTTGCAGTCATGCCTAACCAAATATATACAACAAAGCAATTTGACACCCGCTAGCCACCTTATGCAACTAGTGCATGTCAGTCGGTGGAACCAGTCTCACGTAAGAGTACGTGTAAGGTCGGTCCGGGCCGCTTCATCCCACGATGCCACCGAATCAAGATTGGACTAGTAACGGTAAGCATATTGAACAAAATCAACGCCCACAACTACTTTGTGTTCTACTCGTGCATAGAAACTACGCATAGACCTAGCTCATGATGCCACTGTTGGGGAACCTAGCATAAATTCAAAATTTTCCTACGTGTCACCAAGATCTATCTATGGAGTCATCTAGCAATGAGGGAGGAGTAGATCTACATACCCTTGTAGATCGCGTGCGGAAGCGTTCAAGAGAACGGGGTTGATGGAGTCGTACTCGTCGTGATCCAAATCACCGATGATCCTAGCGCCGAACGGACGGCACCTCCGCGTTCAAAACACGTACGGAACGGAGACGTCTCCCACGCCTTGATCCAGCAAGGAGGAGGGAGAGGTTGATGGAGATCCAGCAGCACGACGGCGTGGTGGAAGTAGCGGGATTCCAACAGGGCTTCGCTAAGCGCTGCGGGAGGAGGGAGATGTGTCACGGGAGGGAGAGGGAGGCGCCAGGCCTTGGGTTTGGTTGCTCCTCCTTTTCCCCACTATATATAGGGCCAAGGGAGAGGGGGGGAGGCGCAGCCCTTGCCCCTTCCTCCAAGGAAGGGTGCGGCCAAGGGGGGAGGAGTCCATCCTCCCCAAGGCACCTCGGAGGTGCCTTCCCCCTTTAGGACTCTCCCTTTTTTTCTCTTCTCTTGGCGCATGGGCCTCTTGGGGCTGGTGCCCTTGGCCCATATAGGCCAAGGCGCACCCCCTTCAGCCCATGTGGCCCCCCGGGGCAGGTGGCCCCACCCGATGGGCCCCCGGGACCCTTCCGGTGGTCCCGGTACAATATCGGTGACCCCGAAACTTGTCCTGATGGCCGAAATAGCACTTCCTATATATAATTCTTTACCTCCGGACCATTCCGGAAATCCTCGTGACGTCCGGGATCTCATCCGGGACTCCGAACAACTTTCGGGATACCGCATACTAATATCTCTATAACCCTAGCGTCACCGAACCTTAAGTGTGTAGACCCTACGGGTTCGGGAGACATGCAGACATGACCGAGATGACTCTCCAGTCAATAACCAACAACGGGATCTGGATACCCATGTTGGCTCCCACATGTTCCATGATGATCTCATCGGATGAACCACGATGTCGAGGATTCGATCAATCCCGTATACAATTCCCTTTGTCTATCGGTACGATACTTGCCCGAGATTCGATCGTCGGTATCCCGATACCTTGTTCAATCTCGTTACCGGCAAGTCTCTTTACTCGTTCCATAACACATCATCCCGTGATCAACTCCTTGATCACATTGTGCACATTATGATGATGTCCTACCGAGTGGGCCCAGAGATACCTCTCCGTTTACACGGAGTGACAAATCCCAGTCTCGATTCGTGCCAACCCAACAGACACTTTCGGAGATACCTGCAGTGTACCTTTATAGCCACCCAGTTACGTTGTGACGTTTGGCACACCTAAAGCATTCCTACGGTATCCGGGAGTTGCACAATCTCATGGTCTAAGGAAATGATACTTGACATTAGAAAAGCTTTAGCATACGAACTACACGATCTTGTGCTATGCTTAGGATTGGGTCTTGTCCATCACATCATTCTCCTAATGATGTGATCTCCTTTATCAACGACATCCAATGTCCATGGTCAGGAAACCGTAACCATCTATTGACCAACGAGCTAGTCAACTAGAGGCTTACTAGGGACATGGTGTTGTCTATGTATCCACACATGTATCTGAGTTTCCTATCAATACAATTCTAGCATGGATAATAAACGATTATCATGAACAAGGAAATATAATAATAATCAATTTATTATTGCCTCTAGGGCATATTTCCAACAGTCTCCCACTTGCACTAGAGTCAATAATCTAGTTCACATCGCCATGTGATTAACACTCACAGGTCACATCGCCATGTGACCAACATCCAAAGAGTTTACTAGAGTCAATAATCTAGTTCACATCACTATGTGATTAACACTCAATGTGTTCTGGGTTTGATCATGTTGCTTGTGAGAGAGGTTTTAATCAACGGGTCTGAACCTTTCAGATCCGTGTGCGCTTTACAAATCTCTATGTCATCTCCTAGATGTAGCTACCACGTTCTATTTGGAGCTATTCCAAATAACTGTTCTACTTGGAGCTATTCTAATTGTTGCTCCATTATACGTATCCAGTATCTCTACTCAGAGCTATCCGGATAGGTGTTAAGCTTGCATCGACGTAACCCTTTACGACGAACTCTTTTACCACCTCCATAACCGAGAAACTTCCTTAGTCCACTAGTTACTAAGGATAACTTTGACCGCTGTCCTGTGATCCATTCTTGGATCACTCTTGTACCCCTTGACTGACTCATGGCAAGGCACACTTCAGGTGCGGTACACAGCATAGCATACTGTAGAGCCTACGTCTTAAGCATAGGGGACGACCTTCGTCCTTTCTCTCTATTCTTCTGTGGTCGAGCTTTAAGTCTTAACCTCACACCTTACATCTCAGGCAAGAACTCCTTCTTTGACTGATCCATCTTGAACACCTTCAAGATCATGTCAAGGTATGTGCTCATTTGGAAGTACCATTAAGCGTTTTGATCTATCCTTATAGATCTTGATGCTCAATGTTCAAGTAGCTTAATCCAGGCTTTCCATTGAAAAACACTTTCCAAATAACCCTATATGCTTTCCAGAAATTCTACGTCATTTCTGATCAACAATATGTCAACAACATATATTCATCAGAAATTCTATAGTGCTCCCACTCACTTCTTTGGAAATACAAGTTTCTCATAAACTTGGTATAAACCCAAAATCTTTGATCATCTCATCAAAGCATACATTCCAACTCCGAGATGCTTACTCCAGTCCTTAGAAGGATTTCTGGAGCTTTGCATACTCATTAGCATCTTTCAGGATTGACAAAACCTTCCGGTTGTATCACATACAACCTTTCCTCAAAAACCATCGAGGAAACAATGTTTTGACATCCTATCTGCAAGATTTCATAAATAATGCAGTAATCGCTAATATAACTCCAACAGACTCTTAGCATCGCTACGAGTGAGAAAGTCTCACCGTAGTCAACTCCTTGAACTTGTCGGGAAACTTCTTAATGACAAGTCGAGCTTTCTTAATGGTGAAATTTACCATCATTGTCCGTCTTCCTTTTAAAATCCATCTGTACTCAACAGCCTTACGACCATCGAGCTGTTCTACCAAAGTCTACACTTTGTTTTCATACATGGATCCTCTCTCGGATTCTATGTCCTCGAGCCATTTATCGGAATCCGGGCCCACCATCGCTTCTCCATAGCTCGCAGGTTCATTGTTATCTAGCAACATGACTTCCAAGACAGGATTACGTACCACTCTGAAGTAGTACACATCCTCGTCATCCCACGAGGTTTGGTAGTGACTTGATCTGAAGTTTTATTATCACTATCATAAGCTTCCACTTCAATTGGTGTAGGTGCCACAGGAACAACTCCCTGTGCCCTATCACACACTAGTTGAAGTGACGGTTCAATAACCTCATCAAGTCTCCACCATCCTCCCACTCAATTCTTTCGAGAGAAACTTTTCCTCGAGAAAGGACCCGATTCTAGAAACAATCCCTTATTGTTTTCGGATCTGAGACAGGAGGTATACCCAACTGTTTTGGGTGTCCTATGAAGATGTATTTATCCGCTTTGGGTTCGAGCTTATCAGCCTGAAACTTTTTCACATAAGCGTCGCAGCCCCAAACTTTTAAGAAATGACAGCTTTGGTTTCTCTAAACCATAGTTCGTACGGTGTCATATCATCGGAATTACGTGGTGCCCTATTTAAAGTGAATGTGGTTGTCTCTAATGCCTAGCCCATAAACTATTGTGGTAATTCGATAAGAAACATCATGGTATGCATCATATCCAATAGGGTGCAGTTATGATGTTCGGACACACCATCACACTATGGTGTTCCAGGCTGTATTAGTTGTGAAACAATTTCCACAATGTCTTAATTCTGTGCCAAACTCGTAATTCAGGTATTCATCTCTATGATCATATCATAGATCTTTTATCCTCTTGTCACGACGATCTTTCAACTTCACCCTGAAATTACTTGAACCTTTCAATAATTCAGACTCGTGATTCATCAAGTAAATATACTCAACATCTACTCAAATCATCTGTGAAGTAAGAACATAACGATATCCACTACATGCCTCAGCACTCATTGGATTGCACACATCAAAATGTATTACTTCCAACAAGGTGCTTTCTAGTTCCATTTTACTGAAAACGAGGCTTTCAGTCATCTTGCCCATGTGGTATGATTTGCATGTCTCAAGTGATTCAAAATCAAGTGAGTCCAAACGGTCCATTTGCATGGAGTTTCTTCATGCATATACACCAATAGACATGGTTCGCATGTCTCAAACCTTTCAAAAACGAGTGAGCCCAAAGACCCATCAACATGGAGCTTCTTCATGCGTTTTATACCGATATGACTTACGTGGCAGTGCCACAAGTAGGTGGTACTATCATTACTATCTTTTGGCATGAACATGTGTATCACTACGATCGAGATTCAATAAACCATTCATTTTAGGCGTAAGACCATTGAAGGTATTATTCAAATAAACAGAGTAACGATTATTCTCCTTAAATGAATAACCGTATTGCGATAGGCATAATCCAATCATGTCTATGCTCAACGCAAACACCAAATAACCATTATTTAGGTTTAACACCAATCTCGATGGTAGAGGGAGCGTGCGATGCTTGATCATATCAACATTGGAAACACTTCCAACACATATCATCAGCTCACCTTTAGCTAGTCTCCGTTCATTCCGTAGCTTTTATTTCGAGTTACTAATACTTAGCAACCGAACCGGTATCTAATACCCTGGTGCTACTAGGAGTACTAGTAACGTACACATTAACATAATGTATATCCAATATACTTCTATCGACAGTCTTCTCATCTACCAAGTATCTAGGGTAATTCTGATCCAGTGGCTGTTCCCTTTATTACAGAAGCACTTAGTCTCGGGTTTGGGTTCAACCTTGGGTTTCTTCACTAGAGCAGCAGCTGAATTGCTGTTTCATGAAGTATCCCTTCTTGCCCTTGCCCTTCTTGAAACTAGTGGTTTCACCAACCATCAACAATTGATGCTCCTTCTTGATTTCTACTTTTGTGGTGTCAAACATCGCGAATATCTCAAGGATCATCATATATGTCCCTGATATATTATAGTTCATCACGAAGCTCTAGCAGCTTGGTGGTAATGACTTCGGAGAAACATCACTATCTTATCTGGAAGATCAACTCCCACTTGATTCAAGCGATTGTTGTACTCAGACAATCTGAGCACAAGCACAACGATTGAGCTTTTCTCCTTAGTTTGTAGGCTAAGAAAATCATCGGAGGTCTTATACCTCTTGACGTGGGAACGAGCCTGAAATCCCAATTTCAGCCCTCAAAACATCTCATATGTTTCGCGACGTTTCAAAACCGTCTTCGGTGCCTCAATTCTAAACCGTTTAACTGAACTATCACGTAGTTATCAAAATGTGTATGTCAGATGTTCACAACATCCACAGACGACGTTCGAGGTTCAGCACACTGAGCGGTGCATTAAGGACATAAGCCTTCTATGAAGCAATGAGGACAATCCTCAGTTTACGGACCTAGTCCGCATAATTGCTACTATCAACTTTCAACTAAATTTTCTCTAGGAACATATCTAAACAGTAGAACTGAAGCGCGAGCTACGACATAATTTGCGAAGACCTTTTGACTATGTTCAGGATAAACAAGTTCATCTTATGAACTTCCCACTCAGATAGACATCCCTCCAGTCATCTAAGTGATTACATGATCCGAGTCAACTAGGCCGTGTCCGATCATCACGTGAGACGGACTAGTCAACATCGGTGAACATCTTCATGTTGATCGTATCTTCTATACGACTCATGCTCGACCTTTCGGTCTTCTGTGTTCCAAGGCCATGTCTGTACACATGCTAGGCTTGTCAAGTGAACCTAAGTGTTTGCATGTGTAAATCTGTCTTACACCCGTTGTATGTGAACGTTAGAATCTATACACCCGATCATCACGTGGTGCTTCGAAACTACGAACTGTCGCAACGGTGCACAGTTAGGGGGAACACTTTCTTGAAATTTTAATGAGGGATCATCTTATTTACTACCGTCGTTCTAAGTAAACAAGATGTATAAACATGATAAACATCACATGCAATCAAATAATAGTGACATGATATGGCCAATATCATATAGCTCCTTTGATCTCCATCTTGGGGCTCCATGATCATCTTGTCACCGGCATGACACCATGATCTCCATCATCATGATCTCCATCATCGTGTCTCCATGAAGTTGTCACGTCATCTATTACTTCTACTACTACAACTAACGGTTAGCAATAAAGTAAAGTAATTACATGACGTTTATGTTGACACGCAGGTCATAAATAAATTAAGACAACTCCTATGGCTCCTGCCGGTTGTCATACTCATCGACATGCAAGTCGTGATTCCTATTACAAGAACATGATCAATATCATACATCACATATATCATTCATCACATCCTTTTGGCCATATCACATCACATAGCATACCCTGCAAAAACAAGTTAGACGTCCTCTAATTGTTGTTTGCATGTTTTACGTGGCTGCTATGGGTTTCTAGCAAGAACGTTTCTTACCTACGCAAAAAACACAACGTGATATGCCAATTGCTATTTACCCTTCATAAGGACCCTTTTCATCGAATCCGATCCGACTAAAGTAGGAGAGACAGACACCCGCTAGCCACCTTATGCAACTAGTGCATGTCAGTCGGTGGAACCAGTCTCACGTAAGAGTACGTAAGGTCGGTCCGGGCCGCTTCATCCCACGATGCCGCCGAATCAAGATTGGACTAGTAACGGTAAGCATATTGAACAAAATCAACGCCCACAACTACTTTGTGTTCTACTCGTGCATAGAAACTACGCATAGACCTAGCTCATGATGCCACTGTTGGGGAACGTAGCATAAATTCAAAATTTTCCTACGTGTCACCAAGATCTATCTATGGAGTCATCTAGCAACGAGGGAGGAGTAGATCTACATACCCTTGTAGATCGCGCGCGGAAGCATTCAAGAGAACGGGGTTGATGGAGTCGTACTCGTCGTGATCCAAATCACCGATGATCCTAGCGCCGAACGGACGGCACCTCCGCGTTCAACACACGTACGGAACGGAGACGTCTCCCACACCTTGATCCAGCAAGGAGGAGGGAGAGGTTGATGGAGATCCAGCAGCACGACGGCGTGGTGGAAGTAGCGGGATTCCAACAGGGCTTCGCTAAGCGCTGCGGGAGGAGGAAGATGTGTCACGCGAGGGAGAGGGAGGCGCCAGGCCTTGGGTTTGGTTGCTCCTCCTTTTCCCCACTATATATAGGGCCAAGGGAGAGGGGGGGGGGCACAGCCCTTGCCCCTTCCTCCAAGGAAGGGTGCGGCCAAGGGGGGGAGGAGTCTATCCTCCCCAAGGCACCTCGGAGGTGCCTTCCCCCTTTAGGACTCTCCCTTTTTTTCTCTTCTCTTGGCGCATGGGCCTCTTGGGGCTGGTGCCCTTGGCCCATATAGGCCAAGGCGCACACCCTTCAGCCCATGTGCCCCCCCGGGGCAGGTGGCCCCACCCGGTGGGCCCCCGGGACCCTTCCGGTGGTCCCGGTACAATACCGGTGACCCCGAAACTTGTCCCGATGGCCGAAATAGCACTTCCTATATATAATTCTTTACCTCCGGACCATTCTGGAACTCCTCGTGACGTCCGGAATCTCATCCGGGACTCCGAACAACTTTCGGGTTACCGCATACTAATATCTCTATAACCCTAGCGTCACCGAACCTTAAGTGTGTAGACCCTACGGGTTCGGGAGACATGCAGACATGACCGAGATGACTCTCCGGTCAATAACCAACAGCGGGATCTGGATACCCATGTTGGCTCCCACATGTTCCACGATGATCTCATCGGATGAACCATGATGTCGAGGATTCGATCAATCCCGTATACAATTCCCTTTGTCTATCGGTACGATACTTGCCCGAGATTCAATCGTCGGTATCCCAATACCTTGTTCAATCTCGTTACCGGCAAGTCTCTTTACTCGTTCCGTAACAAATCATCCCGTGATCAACTCCTTGATCACATTGTGCACATTATGATGATGTCCTACCGAGTGGGCCCAGAGATACCTCTCCGTTTACACGGAGTGACAAATCCCAGTCTCGATTCGTGCCAACCCAACAGACACTTTCGGAGATACCTGTAGTGTACCTTTATAGCCACCCAGTTACGTTGTGACATTTGGCACACCCAAAGCATTCCTACGGTATCCGGGAGTTGCACAATCTCATGGTCTAAGGAAATGATACTTGACATTAGAAAAGCTTTAGCATATGAACTACACGATCTTGTGCTATGCTTAGGATTGGGTCTTGTCCATCACATCATTCTCCTAATGATGTGATCCCGTTATCAACGACATCCAATGTCCATGGTCAGGAAACCGTAACCATCTATTGATCAACGAGCTAGTCAACTAGAGGCTTACTAGGGACATGGTGTTGTCTATGTATCCACACATGTATCTGAGTTTCCTATCAATACAATTCTAGCATGGATAATAAACGATTATCATGAACAAGGAAATATAATAATAATCAATTTATTATTGCCTCTAGGGCATATTTCCAACACATTATTGGTGAAGACAGGCTCTATAAAGGCCTTGTCCATGCTGATGGGGGGGATTCAAGAAGTTTACCACAGAATCTTGTTCAAAAGCATTGCCTTTATTCTACATTTTGTTAAGAGTAAATATAGATGTGATAATATACGAAAAAATGGAGAATATTTAAGATAATATGAAGAGTGATGCTACATAACCAAATAGCTATAAATGTAAGTGCAGCGATACAGGCAAAAGGTACAACCAATAGCAATGCACAGCTAAACTTCTTCAGTACCAACCTTATAGTAAGTGTAAATATATATCTGATATGTAGAAAATGGAGGGCAAAGGAAAATAAGCTGCAGAGTGATGGTACATGAACAACTACCTATCATTATAAGTACACTGATAAAGGACAGCATGTACTTACAAGAACAATGCAGAGCTAAAAAACATTGGCATTGGATATATTCTACACTAATGTAACCATTCATACAGATCAGATAATCTGGAGCGAAAATTGATAAGCAAGCTATCATGCATACTGCTGTCACATAATGAACCAGGTATGTATGCAAGTACAGTGATACAGGACAACAGGTACTAACAAGAGCAAAGCAGTGGGCAGCATATTTGCGATATCATGTCGTTCTTGTCAAATCGGAATTCTTGTTCGAGCAGATTTCCTGCAAAAAAAATCCGTAAGGCACATATGGAAAAGTAGAAGTTCAAATTGTCATGTGATTTCATAGACAGTACCTCATCCTGGGAACGAGACCAGTGCATAACAAGGTTTTTCCATTCAATGTCTTCTAAATTTAGCACATGAGACTTCACCGGAAATTCATTTATAGGCTTACCATCAAAGTGTGATTTCCTAAGGTAACACCGATACTGCTGCAATGCTTCCTTGAAAAGCACAAGCAAGCTTTGCTCGTCATGACTATCCAGATTGACCCTCGCCTAGTTACAACAATGTAATGTAAATCATTGATGTGTTCAATCAGCAGAAAACAGGAAAATAATAACCATGAATAATAGCACTAACACGTAAGTTGGACAGGAAGATGTGAAAATGGTGTTTATCTTCACAATAATCTTCCCATGATGGGAATATATGCACGTAGTCCCTAACAACATTGAAAGCATTGTCTTTTAAACCGGTAATAAATGGAATGGGGTTCCAATCTGCAGAATTGGCCGTCTCTGCAATTGGGATAGGTCTTCGGCCGGTGGACTTGCTGTACTTTTTACTGGAGTGGGATTTTTCTATGGTACTGCTGGTGCTATGGCAAATGAAATTGGTATACCTTTTGTTGGAGTGCAGGTCCTGTGTGGTGGGGCTAGTGGTGTGGCCAGTGAAGTATGGGTACTGTCTGCTGGAGTCGGTCCTATGTTTTGTGTCACTGGTTGTACAACCAATATAAGTGGGGTGCTATCTGATTTCTCCGGCACCACCACGTTTTTCAAGGACTTTGCTAGTGCTCCTTCAGGTTCGGCAATCACCCTCTTCCTTTTTGATGTCTGATGCACAAGAACAACATTTGAGTGGAAAAACATGGTATGATGACAGATGGAATATGTATTGATAATGGATGGGCATGGCATCTCGACATATATGATGAGTAAACTAAGCAGATGGTGGTGAACAAAGTAGAAGAAATGCAAGACAACATATGCAAGATACCCGCAATCAATAAAACATTGCCAAATTAGAACAGGCACCTTGATGGGTGAACAGGACAGGCCATCTGCCTTTGACTCCTCGAGGTTAGAATAGTCATTAGGATTAT
The DNA here is from genome assembly GCF_003073215.2 of Triticum urartu. Lineage (NCBI taxonomy): Eukaryota > Viridiplantae > Streptophyta > Magnoliopsida > Poales > Poaceae > Triticum > Triticum urartu. The sequence goes on from NC_053027.1 coordinate 104,677,132, forward strand.
ATTCTGAACAAGAATCAATAGGTGGGGAGCGTATGAGTTTCATTGCATCCAGAATGGCACTCAATGCCTTGGTGCCAATTTTGTAAGTCATTGCAGTGTTTAGCTTCAAGAGTGAACTACTGCTAGTGCGACACAAAGCAGCTACACAGATCATAGTGTAGATATAACGGGAAAACCTTAAGCATCAGAGTAAAATCAGCAAAGTGGAACTTGCTGGAATAGCTGTGCTAGTATTGCCGGTATAGCTAGAAAGGCTTCGGATACCAGCTATCTTCAAGTGAAGGTGCGGTACTGTTAATATCAGTGTAACTCTCAAAGGCGACAAAGCTCCCCGCATTTCCTTGCTATTCTTATAGGATTCAAGTGGGCAGGCCACTACAAATCCTATTCCTATGTTTACAAGATCCTACGAATCAAAGAGGCTCAAAGTGTCCATCATAACCGACCGTATAGACCTCTACACTGCAAATGTCCCTGCTCATCTTCAGTACAAGGAACATACTGTACTGCTATCATACTCCCTCCGTTCCAAAATATAAGTCTTGGTAGAGATTTCCACTATGGATCACATACAGATGTATCCAGATACATTTTTAGAGTGTAGATTCACTCATTTTGCTCCATATGTAGTCCATGGTGGAATCTATACAAAGACTTGTATTTAGGAACGGAGAGAGTATATATTAAAGAAGAACGGAAGAGGAACATGGTAAAGAAGAGCAAGCAGATTTTGGATAATAAAATGTTGGTTGCGCAGTGCCCACACATGATGAACCAGAGCGCATTAATAATGCAACTCCCAGCTGTCTCTCGACCATTTTAGGCGGTTGGATGAAGATCCTACGTCTCCTAACCCTTCTTCTTCCTCGTCTCTGATTATTCCCATACAAAACACCGCACGGGCCGCCGGCCGGACCACCCCCCCACCGCCTGTGTTCCTCCGGCACCCCCACCCCCACCCGTGTCGAGTTTTCTTCATTCGGCGAGGCCCCACAACCACCCGAGCCCCTTCGATCACACCGGCGAACTCTGGCGAGCTCTGAAAAATCGACTGACCCAATTTTGAAATTTAGTCTACTATGATTTAACTAGTGTGGAATATAAAAGGGGAAAACCATAAGCATTGGGAGTATAGTGTTGAGCGTGACATGGCGGATCTGAAGGTGCAAACCGGACAAAGGCAACTTCGCAACCAAGACAAGAAATCAGAGTAAAGCAGTGGCGATCTATTTTCTTGTTGCGATAAATATGTTGAGCAGATACGAAAGAGTACCGCCTCTGGTGCGGCGCCGTGTACGCATCTGCTGAGAATTTGACGGTCCTGCGGTAGCGATGGCTGTCGGCAGCGTGGAAGCAGATCTAGGAGGGTAGACGGTGGCGGCGGGGCACGGTGGACGAGACGGTCACAGGAGCGGCGCCGGCAAGGTGGACGACAGCGGGGATGAAGTGAGAGGACGGGATGCAAGGATCCCGGTCCGAAGCCATGGATGAGAGAGGTCGATCTCTTGTAATGGACGGCGGTGTCGGGGTATCAGCTCCAGCATGGTGGAGGAGGACGGCAGTGGATGGGGTGGCGGACGGCAGCGGACGGAGGAGGGTGGGGTGGAGAGGGTGTTTTGGCGCCCACGGAGTACGAATGGGGAAAAGGGAGGTAGAGAGGAAGGGGGAACCATGTATTCAGGGCGTGCTTGTCTCAAATGCGAGGAAATTTACAAACTTAGTCCCTGTTTCAAATTTCTACTACATCACAACAACATTAGTCGGTTGGGGATAGGATGGTAATCTCGCATACACCGAATATTTGCCGACGAGAGTTTGTTTTTGGCGCCCACCGTGTATGAATATGAATCGGGGAGGGAGTCGATTTTGGCTGAGGACACACTGTGTTTTGGCGCCCACCATGTATGAATCCGGGTGAGAGGCGGTTACGTCACATTTGGATGAAATTACAAACCTACCCCTATCGAAACCTATAGAAATCCAGCAGATAGGCTTTGCGTGGCAGGGATAGGCAGTAGTGATTTCCATCTCGCAGATTTTGGTTTCGGGCGATTACTGCGACTTTTCCTGCTTCATTCAAATTTTTCAGAGTGCACGTTTACCATGCCAACTCAATTCGAATCCCGTTTGTATTCTATTTTTTTTCGGGCGGGATCCATTTTCAATTGGAATTACATTCTATATACATCATTTTTTTATATATACTTTCAAAAGCACAACACCATTTATACATAAATATGGTTTACAAATGGCATGATCTCAGATTCATAAGGTTGTATCCATCAATTTGGATTTTCAAATATTTTAAACCACTTTATGTTGAAATCCAATGTATGCATTCCTCGCTAACTGTCTCCAATTAATGTGTGTTTCATGCAGGGTTTTTTTTACTTCTCAAACATGTATAATGTGTTTCACACACGCAACATATAGTGTAATCCCGTTTAGACATTAATTGCATATAAACCATGCATTGTTTGTAATTGAAGAATCTATGGATCACCAATATTGATAAACTATATAACATTACATGTGTGCCCAAATTCAAATGAATATGCATGTTTGATACACCAATTTGCGTTATGATATTATCGATGTCGTGATCTCCAGTTTAAATATTTGAATCCCCTTTAATCCAGATATTCGTCATATAGGTATCACTCATGCTTATATAGGACTATCTCTCTGGACCTATACGCATTCATCGTCTCTCAGGAATCTCTCGTGCTACCTGTATGTCGACAATGATCTTTTATCTTCGTAACACACTGACGGTACTCTCTCCCTCGACCTTCATCATTCTATCTCTCTCTAAGTATATGTCGCTCCCTGCTATGTGTCTCTAACTATGATTCTCCATGTGGAATCTCTTTCTCTCACACAAACACAAAACTTTGTCTCCCGGAGTCTCATTTCTCTCTACTATTCCCATGTGTGCCACTCGCACACCCCTCATACAGAGATGTCTTTCGCTCCTTAGATATGAGAACCTATGACTCTTCCTCTTCAATATCTCTTTCTCACACACAAACACAAACTCTGTCTCCCAGGGTCTCATATTTCTCCATTGTTCTCTTGTATGTCTCTCACACACACCCTCTCTCCCTAGAGTTATGCTGCGTTCCCTCGTATGTCTCTCTAGCTATCACTCTCGTTGTGAAATATCTTTCTCTCTCGCAGACACAAAACTCCGTCTCTCTGGATCTCATTTCTCTCTGATATCTGTTTGTATGTGACTCACATGCACCCTCTCTCTATCTCTCTCACACCCACACACATAACCCAGCCTTCTGATCCACTCGACTCCTATCTCTAACGCACACTAGCTAGCATCTTTATCTTTCTATTTATCTGTTTCTCCATCAACCTTCTTTCTCGCCCTCACTCTTGATTCCTATCACGCACACTACATATGTTTCTCTCTACATGCAGTCAAGTGCCCTCTCACACACATATATAACTTCACCCTTTGAACCACCCGACAGTCATCTCCAACACCCAAACTAGCGGATGTCCCTCTATCTAGCATCTCCATCTCTGTATCTATCTGTAGTTTCTCCGTCAACATTTCTTTCTCGCATGGAGTCTTGCTTCCTATCACCCACACTATATATGTCTCTCCATACATATGCATTTATAGGTTGGTCTATTTTGCACAATCGTTGCGTCTCACTCCCTCTGCTCACCATAGATGCATGCTCCAGCCCACGCCACTATCTCTTAAAGACAAAAACACATGCTCAATTGTCGGGCCTTCTTCCCCGCATTCTCACATGCATGCATATTGTCATACCGATCCGTCTCTCCCATGTTGTTGATCTTATGACTTATGTCTTCTTTCTTTTATCTCGATCATGCACGCGCGCACACACACACATCCCACGTATACATGTATACCTCTCACACATGCACGTTCAAGGTCTCTATGTCTACATACGTAGTTAATTACCCTCAATCCTAATGCCACATCAAATCTTTCTCCTCTTTTGTGCACATAACTTCCGCCTGGATGGGTAAAACACACACTCACACTTAACAATCTCCTTCTAGCTACCCCCCCCCCCCCCCCCCCCCCCCCGCCGCCTCTCACTCTTCCCCAATATCCCCGAAACTAATAAGACCATCCCTTTGTTTAATTCCCGCCTACATGCACCATAGATATATAGTAGTCTTCCTCGGTGTCTCTCGAATAAACACGTTCTCTCTATGTCGACTCCTCTGACGCGCACACACCTTCTCTTCCCTCTCTACGGGCATTTTCTCTCCCGCACCCCATCGTTGGTGGCCTCCACCATACACATCACCTCTCTATGATGAAGCCATGCACACTTAAATTACATCCGCCACAGAGGACCCCGCGACACACACACACACACACGCACGCACCCCCCCACACACACTAAGACTCCATCTCTCTCTCTCTCTCACACACACACGCACGCATGCACGCACCCCCATACACACACTAAGACTCCATCTCTCTCTCTCTCACACACACAAACTAAGACTCCATCTCTCTCTCACACACATGCACACACGCACACACACACTAAGACTCCATCTCACACACACATGCTCTAGGCGGAGCATTTGTTCCTACCACCCTTCATCCAACCTTACCCGTATGATAAACAATCACCTTTATTTACTTGCATAACATGGAAAAATTCCACTTTACTTTAGTAGTCAGCAAACTTATCATATGTACCCTTATAAAAAACGAGTTGGCGGTGATGGTGTGCCTTCCATCTTGTAATACAGACCGTATGATCTATATCTGAGGATAGAAAGCAAACTATGATAATTTTACAAAAGATACCCGCACCTCTCTCCACATCATTATCTCCCGCAACCTCATTGCTCAGCAATTAAAAAAGGAATAAGTCTCTAGAACAATCTAGCATGCATGGTGGCCGCTGTCGCCTGCCGGCGCCGTCCATCCCCATGCCTCCGCCCATTCCGACCACCAGTCACCACCACGCTCCACTCCTCCTCGCCTTATCTCTCATCTTTCATTTTTTTGATGACATTCTCGAGATACCAGTTTTCCGATAAAATTCTCGAGATATAATTAGTTTTTACACATGGGATTACTCCTGCATGGGTCAATCACAACCGGTGTTTTGTAAAAACAATGCATATTGATGTTCCCTGCAATGCACGAGAATCTTCCTTGTAATTATATAACGCAAATCACGATCAGGAAGTGACATTTTTTTGACACAACCACGTTAACATGGCCACGTAAATCACTAGCTAAAGTAAATACCATTATACTTATATCCCGATGCAAAAGGTTGAGTACATGTCCGAAGAGTAGAGTCACACACACGCACTCTGTCTCTCAGAATCTCTCTCACACACTCCAGTTACGTGACGCCCACTTAAGCAGACACGTATGTTACAATTTGTGCACCCGCGGGTACACGTGATGTTGCACATTTTTTAAGCCGGAAGGCGAACCCAAACAGTAGCTGCATTCATTCCCCTCCCGCCGCCTCTTCTCTGGTCACCGTCGCCCGGTAGCCATGGGCCGGCCGAAGTAACAACATACGCCATACTCCCGCCGGAGTGGCGCTTTAATATGGAAATTTTAGTGGCCATGCATGCATCTTTTTGTGCTAGCACTCCTATATAAGGTTTGACCGGTCGCTTCCTGCGGACGTGCGCGGGCGGTGGAAGAGGAAGGAGAAGGGAAGCGGGCTGTGGAGTAACGTTTTTACCACAATTTCTTAGGAAACTGAGTGCAATAATTGAGTAGTTTTGCAAACTACCAGTACTACACCTAAAATAGTTCAAAACCTATACTCCCTTGCCAGCGCGCGCTTCTCGCGTGAAACGGTCAGCGTCACCCTAGAGCGTCAGTGCCGCATTAATGCCCAGCCAGAGCGGAGGCAACCTCTCACTGGCGTCGGCTTTGAAGTGGTGCGACGGCCGAGAGAGCGCCGCTTCCCGGTGCACGCGACTACTCCACGTCGAGACTGGCCATAGGCCCTGTTTGGATCCATGGGTTAGAGTTAGTTTGAGCTAGTTTGGGCTCAAATAGCCCAAAAGTATCCAAGCATGAGGGTTTAAATTGGAGCAAGTTGCACCGAACCCACCAAAAAAAAACTATCCCACCCAAGAGGTGCTAACTGGAGATAGTTCTCATTGGGATCACTGAAAAATCACTTTTCTCTCTCCATGAAGTGCATTTATTGTCAATCTAACCCTGTCACCCAAACACCTCTTTGGCTACAGTTAGTTCAGGGTTAGTCATGAATTAGTCTAACCTCTAGCAAAGTTAGAGTATCAAACAGGAGCAGTATAGGACATGCAAGTTGCTCAAAGCATACATGCAAATTTGTACATGAAAGGATTTTTTTTCTTTTTGAAAATGGAACGTGAAAGGAATTTTTTTAGAATGCTCTTGGCATGTCGCTAACATGTGATAGTTAACCGACCTCAATAGACGACAGAAACGCCAGCCCGCCGCACTTTGATAGAGACGAGGAGGGAGAAGTGATACAGGTTGCTGGATTACTAGAGATAGGTGTCGCACGGAAGCCAAGAACTATGGTGACAGCATGGGTTAGTCATGTACTAGTATGATGTAACTACACTAGGCTACCGTGTTTCGTACTCTTCTAGTCCACTGTGGAGATGATTGGTTAATTTCATATCGCTGAATAATATTAAATATTATGAGTGCACACGCTCCACCACGAGGTTCCTTGCTCCTTCTCGGTCATCCGAAATCTATGTTCTTCCACTCTATTTTTTTACATGAGCTTTGTTCATCCTTTTGCCAACACGCGAGACATCTATCATCAAGGTGCACATGTTATGCAAGGATCGTTCCATCTATATGAAGAACATGTGGGACTGGAACTACGAGACGAACATGTACCCAGGAGTGGACGTACGAACCTGAGTAATGTAGAGCAGTAAGTGAAGTAGAAAGGCACAAATGGTATGAACATGCGTGGCATATAGGGTGTGTTTGGTTGCGTTCTCGTCTCATCATAGTTGTTCCCTCTTCAAGCATGCTCAACTCAACACCCCTCTTCATGCATGCTTCTAGTGTATTTGTGCTAAACTAGCATGGACTCATGCACCCTCCATACACTCTACCAAACACCCAAAAGTAGGTCGAGAAGGGAACTCTTGGGCAGCATTTGTCTCTTACTATGTACTACCACTAAACGTTGTACGTGCAATGCACGGTGATGTTATGGAGTACGTGCCTAAGTACTCTACTACTACTATGTTAGTTGGAGGCACATATTAACTTTTATATTTGTTTACGTGTATGCCCTGAGACCTTCCAACTAGACGTGTCTTTCTCTCCAGGTCGCACTTTGTATCGTTCATACCACTAAGTACTACTACGTGTGGTCTCCGAACCAGAAGTGGAAGAAGTGGAGATGCTCTACCACGCTGTTTTTTTACGCTAGGCTCTACCACGCTATTCATGTCCCACTCCTTCCGCTGACGTGTGGGACATCCAGCACGTGTCGTGTTTGGCACCCTTCGTCGTAAGAGTTGAAACGCTAGCATTCATCAGAAATAAAAAATAATTATAAATCGGCATTGATACTATTTTTTTTTGCGAACCAATCAGCAGTGATACTATACCACGCGGTTTCCTTGCTCCTCGATATCGGAAAGAATACTTCCGTTCGCCAACATGTGGGACGTCGACCATCCTGGTCCACTTGCCATGCACGCAGAACTCCAAGGGAGAGTCACCCAGGTCGTCGCGCCATAGTAACAATGACTAATGAGACGTCAAATCACAGGCCCACTTCCCACTTTGAAGTTGCTCTGACGAAGGAACCATCATGACTTCGTTGAATTCCGCTTCTTGAAGAAAACTACTGTACCAGCAGTACTGCAAGCTACAGTAGTTACTCCAACAGAGGCCTCCTTTCGTTCATAGGATAGGAATATGAAAATCATAGGAAGTGAGATGACATGCATCTAAATTTCTATAGAGAAAGAGATGCCATTTGATGCTTAGGATAGGAATTTTTCCATTTAGTCTAGGCTAATGTACTGGTAATTTGCTCTAAAAACTACAGTAGTAACTAGTAGTATTGGTACATGCTCGTACTCAGACACAGACACACACACTAACTACTAGTACTACTACTTCTCACATGCTGGCCAGACGCGTCGTTCTCCTTCCCGGCTTTGTCGGCGACACCCCACCGTGCTTGGATCTCCGTCGACCTCTCCGGAGCAGCGCGTGCGTCCTTTTATTTCTTGTGGAGGCGGTCCTCTCTTTTCTTGAGTGCTTTCTAACTTTTCCGCTCCCTCTGTGCGGCTTTGGCCACCTCTTGCTCTACCGCCCATTCGGCCTTGGCATCTTCAAATTCCTCCCACATAGTTGTGAGGTCGCGAGCGGCGATGAACTCGGCACGACGGGATGCCATCGCTTCCCTACCATTTTGTGTGCGGTCGTGGGCGGCGAGGAACTCGGCGCGGCGGGATGCCATCGCTGCCTTACCGGTTAGTGTGCAGCACGGTGGCATGAACGACGCTTGGTGAGAGCTCTGGGGTGGAGTGGCCGGACAATCGTATAGTGCATTGGTTTGTCAAGAGCTCAAGGACAGAAGACGAAGCAAATTTGGATTCCCCTTTAATCCTGGTCATTTATTACCGAGTAAAATGCATTGGCGGTCATCAAACTCGTCATGATAGCTCATTTTGATCATTGTATACGAGATATGGTGATTATACGGTCACTGGCTCAGCGTATAGCTCCGTATTTGCCTGGTTGACCAGTCAAACAGTCCGCATGCGCCTCATCAGCTCATGTTCTTTATCTATCTACGCGGGCCTACCTGTCAATGGAGAAAGAAATACTGTAAAAACCAAAATTATGCGTATGTGGGGAATCAAACCACGGACTCGTCGCTGCAACGCACCCTCGTCAGCCAAATGAAAATGAAATACTTCGCATCAGACACTCACGCTCACGCTGTCAAAGCATGATAATGCATGCACGTCGCCCTCTAAATCAAAGTCCTACTCATGGCGCAACGCAAACGGCAAGCCCATCACCTGCGCGGCCCGGCAGTGCCTGACATTACTGCTTAGACGTTTGATGGAGGCCTACGCGAATGCCGAGCATGTATTCACCTGGCTCAACACCAACGGTCATACTCGGACCGCCTTGCTCATGTATATCGTCCATCACAATGACAATCTATAAAACGGCCTAAGCTAGAGAGGGTACTATGGTAGTATGGTACGGAGTATGTACTATCGTGAACGACCGATCTTAGTGCCACTGCACACCAAAACCCCTTGCATTGCTAGCACGCGCTTCCCGCCTGAAACGGTCACCGTCTCTCCAGAATGTCAATGTCGCATTCACCGGACTTAACTGCAGGTGCAATTGGTGTGTCACTTACATGCGGGCCAGATGCCCATTGGGCCCACATGTCAGTAACCCAAACGCATCTGCAGTTAAGTCACTGAAGCAGTGTCCGCATTCACGCCCGATGAACCTACTCCGGTGCCAGTTGTCCATCCGTCTGCCGCGGCTCATTGCCATTCGCCCGCTATATTAACTTGAGCCCCAGCTCCCAGCCATAGCCAAAGACCCACACTTATTATCCTCCGGTCCCTTCCTTCTGTCGGCACCACTTCAACCATGGCCTCCTGGCGCTCTGAAGCTCTCTTGGACGTACTGTCGCAGGAGCAGACGAGGGACATCAGTGGCTCCGCTCCGGGCGCGCTCCAAAGCTCTCTTCGACGTACTGTCGCAGGAGCAAACGAAGGAGATCGCTGCCACCCCCTCGGCCGCCCTCCGTCGCCACGACCACGAAGCCGACGCGCGTGTGCGGGCGCAGCCGGCGACGAGGAAGATTAGTACACGGTAGGTCGCTACCACTCTGGTCCCAGGAAGGCCACCGCTACTCCACTCAGTCGATGCCAAGCTTGGTGGGGTAAACATCGGCGGCCGATTAGCCGCTTGACGGCGACGTGGAGGCGGAAATCTTCATAACCTTGTGCTCCGGAGGAGGAGGTTATCAAGGCGGATGAGGAGGAGGCAAAGGCAATGGCCAGCTTTCTCGGGTTCATGGCCGGAAATGTTAGTCGGGCGTCGGTGATCGTTTAGATTAGGTTTACAGTAGGTTTTAGTACGGTTTGTGCGAAATATGTAATGAATTTCGTCCAGTTTGTAGGAAATTTTTTCGAAATGTAATGAATTTCATTCGGTTAATTTGAAATTTGCTTTGTTTGCACAAATTTCGTCCGGTTAGTTCACATAGTTGTCGAAAGGTATGCGGGCAGCATCGGATGGCATCCATCAGTGTCCTCGGACAGATGCTGGTGTAAATTTGTGGGCCAGCGCTGGAGATGCCCTAACTATCATGCCATAATCGCTAACAATCCTCCATTATTTGGCAGGGAACAGTTATCCCTCGATCAAAATCAGATCCGCGGTGTTTCGCACTCCTCCCGCGTAAGAGTGTAAACTCTTGCTTACATAAAAATGGAGCAAGTGGACGGCACTGTAGCACGTCATATCACTCGAACTAGCCCGCCTAACGAACGGGAAAGCACCGCCCTCGTCATTTTGTACTAGATTTCTATCGATCGATCACGCGAAAATGTTATGCTTCGCAAGTTCTAAAGGAAAAGGCGGCACACTTACGACTCGTACGCGTCGCAACCCCGACAGTCCGGCTCGCACGCTGCTCACCAGAGGGGACACGTGTTGTCTTGCAATTTCACTGACATGTGGGACCGTAATTGAATAACCCGTCGATAGCCGAAATCTAATCGCTCGGCGGGCGTCGGCTGAGAAGAGAGAAACGGGGCAGGGAGAAGAGATCGCCCGCCCGCCGCGCACGGACTCCAAGAAATATATGGTGATAATGTGAGGTGGGCCATGCTGGAGTCCGGACCACTTCCGGAGCCCACTCTCACCGCCCTGGCCCCTCAAGACGCCAGTTGCCCGCCGCATGCATGCATAGCAAGTAGTACTCCTTATGTGGAGGAGAGAAAGGCATTGACAAAGTCAAGGAGTGGGCTCTGCAAGAGCCCGTCTCTACACATGCTCCTAGGTATAAAAATATAATTCTAAAAAAGGCATAAAAAACAATTGTGTCTTAAAAAAAGAAAGGTAAAAAACATTTGAGAGGAAATAGATAGAGAGAAAGTGAGAAAAAACTGTAACCTGGGCATTACATGAGGAAGGAGGGAGTGGTGCACATGCCAAGTTCACTGGGCTGCCGTGTTTCACACTCCTCCATCGTAACAGTGGAGACGATAGCTTTCATCAAAAATAAACAATGAATACTCGTTGCTCGTCCTCTATATCGGAAAGAATACTTTCATTCGCCGACATGTGGGACGTCGACCATCCTGGTCCACCTTCCATGCACAAAATTATCCTGGTCTACCCCAGTCGTATCGCAGGCCCAACCTTTCCCACTATAAGTTGTTCGGACGAAGGAACCATCATGACTTCGTTGAATTCCACTTCTTCAAGAAAACATATTGTACAGGCAATACTTCTACCACACGCGAAGACTGGACGGCACTGTACCATGTCATATCACTGAAACCCACTAGGCCAAACTAGTCCGCCTAGGTCCTTTATTTTGGAATGGAGGGAGTACGTCTCTGCACTGCTATGATTTTGTGTTGCACGCTCTCTGTACTTTTGCTACGATTTTCCTACCCTATGAACCAAATGAGGCCTGAATGTATGTCGACTATTGTCTGATCGATCGCCAAGCCTACAATTTTAGGAGCTAGGGATATTGGTCGATCGACGAGGGATAAGTATAAGTGTACCACGAGCTCATCAGCCCCAATGTTTCTCTTCGGTGAGTGTTTTGCAAGTACTATAGCTCGCACATTAGCTAGCCTACTAACACCAAGAATCATCAAACAAGCCCTGCTGATATGATAGATAGTTCAAACTTACATCTAAGCATGACATATATTACATCAAAAGCTGGTGAGGATACATCTGTTTCCATAACTCGGAGAGGGTTCGCATGATTCACTATCAAACAAAAGTAGCAAGATCCGCCCACACAAGACAGTGCACTAGCCCTAAGATGGTTTGATAACACGCATCGTTCTGGTAATTAAACACAAGGCAATGCAAACTACCCTGAAGGATTAGCGCGACCAACTATTTCTTGTCATCGATCTCTCAGGCAATGACCACAGCACGGACAGCGGCATGTGAATCGATTTCTGGGGCGATGTCCACAGGACTGACCGCAACATCGGAATCGATCTCTAGGGCGATGTCCACAGGATGGACAGCAGCATCGGAATCGTTCTCTGTTGTGATGCCAACAGGACGGGCCACGACATCGGAATCATCAAGGACGTCCACCGGCACCTGCATAACCCTAACATATTAGCAAGCACATTGCAAATAATCAAAAACCACAACTATGGTAATAAGCCATTATTTTTTACCTTGTGCAGCTCATCGGGGGATCTCATCCCTCCGGGGGCCATCTCCTCATCCTCGATGGTGGCCATCACCTCGCTAGGGGAATACTGCTTCTCAACGGCGACTATCTCCTCAAACTCGGTCTTGAGCCTCACATAGGTGGCAATCAGAGTTCCTTGGGGTAGGCACGGTGGGGCCCTTGCTGTTCTTCCAACTTCCTTTGAGGAGTTCGTCCGCCAACGTCCTCAACTCTTTGGCCAGTGCTTGTTTCTTGGAGTTCTTCGTCTCCATGGATTGGCCCGCCAACATGGTCAACTCGTTGGTCGGTGCTCGCTTCCTGGAGAATGTTGTCTCCAGTGGGTTGTCCACCGGCAACTCTTTGCCTAGTGCTCCAGGATCCATTAATGAACTGACAAACAAAAAGCAATCGAAAGGAAACCACAATCGCAATGAAAACGGGAAAAGAATAGGATGTGAGAATCGGTCGGTGCTTCACAAAAAGAAGATTCTTGGAATAAAAATATAGAAGCATAACTGATTCGCCCACCTTTCCTTCGTCAGTACAAAAGAAAAATGGCAGAAGTGAGTACCCTGGAGTGAGGTTTTCTTCAAGAAAGGGAAGAAAGGGCTTGAACGAGCGTTCCAGTGAAATGATGGTTGCTTCGTCCAGTCCAACTTGGAGGCCACCTTACCACTGCTGGTAAAGGTGTGGGTTTTGTGATATGACGGGTCATGACGGCCATACCAGGGTTACAGGTGAGTCTCGACTGTAGCACCTCGCTGCGATTTGGTGGATGGCACGCGGGCTCGGATGCTTTGAAATGTCCCGCATGTAGATAGAGTGGCTAGTCATATAGGAGTGCTCAATATTGTGCACCACGACCAAGGCGGAGAGGAAAATGAGAGAACTACATAATTAATGCATGATTTTAATTAGGGTAGTTTCGTAAAGTACGAGATACATTCCTCCAATCGCAAAATGCCTTGGTTCATGAGATTTGAGATTTGAGCCCTATACACCGGAAGGAAGGGAGTACTGCACACGGTGTAGTCTAGTCACTTGTTGAAATCTTTAGAAAGGCAAATACTCCTTTCCGGTTTACAGGGCTATACTACTCCCTCCGTCTAGGTGTGTAAGTCATCTTCTGAAAACCAAATAGTCCCAAAACACTTAGGCGTGGTGCATTAACTTCTACCTTGTTTCTTGTTTCTTAACATATCAACCAATAAGAGATGAGAGGTGCATGCTTTTAATGACTTGCAATGGCTAGTTCATTGCATGCAATGCTATTAATTAGCAAATAAACATTGGTGGCCCCAGGAGGAAACGGTGCTAAGCGCGTGAACCAATGAAGAATGAGTATCAACCAATGGATAATGGAGTTTAATTGTTAAACAATAGCAATTTTGTCTCATTCAAGAGCCTGGATAGTACTTCAAAGTGCAACTATCCCTAGGTGGTTTTGGTAATTCATAACAACATATAGCTCATTGAGCTAATGCTATTCCAAGATGATTATTTCAGGAAAGCTCAATGTTTGGCATGGCATGGATGTGAAAGTGGAACCCTTAAAATGCTAAGGACAAAGGATTGGCTCAAGCTCAAAAGCTCAAAACTCTTCATTTTATAATTTTAGTGATCCAAGATCACATTGAGTCTTTAGGAAAAGCCAATACTATCAAGGAGGGATGAGGTGTTGCTTAATGAGCCTCTTGCTTCATGTGCTTAGTGATATGCTCCAAAACCCTCAACTACTTTCCCATATCCACATATGACCTAAACCCTAAGCCAAACTCGGTCCTACCGATTCTTCCTATCCGGCGCCACCGAGTTTCACTTGTCATTAGCCACTGCCAAACCCTAGCAATTCGGTTCTACCGATAAGGATCTCGGTCTCACCGAGATGGGGTTGCAAACTCTCTGTTTCCCTTTCATAACTTTTCGGTCTCACCGAAAGAGCGAATCGGTCCCACCGAGATTGCAATGTAAACTCAGTGTTTCCCCCTTGTAACTTTTCGGTCTCACCGAGTTCCACTCGGTGTCACCGAAAGAGCAAATCGGTCCCGCCGAGTTTGCCTGACCAACTCTCTGGTTAGCTAATTACCAAATTTGGTCTCACCGAGTTTGTGTAATCGGTCTCACCGAGATTACTTTATGCCCAAACCCTAACCACATCGGTCCTACCGAGTTGCATGTCAGTCCCACCGAAAATCTCTAACGGTCACTAGGTTTACATTTTCGGTCCGACCGAGTTTATTGATTCGGTCCCATCGAGATTGGAAAACTGTGTAACGGTTGGATTTTGTGTGGAGGCTATATATACCCCTCCACCTTCTTCTCATTCGAGGAGAGAGCCATCAGAACACACACACCATTCCAACTCATATGTTCTGAGAGAGAACCACCTACTCATGTGTTGAGACCAAGACATTCCATTCCTACCATATGAATCTTGATCTCTAGCCTTCCCAAGTTGCTTTCCACTCAAATCTTCTTTCCACCAAATCCAAATCCTATGAGAGAGAGTTGAGTGTTGGGGAGACTATCATTTGAAGCACAAGAGCAAGGAGTTCATTACCTACACACCATTTGTTACTTCTTGGAGAGTGGTGTCTCCTAGATTGGCTAGGTGTCACTTGGGAGCCTCCGACAAGATTGTGGAGTTGAACCAAGGAGTTTGTAAGGGCAAGGAGATCGCCTACTTCGTGAAGATCTACCGCTAGTGAGGCAAGTCCTGTGTGGGCGATGGCCATGGTGGGATAGACAAGGTTGCTTCTTCGTGGACCCTTTGTGGGTGGTTGCTTCTTCGTGGACCCTTCGTGGGTGGATCCCTATGTGGACTCGCGCAACCGTTACCCTTGGGTGGAGCCCTGTGTGGACTCGCGCAACCGTTACCCTTCGTGGGTTGAAGTCTCCATCAACATGGATGTAGGATAGCACCACCTATCCGAACCACGGGAAAAACATCCGTGTCTCCAATTGCGTTTGAATTCTCCAAACCCTTCCCTTTACATTCTTGCAAGTTGCATGCTTTACTTTCCGCTGCCTATATACTCTTTGCATGCTTGCTTGAATTATGTGATGATTGCTTGACTTGTCCTAAATTAGCTAAAATCTGCCAAGAACTAAAATTGGGAAAAGGTTAAGCTTTTATTTGGTCAAGTAGTCTAATCACCCCCCTCTAGACATACTTTCGGATGTTAGGATAGCACCACCTATCCGAACCACGGGAAAAACATCCGTGTCTCCAATTGCGTTTGAAATCTCCAAACCCTTCCCTTTACATTCTTGCAAGTTGCATGCTTTACTTTCCGCTGCCTATATACTCTTTGCATGCTTGCTTGAATTATGTGATGATTGCTTGACTTGTCCTAAATTAGCTAAAATCTGCCAAGAACTAAAATTGGGAAAAGGTTAAGCTTTTATTTGGTCAAGTAGTCTAATCACCCCCCTCTAGACATACTTTCGATCCTACAAGTGGTATCAGAGCTTTGGTCTCCATTTGCTTTGATCTCCATAGCTTTTGGTGGTCATAGCCTTGGTTTCACAACCTAGGAGAGTATGGCGTCTAGCGAGGGAAATTATCACCGTAGAGGTCCTTACTTTGATGGTACTAATTTTGCTAGTTGGAAGCATAAAATGAAAATGCATATTCTTGGACATAACCCCGCCGTTTGGGCTATTGTGTGTGTTGGTTTGCAAGGTGACTTCTTTGATGGGAGAGAACCAAACCGTGAAGCTACCGCGGATGAGTTGAAGATGTTGCAATACAATGCTCAA
Organism: Triticum urartu; assembly: GCF_003073215.2. NCBI lineage: Eukaryota > Viridiplantae > Streptophyta > Magnoliopsida > Poales > Poaceae > Triticum > Triticum urartu. Next base: position 104,693,331 of record NC_053027.1, read on the forward strand.
GCTTGTGATATTCTCTTCAACGGATTGTGCCCCGAAGAATTCAACAAAATCAGCCGCCTTGAGAATGCAAAGGAAATTTGGGACACTTTGATTTATATGCACGAAGGTACCGACTCCGTCAAGGAATCCAAGCTGGATGTACTTCAAAGCCAACTTGACAAGTTCAAGATGAAGGATGGTGAAGGTGTTGCTGAAATGTACTCTAGGCTTGCTCTCATCACAAATGAGATTGCCGGCTTAGGAAGTGAAGAGATGACCGATAAATTCATCATCAAGAAGATTCTAAGAGCCTTGGATGGAAAATATGATACTGTGTGCACATTGATCCAAATGATGCCCAATTACAAAGATCTCAAGCCAACGGAGGTGATTGGAAGAATTGTTGCTCATGAGATGTCACTTAAGGATAAATAGGAACATCACAACAAATCAAGTGGTGCCTATAAAGCCTCATGTGAAGCCCCTACATCATCAAGTGAGAAACAAGACTTCAATGAAGAATTGAGCTTAATGGTGAAGAACTTCAACAAGTTCTACAAGAGTAGAAGCAAAGATAGAAGCTCCAAGTAAAGGTCCTACAATGACAAAAGATCTTCTAGTCGAGAGCGAAACTGCTACAATTGTGGAAGACCCGGACACTATTCCAATGAGTGTACGGCTCCCTACAAGAGAAGAGAAGATTCTCCAAAAAGAAGAAGCAAAGGATCACCACCAAGAGAGAGAAGGAGTAGAGATGATCGTTATGAACGAAGATACTCACGGAGAAGTAAGGATTCGGAAAGGAAGGAAAAATCATCAAGGAGCTACACAAGACGAAGACATCAAGCTCATGTTGGTGAATGGGTATCCGGCTCTGACTCCAACAGCCACTCCGAGAGAAGTTATTACTCCGGCTCCGAAGATACTCAAGATGAAGGTGTTTCCGGTCTAGCACGCGTGTCAACCAACTCCTACGACATATTTGACTCACCAAATGAAGGAATTGGAAGATGCTTCATGGCCAAAGGTCCTAAGGTAACACACCCTGAGTATGTTGATTTCAATAGTGATGAAGATGACTTGTTAGGTGATGATTTGCTTGGTGACAACTCTAGTGATGAATATTATGATGAAAGACCAATTAATCATGCTAATCAAGATAAAACGAATGACAATGATAAGGAGAAAATTGAGGCCCTAACTAAAGAACTAAACACTCTTAAGTTAGCTCATGAAACCATCTTCGAAGATCATCGAGAACTTTTAAGAGCTCATGAGAAGTTACGCTTTGAAAAGCTCAATCTTGAGCAAGAGCATGAGTTCTTAAAGGCAATCAATGATGATCTCCGCAAGAAAAATTCTTCTTACATTGCCAAGCGTTTACTCTTATCCACTTACATGCCTCAAGTCAAGTCTAGTAACAAGAACAAGAAAGATTCTTCCTCTAGTAGTAACAATGATCATGCTAAATCCAATATTGTTGCTTCTAGCAGCTCTCTTGATTCCACTAATGAATCTCTTAGCCAAGTTACACTTGAGTAAGAAAACAGCTTATTGAAGGGAATTATAGAGAAAGGAGTGTACAAAAGCCTTGCCGGGAGTAAGCAATTCAAGGAAATTGTGCGCAAGCAAGGAATGCACCGGAAGAATCAAGGTATTGGTTTTGAACGAAAGTTCAATGCCAATGGAGTTGAGTGGGAAGAAGATCAATACCCCAAGACAAAGTTTGTCCCTCAACAAGAGAAGTATACTTCTTTCAAGGGGACACAAGCTCAAGATGATCTTCCACCACAAGACTACAAGCAAAAAGGCAAGGACAAGCTTCAAGAGGAAATTGATGCATTTGAAGAAGCTCCAAAGACCTTAGTCAAGTGGATTCCCAAGACTACTTCAAGTTCCACTTCATCAAGTACGACTACAACTCCAAGGATTCCCATCAAGATGGTGTGGATCCAAAAGAAGAAGAACTAGAGAGTTCTTGAGGGTGACTCCGCCAACATACTTCACTCTTATCATTTTGGCAAGAACAAGTGCAATCAACTTCCACATCTTGCACTAGTTCAAGGAGTCACAAACCCTCTTGTTGGTAAGACAAGGGACAAGGTAACCTAAAAGTTTTCATGGACATCATCTTTTGTGTGCATCACTCTATGTCTATGGATATCCTTGCTTGTTCCTTGTGGGACTAACCCATGTAGGTATATTGAAAGTGCAATTCACTCAAAATGGATAGCTCCAAGAGATCTACATCAACATTGAGCATCCACATCTTCAATATCTACATGAAGTCATCATCGACAAAACCCAAGGTTAGTTCATCCCTCTTAGGGGGGATATCACATCTAGGGGGAGCTTTACTCTAAGACTTGAGCTAAAGCAACTCTAAAGATGTGAACATATCAGTGCTTTATGTAAAAGTGGTAACCCCACTTGAGCTTAAACGATGAGTATGACCTATGATCAAGTGTTCTCACTTGACTCCTAAGTCAATATACTCATATATAGATGACCTAGTCATCGCAAATTGCTTGATAGATGCTAGAATTGGTTGTGCATGCCTTGGCACATATTTCATCTGCCATCTTATTGTGTGAGCATGCTGGTTGCATAATTTACTCATTCGAGGACATCCACTTGTTGTTTTGATTGTTCGGTTTTATCTTATTTTGCTAAGTGGATGGACAAGAATTCCTAAGAACCTCCTCTAGCTATCTATGCTTTTCTCGTCTCAAACTCTATTCATGCTGCATCACAAAATTTGATCAAGTCAGATTCAAACCACTCTGTGTGAGGAGCGCTCGGAGTCCCCGATTCATCATAGACTTAAACTTCCAAAACCTCTTTATGATTCTCGGTCTGACCAATACTCCACTTTCGGTCCTACCGAGATCATTAAGTTGATCTAGGTTTTCGATCTCGGTGCAACCGATTTGAACATTTCGGTCACACCGAGTTTCAGTAACTGCTTGCAGTTATGAATCTCGGTGCCACCGAGTTGTTCCACTCGGTCACACCGACAGGGTCGGGCTATATATAGTCACGGGCAAAATTTTGGAAATTTCTCCGAACCCCTTCGCCTGCGCGATAGCTTGCTCTGCCCTCGTGGTCTCTGGATCGTCTTCTCGCCGCCAGCAGCCTCCAGTTGCTGGTCTCCGTCGCCGTCAACGGGAATTCTGCCCCGCCGTTGCCGCCGTAGCAAGTCCCCGCCGAACTAGGGTATGGACTTGATCTTTGTGCTATTCCCCAATCTGATTCCTAGCACATTGTGATCATATTGATTCTAGCCACGATTGAAACACTCCTATCCAGTCAAAACGCATAGATTAGGTTTGATTCGAAAATTCTAGGTTTAGGTTTCCGCCGAAACTATCTCGGACCCACCGAGTTGAAAAACTCGGTCCCACCGATTTGGCTTATGCCATTGCACAAGTGAGACTCGGTCTGACCGAGAATTACTTATCGGTGTGACCGATTTTTGAACTCAGTGAAACCCTAGCAGTCTCGGTGCCACCGAATTGTGACTCGGTCCTACCGAGTTCACTAGTTTAGGTTCCAAAACTGCTTCGGTATCACCGAGTTTGAAAATCGGTAGATCCGAGATGATTTCAGTGGGAAACTAAAACTAAGTTTTTGGATCATTCTTTTGCAAAAATCTCTGCATTTTGTCATGCTCATCCACTCTATCTCTTCTATAATCTATTCACAGGGTCAGCAGTCAGTTTGCAGCATGTCTGATCAAAGTGATAGCCAAAATATGCCAGAGCAGCAAGTGGTGATGAGTGAGGGCACTAGTCCCTCAAGTTCTTCTGATGAAGGCAGCAGGAGCACTCCTAGCAATTTGCCAAAGGCTGCCACGAGACAAAGGAAGAAGAAAACTTCAGACTCTGAAGATGAGGACTATGTGGCAGAGGAAGAGGCCACTTCCAAGAGAATTGAGCCAGCTCAAGGCACTAAGCCAGGCCTGAAAATCAAAAGGCCAGCAGGCAGGCAACCAATGTCAAAGGCCAGAATGTCAACTGAGAAGCCCATAGAGCCAGTTGCAGCTGAGGGCAAGAAAAGGAAGGGAAGGGTGAAGAAGACTGTTGCTAGAGTGCTTGGCAAAGCTTCCATCATGGAAGAGGAGGAAGAAGAAGAGGCAGCTGCACCAGCGCCCAAGGCACCCAAGCTAATGGGAGATGCCATAAAATCAGGGGGAGCTGCTTCCAAGGCCAAACCAGCTCCAAAGCCAAAGCCTAAGAGAAATACAAGGAGCATTCCTGCAGTTGAGAAGAACAAGGCCCCAGTGCCTGAGACTGTTGCTGAAGAAGAGGAAGAGAATGTCCTGAGAAAGCTAAAGCCCAAGATCCCAGACCACAACGATGCTCATCCTGTGGCTGAGGATATGAAGCTCAGGAGAGATTTAGGGCTGAGGAAATGGAGAGAAGTAGACCCGTATGCTTCAAGGAGAAGGACTGCCGTGGACTACAGGTTTCACACCAAGGAGCAGCAGGATTTTTATGAGACAGTGCTGCTAGATAAGAAGCCCATTGTCTGCGATATGCGTTGGGTTGATTGGCAATACATTAAGGAAAACAAAGAGCACTATCCCGGAGTGCAAGACAGCTTCATAGCTTGTGGAGTAGCTGACTTTGTTGGGCAGAAGCTCACAAAGTGGAATGAGGAGCTTATCATGCAGTTCTACTCCACAGCTCACTTTTATCCAGATGGGAGGATCACATGGATGTCTGAGGGTACAAGGTACCAATCCACAGTTGCTGAGTGGGCATAGATCTTTAATGCCCCAGAGGAGCAAGATGATGACTTGGATATCTATGCCAAGAAGAAGATGGACCATAACTCCATGTCCAATATGTACAAGGAAATTCCCAATGAAGCTCTTGACACCTTCAAATTTGGGTCGGTGCATTACCTTCTGTCAGGACTGCCTACGATCAATTGGATACTAAGGCACACCTTATTGCCCAAGTCAGGTGATCACAAGATGATCAGAGGCCATGCTATCAACTTGCTACATGTGCTTGATGTGCCTCAGAAGTTCAAGGTGATGAGCCTCATAGTGGAAACTATCAAGAGGACGGCAGCAGATCAGAAGAGGAGCTGCGGATATGCCCCTCAAATTCAGGAGCTCATCAACTCCAAGATGGGCACGGGCATATATCTATTGGACAAGGAACACCTGCCCATCCATCCTGATTTTGAGGACAATCAAGTTGTCATGACTGAGAACGAGCCATCATCTGCCCAAGCATTTGCAAAGAAGGAGAAGGCGAGGAAGGAGAAAGCTGCCAAGATGCCAACTCAAGAGGAGGCATCTGAGTATTTCTTGAAGACTAAACAAGAGCAGCTTGGTTACTTGATTGCATCCACGCTAAGGATTGAGCAAAGTCTGGCCACCCTCACTCAGAATTAGCAGAGCCTAGAGAGAATCATGGAACAGAAGTTCTATGACTTGGATGTCAAAGTAACGGAAGTTCAGTCTGCAGTGGAGCAGCTCCAGGAGGACATGCAGGAGAGGAGAGGCAGGACTACCACTCATGCCTTTTCCAGAGTGCCACGAGGCCCGAGGTCATCTGCCGTGCCAGTTGCTGACACAAGAGCCACCACTTCAGCACCAGCTACAGCCTCAGCTCCAGCATCTACTTCAGCTCCAACTCCAGTGACTACTTCAGCATCTACCGAAGCCTTCGTCCTTGGAGTGATCCGGACTCCACCACCACCAGAAGATCAAGCCTGAGCGTCGATTTAGCACTATGCATTTTCTAGGAACTTTTTGGTAACTTGTTGCCAAAGGGGGAGAAGATGTATAGGTCATAGGCTTCGAGAGAGAGAGTGTTGTTTTTCTCTCTTGCTTTATTTGGTGGTTTTTCAAACTTGTTTGCTTTTGAGTGCTTGAGATACTACGTCATTATTTGTGAGACATTGATGATCATGTGTTTGATCATAAGCTACACTTAATGCTTGCTTATTGCTATTATCCTATCTATCTTGTGTGATCATTCACTTTTCTTGGTGATGAGTGCATGTATTTCATCTTTATCATTTTGAGCGCTCCACCAAGATGTATGTGACATGGAAGAGTAACCCATGACTCTAACTCTTTGTGCATTTGCAGTCCAAAGCAAATTTTAGATATGCACAAATTTAGGGGGAGCTCTTACTTATCACATACTTCTCAAAGCGACGATATATTTCATGCTTATTATCATTTGTCGAAGCTTTGATCTATATGTTGTCATCAATTACCAAAAAGGGGGAGATTGAAAGTGCAACTATCCCTAGGTGGTTTTGGTAATTCATAACAACATATAGCTCATTGAGCTAATGCTATTCCAAGATGATTATTTCAGGAAAGCTCAAAGTTTGGCATGGCATGGATGTGAAAGTGGAACCCTCAAAATGCTAAGGACAAAGGATTGGCTCAAGCTCAAAAGCTCAAGACTCTTCATTTTATAATTTTAGTGATCCAAGATCACATTGAGTCTTTAGGAAAAGCCAATACTATCAAGGAGGGATGAGGTGTTGCTTAATGAGCCTCTTGCTTCATGTGCTTAGTGATATGCTCCAAAACCCTCAACTACTTTCCCATATCCACATATGACCTAAACCCTAAGCCAAACTCGGTCCTACCGATTCTTCCTATCCGGCGCCACCGAGTTTCACTTGTCATTAGCCACTGCCAAACCCTAGCAATTCGGTTCTACCGATAAGGATCTCGGTCTCACCGAGATGGGGTTGCAAACTCTCTGTTTCCCTTTCATAACTTTTCGGTCTCACCGAAAGAGCGAATCGGTCCCACCGAGATTGCAATGTAAACTCAGTGTTTCCCCCTTGTAACTTTTCGGTCTCACCGAGTTCCACTCGGTGTCACCGAAAGAGCAAATCGGTCCCGCCGAGTTTGCCTGACCAACTCTCTGGTTAGCTAATTACCAAATTTGGTCTCACCGAGTTTGTGTAATCGGTCTCACCGAGATTACTTTATGCCCAAACCCTAACCACATCGGTCCTACCGAGTTGCATGTCAGTCCCACCGAAAATCTCTAACGGTCACTAGGTTTACATTTTCGGTCCGACCGAGTTTATTGATTCGGTCCCACCGAGATTGGAAAACTGTGTAACGGTTGGATTTTGTGTGGAGGCTATATATACCCCTCCACGTTCTTCTCATTCGAGGAGAGAGCCATCAGAACACACACACCATTCCAACTCATATGTTCTGAGAGAGAACCACCTACTCATGTGTTGAGACCAAGACATTCCATTCCTACCATATGAATCTTGATCTCTAGCCTTCCCAAGTTGCTTTCCACTCAAATCTTCTTTCCACCAAATCCAAATCCTATGAGAGAGAGTTGAGTGTTGGGGAGACTATCATTTGAAGCACAAGAGCAAGGAGTTCATTACCTACACACCATTTGTTACTTCTTAGAGAGTGGTGTCTCCTAGATTGGCTAGGTGTCACTTGGGAGCCTCCGACAAGATTGTGGAGTTGAACCAAGGAGTTTGTAAGGGCAAGGAGATCGCCTACTTCGTGAAGATCTACCGCTAGTGAGGCAAGTCCTGTGTGGGCGATGGCCATGGTGGGATAGACAAGGTTGCTTCTTCGTGGACCCTTTGTGGGTGGTTGCTTCTTCGTGGACCCTTCGTGGGTGGATCCCTATGTGGACTCGCGCAACCGTTACCCTTGGTTGGAGCCCTGTGTGGACTGGCGCAACCGTTACCCTTCGTGGGTTGAAGTCTCCATCAACGTGGATGTAGGATAGCACCACCTATCCGAACCACGGGAAAAACATCCGTGTCTCCAATTGCGTTTGAATTCTCCAAACCCTTCCCTTTACATTCTTGCAAGTTGCATGCTTTACTTTCCGCTGCCTATATACTCTTTGCATGCTTGCTTGAATTATGTGATGATTGCTTGACTTGTCCTAAATTAGCTAAAATCTGCCAAGAACTAAAATTGGGAAAAGGTTAAGCTTTTATTTGGTCAAGTAGTCTAATCACCCCCCTCTAGACATACTTTCGATCCTACAGTACTCCAAGGAACCGCACCACGCGAACGTTCGCAACTGCCACGTTCGGGTTGCGCTTGGCTCTTCGCCTCTTCGAGAAGATGAACAATGATGTTACTCCTAATTCTACAGTATCGAATCCACTGCTGCATGTCCGTCCACCTCGTGCGGGAGGGATAGCGTGTAGCGAAAGGTTCTACTTACTGCTCCTACCTTTGCGTCTATAACAGGTGGGCCCCACAGGTGGTTGGCCCTCCTGTCATGCAGCAAAAGTCAAGTGCAGTTAAGGCACCGGAGCTCAGTCTGCGAGGGAGAGGGCGTTGTAGTAATCAAATTTCTCGGTCTTGTACGAGTTGACGCGACACATCAAAGAACTGCACTCGATATAAGTCTTTTTACACATTTCAAATGGGCTACTTCGTATGTAGGAGTAGACATATTCTGCTTCGTATGTAGTCACTTGTTGCAATCTCTAAAAAGACTTATATTTGGAAACGAAGGGAGTACAACGCATGCATGCATGCCGTGACTTTCCTTTTGATACTTGCATGTGTTGATTTGATGCACCTTGCCAAATTTTGACTATAATTTAACTAACCAAATTTTCATGCATGTCACAAAAAATTACGGGGCTGTTTGGATTGTGACTATGTTTGTCTTATGTTGCCACATTATTTTTCCCACACTTGCCACACTTGCCTAACCTGAGTTGCTCAAATTGTTAGACACACTTTGGCTTGCCTAAGGGAATCTTGCCACAATTTTTTTGTCTATGACATGTGGGGTTCACTGCTAATAAAAAAATTCTTGTCTTAGGTGTGGCTAATAAAAAAGACTTATATTTAGGAACGGAGGGAGTAGAAAATATAAATAATAATCCATGTTGGGGCAACCCATGTTTCCGCTAATTTTAGTCGTGGGCTTGTTCACAATTTTTATGAGGGGTGGTTGTTCATTTAATGGAGGGACTTGTAGTACCAGACTTGAACGATACAAAGTGTGACCTGGCACACCGTAACACCACTTGGAACAAGCGGGTAGCTATCTCAAAAAACAATCAACAAGTAAAAAAACCGCGACCTGGCATGTAGTAGTACACAATTTTAGACGATTATTTTGATGGAGTGAAAAAGGAAAACTACCCCACTACGTATATATAGGCCGGAGCCTCCGCGCTTGCTTGCTAGGGTTGCTCTATTCACACACTCTCATCATCTCCAGATCTAAACAAGATAGGGGTAGTAACACTGTCTTTCTCCCTTCAAAAAACACTGGCTTTCTATCCTCACCGCTGGTTACAGATCCGGACGTATCCCCCTCCGCCGGTGAAGGGGAGGAGGGGCAGCGTTTAGGCCGTCGTCGACAGTGAGGGAGGAGACCCACTGCTGGCCGCACCATTATCTCTGGCTGAGCGTCGGCGCAGGAGGTCCTCCGATCCCTTCGTCATTGCCTGTGGGTGGATCTGGCCTCCCGCCTCCCACCTATCCACATCCCGACGACCTTCAGTTATATCTTCATTCGAAACCGCCTTAGCTCTACTTCCCCAGCTTGCTACGTTGCTGCATGTGCATCATTTTCTACCTCTCAGCCCCTCTCGATCGGATGGTCCAACGTCACATTTTTTCTTCTATTGTTAGAGGTAAAGCTACTTCATGGAGTCGAATCTTGTAGTACTTGGTTCAAACAAGAAATAAAGTGGGGGTGGGGGAATTTAGTATGTACATCGGACTTGGTACAAACAGGAAGGAAAGGGGGTGAAAGTAGTACATACTGGTCATCCAACCGGTCTCTTGCTCGAAAAGGGAAATATAGGGGTAACGCTGTACACAGTGGTACGACCAGGACTAGATTTGCTATCCACACATAGGAGTAGGTGGCTAGAGTGAAAAAAAATGGGACCAACCCAGATATGTTTCTTGGATGTTTGTTTCTCGGGGCAACAAACTATGAATCACCACTTTATGTCCCTATTTATGTACATGGTGCTGGACTGCTGGTGCACCCACTGTTCTTACTAATGTCCCTGGTAAAAATGAAGCCATGCCACTGTTATAAGCCATGACAAGTTTAGCCAAATGTTTTTGCCTGTAATTATTTGAGACTCTTACTGTTTCCTCTGTGCCTTTTTGTGCAAACAGGGATATCCAATTCACCTGGTTGCTGTTGTGACCTTTTGGTGCACTGCACAAAACTCTTCTTAAAAGAAGTGACTTTTGTGATGTTTAACTAGAATGTCAGAATGGAACAGTTGGTTCATTTTGGTGGAACTACACAAAGGGAGATCTGTGTTCCAATCCTCATCATCCATATTTGCGCCATAACCTTCCTTTAGGTAAGAATGGTATTTAATGCATGTGTTCATTTCTATTTTCCGACTGCCATGAGAAAATAATGTTGTTTTTTACTAGTACACTTGTACTCCCTCACTGACAAAACCAATTCTGAATTAGAAGGCCAATCATGTACTTGGTTTCACCAACTGGTGAGGAGAAAGAGAAACAGAGCATGAAGAGGAAGAAGAAGAAGAAGAAGAAGAAACAGTGCCAAGGCGATCTTGCTGAAGCCAGAGGCCTCGGTCGAGGCCATTCAAGGGCTCCAGTAACGACTACCTTACATGTGAGACGATCCTCCAGGGAGCCCTTCCACTTCTGTTGTCTCACTTAATTAATTAGGAGTACTGAAGTACCACTAATTTATTACTGCCTAATTTTCCTGTTGGAGTTAAACAAATCTTTAGTAGGACCCTATGCTGAATCATGTATGTGGGTATGTTTGTCTATGGAGGTGAATCATGTGGTGGAGCAGGGAGGGAATATTATTAGTGTCATGACATAATAGTGCTATTGTTTTGCATGTCAATTTATTGCCATTGGTTCGATGAGGCAATGTTTTGCGTATTGTCCATCATGAATTTGATGCTATTGTTTGAGTAATATGCTAATGTCTTCCTATCCTTTCTCACTAAGCTAATGAAGGTTTCACCTTGTTCCTACTTGTGCAAACAGGAATCATGTTGTGCCAATCATACATTTTAGTGGAACTACACAAGACAATACAATGAACTGTATCCCAGCCAGTGCTTTAACTCTGCTGGAAGTTCTTGATAATCTTTCGATATAATCTCAGCACTGGTAAACAAGAGTGATTTCAACCATACATTTGAAGTGCACAAAAATGTATACTATTGTGTGATTCCAGTGAGTGCTTTATCATCTCTTATGGGACTACATGAATAAGCTTTTTTCTCAGGTTGGTACAGGCCTAAGGCCTTCATCCATATTAGTTTCTTGTCATCTCTATTTGTATCGTGCTACTGTCATGAGAAACTCCTTTATCTTTGCACGTTAAAGTTTTGCAACCTATGATAAATGGCAATGCTATGAGTGTTGAGTTGAGCTAATTGGCACTGATTAAATAAACTAATACCTCTCTTTAAGAAAGACTACTATGTTGCTAACTTTACCCATTAAGATAATGAGGGTGCTTCTATTTGTTAGTGTATGTTTCATCAACTAGTCCCACTGTTACAGTAATCTCACTCTCTCAATATATGTGCCAACAGGGATGCTCGATTTTGGTGGAATTGCACAAAAACTTTGGGTGCTTCATTGCCTCGATAGCTTCCGTCCTTTCCCGTCAGTCGTTAATCTCCGCTTGCTTTCTTCCTTTGCTGTCAGTCTCTTGGCTTATCTCGGCTTCCAGTCAAAGGAAATAGTAATTGATATGCTACCTCACACAGGTTGGTACTGATCTTTACCCTGATTATTGTGCCTGTCATATGTATTGGTAATTTGGTATTGTGCTACTGTTTGCCGATTTCATAAAGGAGTAATTTGGAGCCTGAACTCGCAGGCAAATCATTACATCGGGTGATTTCAGTAGAACTGCACAAAATGATCAGATGGACAGGTACTTATCCTGCTGCTATGTACTCCAAAGTTCACTCAGACAAGCATCGATGTTGACAAGAAGTGCCTATATTCATTCGAGTATCAACCGGTGTCAACCAATTGTCAAACTCCAAGTATTAGGAGAGTGAACGCCAAAAATATTGCTTGGTGCATAGCCCAAAAAAATGCAGTCCAGTCTTGGGTCCCAACTTGTGCCTTTTGGTTATCGGCACATATGGTAGCGAACTATATGGCATGGAGTCTAAAGATTCCAGACAAGTTGGTTGACGCGTATATTCATCTGGCACTTAATCAGTCTGCACGCCAAGGATGCTCCATTTTAGTTGAACTGCACAAAAAATTTGGGTGGTTCATTTTCTCAACCGCCTCCTTTCTCGTCTGCAATGTAGAATTTTGGTGAGATACAAGACCAAGATGAGCCAGTAAACTAGTTGGATGAAAGTAGTGGCCAAGTTGCTCAAACCTCCCTCGGCACGAGGCCACTATTTGAGGATAAACCTACAAGCAAAGTTCAGATTGTCTGTGCTGCCTCTTATGTACTCGAAAGTTTACTCGTAAAAGAACTAATTTTAGCAAGAAGTACCTCCGATTGAACACCATTTACCAGTTTGTACCCAAGGTAATTAAAGTTCGTCCATGGATCATATTGGTTGTGATCTCAATCATTTGGATGCATAAACATACTGAACATGTGTATATCTGAATCTTTTTGTGAATTATGTATGAATATTGTCGTGTGATCTATCAATCATTTGGATGCATAGATATGTTGAGCTTGTGTATATATGAATCTTTTGAGTTGTTGATAGTGAATGTTGGCTATGAATATGAACGTGTCCTGTGAACCTAAGTTTGATATGAATGTTTACCTTTTCTGTTGTATTTGTGTGTGAACTTGTTAGTATGCCTACTGTGGGGTATAAAACGCAGGTCTCTTATAAAAGTAATGTTGGGTCAAATTTATGTTTTCCCTTCTACCACATTATATATACTAGCATAAGGGCCCGTGCATTGCATCGGGAAAAAAATATGGCACACACTTACATTCTATTCTTCTTTATCGGGTCTGTCATTACATGTGCTCCGGTGTAATAACATCATAAATTACCAAACTGCCTTAGGAGTTTTTGTCTCAAGCACCACAGTGAGAATGATTGACAATATGAGCATCACTAGCCTGAAGAAAGTTGTTGCTGTTATGACCGGCATGGCCAAGAGGATATATGATGCACACTGACATCCAACAACAACATTTCTCAGGGTTTCGGTTTTTTTCCTGAACCAGTGCTATATTTGATTATTTGGCACAAAAAGTTGTAATTCTTTCACTCCAACTACGGCCAACATGGCTCGTCATTCTTCCAAAAGATGTCCCTTATGATATTTTTCAGAAAAAAGGAGTGCATTATCTCCTTGCTGTCGTCTAACTGAAGGAAACTGAATGTGAAAATTTAAGTGTATATAGACTGACCCACTCGGAGTGCATACAAAAATATTTTTATCCAAGTCGTCAGTGCCAACACTGTACCTCCAATGTCCATCTGCATCTACACGGCTAGGTCTAATCTTAAGCAAGAATGAAACTACCAAGCAAACTGAGATAACAGCATGTAGCCGACCCCGGGCAGTAGGTGGTCAGGGATCATCAGCAAAGAAACACGAAGTCGGCTGACGACCGCCGAGCATGGCCAGGCCCATCTCGCTCTCGTGGCTGCCTTGGTGGCTCCCGGGCCTCTTTGTGGCTCCTCCACTCCGAGTCCACAGCCCGACCTCGGCATTCCGCCTCCATCCTCCTCTGCCCTCTGTCCCGCGTGCTCCTCCACACCACCCTCTCCAAGCCGACGGATCTGACCTTCCCCTCGCTGGATCCGGTCCACCACGAGCCTCAAGCCACCCTGCCGCCACGCTCGTGTCCATGTCGTCTGTGGTGTAGAGGTGGCCAGCGTGTGGAACAGGCTGCGTCGCAGGCATCTGCGCACTGCGCCTACGCTTCCTCACCCCGGCGAGCGCCGGACTGAACAGCTTCGCGCCGGACTACCGTTTTTTGTACAATTTCCCTTCATTCTCTTTCTATGTTTGTTGATTCAAGAGGCTCGTTGTTGATATGCAATTTTCCAGGTATATAAACTGGTAGACTTTCATGTAAGCAATCGAGGTGGGATTACTCAGATTACATGTGTGAAAATCAGGTAAGGTACAGATACAGAAGCGTGTATGCAGGCTGAAACATGCGTGCAGGCCCAACAAGAGAATGTGGACGTGGACCAATTGGATGGACAAAGTTTTTAGTATCGCCTCACAGCAATTGGACGCACTGTTGATCAAAACTAACGGAAAAAAATTGAAAGCGTAAATTCACGGAAAGAAGCGTATTGTGACGGTGAACCCAAAGAGTCAATCCGTGCTTTATTATTAGGGAAAGATTTATACAATTACTATTATCGTATATTTTATAGAGACTTATATATACATTATAAAAACATCCCACGTGTTATTAACTTATAAAAGTAAATGTTTAACGGAAGTTGGCAAGGAAAATCCTGGTTGATCTTGACTCACGGGCAAGGAAAATCCTGGTGATTGCGTACAAAAGCTTGCGAAGATTTTAAGGACCAATTTAATAATAACGCACTCATTTTTATTTTGAGCAATAACTCGCTAATTTCTTAATTCTATATATAAAAAATGTGCCTCTCCGGTTTATTCTTTGATATTAATTGCTCCTTCTAACATAACATTATATATATAACGAGCCCACTTAATACGTGTATTTCAAGGAAGTGCAAATGGGCTGGGATTTCTTAGAAAATATAAATGGGCCTGATTGACGAGAAATTATTTTTTCACCCAGCCCAGCAAATGGACTGTACATTCTAGAAAACATGGGTTAAATATATACCATATTTTTGCAGGCTGACATGTGGGCCAATAAGTCGAAGCCTACGCAGGGCGTTGTCAAATTGGTCAACAAATGATTATGTCATCCACAGCCATTGGATTTATATCCAACGGCCGGCATGCACCTTCAATCTCTCGTCTTCTTCCTGCAGCGTCGCCGGGACCGCTTGGTCCGGCCTCCGGCGGCTAGCAGCTCTACTTAGCACGCATCACTGCGAAGCGCTACCCCACCGCCGGCCAGGCTATCCCTCCACCCCTCGACACCTCCTGTTATTCTCCACAGACTACAGCCCCACGCCACAACAGAACCAGTTATAACCCTTCTCCTCCTCTCAATCTGCAACTCCACTGCCGCGTTTTCCCATCTCCGAGTCGTTCCCATCCGGGGCCTCGCCGTCGTCCACCGCCTCGCTACGTTCGGTGCAGCGTGGTCAACAAACGAGAGTCATCGGAAGAGGACTGTACGTGGAGAGCCTGGCGGCTGGGACCCACGAGGTCCATGGTTGCACGCAAGGAAAGTTCCTCCTTATTAAGCTGAAAAAAATGTTTCCTCCACCTGACAGCTGGGACCCACCGGCAGTATCTTCGCACGGAAGGAAGTTCCTCCTTATTTTGCAAAAAAAATTATTCATCCCGTTGACAGCTGGGACCTGTCAGATTTGGTGACTGACTTGTGGGCCTACTAAGCAGGCGTGTATGCACGGCTTTGTCAACTTAATCAACAAATGATTCTAGCAGCTGGACCGTTGGATGTTAATCCAACAGCCGTGCTCCTTCTTCAACCTCTGTTCTTGCTCCTGTCTCCTGTGGGCGGCACCGCGGTTGTGCTGCCGCGCACCCGAACCAGTGAAGTTTCCCACTCCTCTCCATCTGCGACTCCACTGCCCCGTCTTCCCCATCTCCGGGTCGTTCCAGTCTGGGTGCGCTCGGCACGGTGTGGTCAACGTGGTCAACAACCGAGAGTCATCGGAACATGACTGTACGTGAGAGGCTGATAGTGGGGACGCACCACGCCCATGGATGCATGCATGCAACGGAACGCGGCGAGGTCTACGTGGTCAAGGAACGACTTCCATCGGAAGTATACTGTACGTGGAGAGTCTCAGCCGGGTCCACGGCCGCAGCAAGTAAGTGCCTCCTTATTACGCGGAAAATAATGATTCCACCAACTGACAGCAGGGACCCACTGGACGGGCCATCGTATTTTGCAAAAAAAACGTTTGCCCCCTGACTGCTGGGACCCACCTGATGGGCCACTTTATTTTGCGAAAAAAATGTTCCCCCCGCTGTCAGCTCGGACCCACCGGAAGTGCCTCCTTATTACGCACAAAAAAAAGAATACTCCCCCGGCTACCTGGGACCCACCTTGGTGGGAGGCTGGCTTGTGGGCCTACTAAGTTGACGGGAACGAAGGGCTTTGTCAACTTAGTCAATATGAACGATTCTGGCTCCAGTGACCGTACGATGTCCATCCAACGGCTGTAGTGCTTCTTCAACCTCTGGTCTTCTTGCTCCAGCCGCCCAAAGCAACGCCGGTCGTGCTGCATGCTCCTGCCTCCCGTGGCCGGCTGTGCTGCCGCAGAGGCCTCACCGCCCCCTACTATTCCCACCGCTGGCCAGGCCCTGCAGCGATGGCAGCCTCACACCACAGCCGAACCAGTGAACCCTCGTACTCCTCTCCGCGTGGCCTTCCACTACCGCGTCTTCCCCGGCTCCGCATCATCCCCTTCCTAGGCCTCGCCGTCGTCCACCGCCGTGATGCTCTCCGCGCGGCGTGGTCAACATGGTCAAGGAACGACTTCCATCGGAAGAGTACTGTAAGTGGAGAGGCTGACAGTTGGGTCCACGGCCACAGCCCAGTTTTTTTGTGATTTGCCAAGTAAGTCGTTTTGTCAGGCCTGTTGGGCTGCAAATCTTTCAAGACGAGGAGAGCTTTCATTTGGCTGGCCGAGAAAATGGCCCATCAGTAATGAGAAATGGGCTGTATATTTTTAAAACACATCAAATCGGCAATTAGTTTCAAATATCTTTTTCCATTTCGAGATTTTAAATTACATTAATTTTTATGCGTGGAGAATTTGTTGGATTTTATATTGATATACATTTATTTTTAAAATTAGTTTGAATGTGAGTCAAAATTTCATGATTAAAAACAGTTCGGACCGCACTGAAATATGCAAAATTTCGTATAATTTTTTAACCGTGGCCATAATATGGGTTGTAATGCTAACAAAAAGGATATGGGCTCCAAAAAAACCTTAAGAATTAGCAAATGGGCTGTAAATTATTAGAAATAATGGCAGATGGGCTGTATGTTGTTTTCCACAGATTTGAGGCTTTCCTAAAAAAAGGTTGACGCACAAGCAGTGACTGTTGGATGTTCATCGAACGGCCGTCGTGCTTCTTCAATCTCTGATCTTCCTGCTCCAGCCGCTCAAACAAGCGCCGGCGAGACTGCCTGCTCCCTCCTCCCCGCGGCCGGCTGTGCTGCCGCGCAGGCCTCACCGCCCCACCGTACTCCCATCGTCGGCCTAGCCATCCCTCAACTCACCCTCACCTGCTGTTATTCTCCGGCGACGGCAGATGAACCAGTAAACCCTCGTACAGTCGTACTCCCCTCCGCGTGGGAAACAACTGTCGAGTCTTCCCTGCCTCCGTATCGTTCCCTTCCTAGGCCTCGCCGTCGTCCACCGCCCTGGTGCTCTTAGCGCGGCCTGGTCAACATGGTCAACGACCAACATGCATCTGAAGTGGACTGTACGTGGAGAGGACGACAGCTGGGTCCACGGCCGCACGCAAGGAAATGCCTCCTTATTACGCGCAAAATAATGATTCCTCCACCTGACATCAGGGACCCACCGAAAGGGCCTCTGTATTTCGCGAAAAAAATGTTACCGTCGCTGACAGCTCGGACCCACCAGCTATATCTTCGCACGTAAGGAAGTGCCTCCTTATTACGCACAAAAAAATGAATACTCCCCCTATTAGCTGGGACCCAGTATAGTGGCAGGCTGACTTGTGGTCCTACTACGTTGACGGGGACGGAGGGCTTTGTCAACTTAGTCAATATGCACGATTCTAGCTCCAGTGACAGTACGATGTCGGTACAACGGCCGTAGTGCTTCTTCAACCTCTGGTCTTCTTGCTCCAGCCGCACAAACCAGCGCCGGTCGTGCATCGTGCTCCTGCCTCCCGTGGCCGGCTACGATGCGGCGGAGGCCTCACCGCCCCCTACTACTCCCACCGCTGGCCAGGCCATCCCTCTACTCACCCACACCCCCTGTTATTCTGCGACGACGGCAGCCTCACACCGCAGCGAACCAGTGAACCCTCGTACTCCTCTACGCGTGGGCATCCACGGCCGCGTCTTCCCCGGCTCCGCGTCGTCCCCTTCCTAGGCCTCGCCGTCGTCCACCGCCCTGGTGCTCTCGGCGCGACGTGGTCAACGTGGTTAAGGAACGGCTTCCATCGGACGTGGACTGTACATGGAGAGGCTGACAGTTGCGTCCACGACCGCAGCAAGGAAGTGTCTCCTTATTACGTGCAAAATAATTATTCCTCCACCTGACAGCGGGGACCCACCGGACGGGCCACCGTATTTCGCGAAAAAAACGTTTGCCCCTGACTGCTGGGACCCACCAGCTACATCTTCGCACGCAAGGAAGTGCGTCTGGGCAAAAAAACGATTCGCCCCCCTGACTGCTGGGACCCACCAGCTACATCTTCGCAGGCAAGGAAGTGCCTGACAGTCGGGACCCAACTGGTCGAAGTGTACGTAGCGTTTTCATTCTGGTCGCGAACGTGTACGTACATATATACTGGTGGATGTAGAGGCGCGCACATGTCATAGTAGAGGCGCATACGTGTCATAGTACAGGTGCGCACGTAGCATGTACATGTACGTACAGCGGCCATGGTGCAAGAAAGAAATTACGGTCACGTATGTGTACATGCGGGCGGGGTCTCGAACGCCTACTCGCGCATACGTACGGCCAGGGCTCGTGTACATGGCTGGGTCGGAACGGAGAAACATCGTCGTCGTCGTGTTCATGGCGAGGCAACGGAATGCGTCGTATTCATGGGGAGGCAACGGAACGTGTGGGAGCCAACCAGCTGGGTCGGAACAGAATACGTGGTCGTGTTCATTGGGAGGGCTTGGACGGAACAGGCGATGGAAACGAGGCCTGGTGTACCGCACAACAGAGGAAACGGACCTCTTACGTTCGGAACGGGGTCCTGTTGATCGGGAGGGGTCTGGCGTACCGCAAAACGGAGGAAACGGACCTCCTACGGTCGAAACGGGGGTCCTGTTGATCAGGAGGGGTGTGGCGTACCGCAAAACGGACGAAACGGACTTGTGTTGGAGCGCTACGATCGAAACGGGGGTCCTGTTCATCGGGAGGGGTGTGGCGTACCGCAAAACGGGCCTCCACGAGATACTGCTCATCTCCACCGTCGACCTCCTCCAGCCTCCACGGGCTACCGTCGACCTCCTCCATCTTCCACGGGCTCCTGTTCATCCAACCTCCACCGCGCGCTACTCCACCGGCCACTGTTCACCCATTCCTCCACGGCCACCCCTCCATCGTCTACTATTCATCCAGCCCTCCACACCACGGGGTCCTGTTCAACCACCCCTCCAATGGCACCCCTCCACCGTCTACTGTTCATTCAGCCCTCCACCACACCATGGGGTCCTGTTCATCCAGAGGCAACGCCACCGCTCACTATTCATCCAACCCCCCCCCCCCCCCCCCCCCCGTAGCGCTCACTGTTCATCCCAGAGGCAGCATCGATCAGCTTCAGTTAGCAGCAGTAGCGAAGGAATCGCTCGATCGGGTTCAGTTAACATCCATCGATCGATCGCTCGGGTTCAGTAACGCGTAGCCTGCAGTGCAATCGCTCGGGTTCAGTTAGAGCCCAACGCCTCGCTCGGGTTCAGTTAGAGCCAACGCCTCGCACACATGCGCGTACGTGTACGAGAGAAACGCGCATCGCTCGGCCCCCGACCTCCCACCGTAACCGGGCACTTCCCGAAATTTTCCTCCCCCTCGCTTCTACCACGGTTTTTTCCGTCATGGACGGCCCAAAGAATGTCATGCAGCTGCGTCTCCAGCACGCCCAGGACGAAAAGACCATTTTCTGTCATGGTTTTTTGTCATAGAAGTAGGAGCCCACCACATCTATGATGATACTGGGTTTTGTCACAATTATCGTCATAGAAGTGTCATATGTATGACAGAAAAAAAATTCGTTCGGCCCAAAATGTCACGGATGTGTCTTTTTTTTGTAGTGCGTATTCTACGAAGATCTTTATCGATCAAACCGCAATGACAACATACGTCATTCCCTTTGTCATCGGTATGTTACTTGCCCGAGATTCGATCATCGGCATCCTCATACCTAGTTCAATCTCGTTACCGGCAAGTCTCTTTACTCGTTTTCTAATGCATCATCCCGTAACTAACTCATTAGTCACATTGCTTGCAAGTCTTATCATGATGTGCATTACCGAGAGGGCCCAGAGATACCTCTCCGATACTCGAAGTGACAAATCCTAATCTCGATCTATGACAACCCAACAAACACCTTCGGAGACACCTGTAGAGCATCTTTATAATCACCCAATTATGTTGTGACTTTGATAGCACACAAGGTGTTCCTCCGGTATTCAGGGTTTGCATAATCTCATAGTCAATGGAATATGTATAAGTCATGAAGAAAGCAATAGCAATAAAACTTAACGATCATTATGTTAAGCTAACAGATGGGTCTTGTCCATCACATCATTCTCCTAATGATGTTATCTCATTCATCAAATGACAACACATGTCTATGGTCATGAAACTTAACCATTTTTTATCAACGAGCTAGTCAAGTAGAAGCATACTAGGGACACTCTGTTTTATCTATGTATCCACACATGTATCAAGTTTCCAGTTAATACAATTCTAGCATGAATAATAAACACTTATCATGATATAAGGAAATATAAATAACAACTTTATTATTGCCTCTAGGGCATATTTCCTTCATGGGCCGCCGCCCCGGATCCAAGGCCCTCTGCCCCGATCAGGAGTAGCAGCGCCAGCCCTACCGCCATAGCCACCGCTGGGACGTCGGCCGGCAGCCGTGCCGCCATGGTCCAGATCGAGGCCACAACCCCACGAGCCAGGGCGTCCCGCGCCACCCGGTGACCCGCGAGAGGGAGGGTTACCTCCGCCGCCAATGTCATACGCACGGGCTTTGCCCAGCGCCAATCACCGGCGGTGACGGAGGAAATGGAGGGGGGACCGGCGGCTAGGGTTGGGGGCCCTCGCTCGCCCACGCAGGGGCGACGGAGTGGGGGGGGGCTGCATATTCTTAAACAAGATATTGTTAGCGCATAGAGTTTGGAGTAGTTAGAGGTTGTTAGCAGGATATTCTTTTAAACCTCCTTATCTCCTGTAATCTCTCTCTCTCTCCCATGTAACTCTCTCTTGCATGCTAGTCATGATGGTTGTATGCGCCCTACGGGATATGCCCCGGTCCAGTGGCGGATACAGACCCCAGGCCGGGGCGTGAGGCCCAAATGCTTTGTATACTGTAGCGAATATTGTACACGTCTGCTATAGTATACAAAGGCGTCCCGGGGCGGCCCGCTGGGCTGGCTCCGCCCCTGCCCCGACCTATCAATATATACATCATGTGGGCCTCCTTTGGAGGTTGAGATGCTTCACCAAAAGTCACATGGTATACATAGCCCTTCCTCTCCCATCTCATCTAACCTAAATCAACTTCCTCCTTGCCAAATTGCCTCAACTGAGAAGTCTTTCAAGAAATCATGTTTGCCAGATTGAGGCGAATTTAAGGGGTTTTGCACACCTCTTCTAAAACATCTTATGAACTACGTACAACAACATGAATGCATGATTGATCAACAGATGGTCGAGCTCAAATATATTTGCATTTCCATAGCAAAGGTGCCCTAGAATCTTTTAATTCACTATGCTCCCTAATTTTGGAACTCTCTCATACAATTGAGGTGTCCAAGTTTGGATTTTGGGTCATAATTTTGACTGGGTCAATGATTTATCAAGGATCTTTCCCACTATACTCCCTTGGAGCTCTTCTATTCAATTGAGGTGTTCAATTTTGATTTTGGTTCACGATTTTGACCGGCTCGACAATTTCTCAAGGAGCTTCTCATTCATACCTCCAACTTCACTAAGCTCTTTAATTTTGGAGCCGCCCTCATTTAGTTGAGGTCTTCAATTGAGATTGGCCACACGGTTCTGAATGGCTCATCGCCTTGAACTCTATGATGGGCAATCTCTCGATGAGTGGGTCCCCTTAGTAAGCGCCTTGTGTGGTGTGGGGCTTGGTTCCCAAGAAGGAATCACCGCCTACTACACACGTTTAGCACCAACATAAACACGTGGCCAGAAGCACATGTAACTCCCTTGTATACATGTATATTCATTAGAAGATGGCCCCTAATCACTCGGCCAAAAAAACCCGCTCAAACACCACATTAAAAACACTATGTTGTTTCGCCCATAGCTAAACAAACTCGGACGTAAAAATAAAACATGTGTAAACCATGAACATAAGCAATGCAGCAAAATGTGCACTACCCTTTTAGTATTGGCTATTTTTCTAGTCTAGCTCAAATATCACTGCAATGAATGAGTATATATAAATTCAGACCAAATCTACCATCAAATTCAATTAATAAGCATTTTGCTGGCAGTTTAAAAGAAAATTGAACTCGGGATGGGGCGTTTTGGCTCCCGAGCTCAGATGAGCCCGGGAGTGAACAGTAAATTCACCAAAAATAGTAAAGGTAAAAAAAATCCAATTTCTTTTTGGTGAAAGATTCTTCAGTTTGTGATGTCCGTGCAAAAAATCAGCACATTTGAATATCTAGTGAGCTCTCAGCTTACCAGATAAATTTGGAGTCTATGAAAAAGTTTATTGTTTTACACTTTTCGGACCTGATTTTGTTTTTTAGAGCTATTCGGGTGTCCGAATGAGCTGAAAGTTGGCATGGACATCACGCACTCAAGTATCTTTCACCAAAAATAATTGATATGTTTTGAATTTTTTTAGTATTTTTTTTATTTACTGTTCGCGAAGTGTAGATGAGCTCAGGAGCCGAATTGGATATTCGTTGAACTCATCTCTTGAATCAGAAAGAGAACCTCAACTAATACAAGCACGCATTATCGAATTTGCTAACTCCACACAAAATCAAAATATTCAAATCTCAAGGACAAAATCAACACCGAATAAATGGACGACATCAGTTACTGCTACTTCCTCTGTTCTTAAATATTTGTTTTTCTAGATGTTTCAACAAGTGACTACATTCGAAGCAAATGAGTGTATCTACACTCTAAAATATGTCTATATACATCCGTATGTGGTAACCATTTAAAATTTTAGAATGACAAATATTTAGAAACGAAGGGAGTACATTATTACATCAACTAGCCGAACAAACAACATTTGAAAATAACATTTTTTTAAAATTATTCTGGATGTGTGCTGGCTCACTTAGACGCTGCAGCCTCTCGTGCCTTGGCGAACTCAAGCAGCCTGCCCACGTCCGGCAGGGCGGCCTTGGCCGCGTCGAGCTCGATGAAGCGCTCCACCCATGCGGCCAGGAGCGGAGTCTTGGCAGCGTCGAAGATCTTGTCACCGGACAGCGCCTCGGTCACCTTCATCCACGACAGCACGCCTCCCAGCGCAACATCGACGAGCCCGACGCCGTCCCCGCCGAAGAAGCCCCCTCCCTTGAAGCACTCCCTCAGGGCCCCTTCCAGGACCTCCACCGCCGCGAACGCCTGCTTCTTTCCCTCGGATTTCTCCTCCTCTGTCTTGCCCCTCAACCACTGCCTCCATGGGGCTACCAGCTGAAACACGAAGAAAAATAATGGTCAAAGATGCTCGTCGGATATCTAAAAGTAAAGGAACGGAGACTAGTAGTTCAACCAATTGAGTATAATTTAAACCTTGTCGTCAACGTGGGCCATCCAGAAGCGAGCAATGGCGCGCTCGTAGGGGTCCGCGGGCAGAAGCGACGGGCCGGTGCTGGCGAACACGTCGTCGATGTACTGTACGATGATCATGGACTCGCAGACCGGGGCGCCGTTGTGGATGAGCACGGGTATCTTCTTGTGCACTGGGTTGGACTTGAGAAGAAGCTCGCTCTTGTTGTACAGGTTCTCCTCCACGTCCTCGTAGCTCAGGCCCTTCAGGGCGAGCGCCAGCTTCACCCTGGTAACAAACGGGCTTGGCCATGCGCCGAGCAGCTTCAGGTCATCTCCTCCGGCCATCTCTAACTACCTCGATCGATGTGTGTGGGTGTGTGTGTGTTTTGAAACCACTGAGATTGCTTTAGCTGCTTGTGCTTGTGCTTGTTCTTGATGAATGTTTCAGAGGTGGATAAACTGTTTATATAGTGTCTATGGACAACATATATATGCGTCATCCGTGATGCTACTTCGAGGACAGTGTCATCCGTGATGCCTGGGCGATGAGCATATGAGTCTGTGTCTAGTAGTCCGCCTATGAATTTTTAAAGGCTTTTGATTGGTTTCCTTCAATCATGCTTAACTGGAGATGAGTCACGTGCTGCTGCGTCCCCTCGCGCAAGCCCTTCCGTCAGCGCACCGTCCGTCAAGGCGTCAATTTTTTCGACTATGCTGCGAGCATATGATTAAAAATACCGTAGCTACACTCCCTTCAAAATTACTTGTCACAAAAATAAATAGAAATAAATATATTTAAAACTAAAATACGTTTAGATACAATCATTTCTTTGACAAATATCTCCAGATAAAGAGAGTATTTACAACAAAGTCTGCCTCATTTGTCACTGAATGTGGAGGTTGTATCTGAATTAAAATTTCAATGACATAATTCAAAGAGACCACCTATTCAACGGTTGCCTTTTTTGTTTGTTGCTTTTCGTCGACTTCGCTCAGTCCAAATCCCGTTGGCCAACTTCCTCCCCCACCCTTTCACTCAGGAACATTGTTCATCTTCTTCCTAGAACCGCCTCCCGACACCCGCTCAGCCGCTCGCTCCTTCCTCGGTGGCCAGCGGGCACTACCGTGCACCGCCTCGTTGCCCCAACATGCCAGAGCATTCGCCTGCGCCAGCCTGCAGCCGTCCCCGTCCTACATCAAGACAACGCCGCCACAATCTAATCGGCAACCCACCAGCAGCCCCCGACCCCCCCCCCCCTAACCACCTGAACCCGTAACCTCTGACTCCTCCAACAAAGCCGTTGTGCGTCGTCCCTGGCTCCAGGTCGTCCCGCGCTGCCGCTTGCCAAAATGTTAGTTAGGAAGAATGAGATTGCACGAATCGATAATCATTGATCGTGTGCATGGTGCACATATATAGGTATAGGGTGGACTGGCCTCTACTTGTCTCCCAAGATGTACAAATATATGAGGGGAGAAAGAGATACAACGGTATAAATACAGACCCAAGTCCTATACATATGCAGTGGACAACATACGCTCAACACCCCCCCCCCCCCCCCCCCCCCCGGCAGTCGAAGCGTCTCCGGAGACACAGAGACTAGACCGAAACTCCTCAAAGACTGGGGCTGGTAGTCCCTTAGTCATGACATCGGCAATCTGCTGAGTGGTAGGGACATGCAAAACATGAACCTTCCCGAGAGCCACCTACTCGCGAACGAAGTGAATATCGAGCTCAATATGCTTCGTACGGCGACGGTGGATGGGGTTGGCGGAGAGAGAGACAACGGAGACATTGTCGCAGTAGACGATCGTGGCCTTGGGGACCACACAAAGCAACTCCTGGAGAAGCTGACGGAGCCAGGAGCACTCAACAACGGCGTTAGCCACTACCCGATACTCCGCCTCGGCACTCGAGCGAGAGACCGTGGGTTGCCGCTTGGACGACCAAGAAATCAGCGAGGGCCCGAGGTAGACGCAGTAGCCTGACGTAGAGCGACGTGTGTCCGGGCAGCCAGCCCAGTCAGCGTCGAAGTAGGCGACCATGTCGATGGAGGATGATGCCATCAGGGGGAGTCCCAGGGTTATAGTGGCACGTATGTACCGAAGAATACGCTTCACCAAAGTCCAATGAGAATCACGCGGGTAGTGCATGTGGAGGCACACCTGATGGACTGCATACTGCAAGTCAGGCCGAGTGAGGGTGAGATACTGCAGGGCGCTGACGATGGAGCGGTAGAACGCGAACCCTCCAAAGCAGAAACCTTCGCCTTAGTGTCAACAGGCGTAGGGGCGGTCTTGCAATTAAGCATACCCGCGCACTCGGGAAGCTCATGAGCGTGCTCCTGCTGATGCAGAAAGAACTTGTCGGCACGGCGAACGACCTCAATGCCAAGGAAGTAGTGCAGAGCTCCCAGATCCTTGAGGGCAAACTCATCACGAAGACGGGCCGTGAGCTGCTGAAGGAGCCCAGATGAGGATGCCGTCAGGATAATGTCGTCCACATAGAGCAGCAGGTACGCAGTAGTAGTGCCCTGGTGGTAGACGAAAATAGACGCGTCGGAGCGGGTTGTGTGAAACTCAAGCTGCTGCAAGAACCCAGCCATACGTTGGTACCAGGCCCTGGGGGCCTGCTTCAGTCCATAAAGAGACCGAGAGAGCAAGCAGACATGGTCGGGATGCTCGGCGTCGACGAAGCCGGTCGGCTGCTCACAGAACACCCGTTCCGTGAGGTGGCCGTGCAGAAAAGCGTTGGAGACATCCAACTGATGCACAAGCCAGGCACGGGAGACCGCCAGTTGAAGCACCGTATGAATGGTGCTCGGTTTAATGACCGGGGCGAAGGTGTCAGTGAAGTCCACGCCAGCGCGCTGGCGGAAGCCGCACACCACCCAGCGAGCCTTGTAGCGCTCGAGAGAACCGTCAGGGTTGGTCTTGTGACGAAACACCCATTTGCCACTGATGACGTTGGCGTGAGGGGGTCGCGGCACAAGATGCCATGTGCGGTTGCGCTGCAACGCGTCGAACTCCTCGCGCATCGCGGCGAGCCGATGTGGATCGCGGAGGGCGGCGCGGGCGGACGAGGGAATGGACGATGGTGGAGAGGACGATGTTGACACCGGGCACGCATACTCGTCAGCAGCGTAGCGCATGCTAGGCCGGTGGATACCGGCGCGAGGCCGCGTCATCATGCCGGCGGGAGGCGGGTCGGCTACGGCAGGAGCAACGGACGAGGGTGGAGAAAAGTCTGTCGCTTCTGGCATCATAGCGGGATCGGGGCCGGCCAGAGCAGCGGGGCCAGTAGGGGCGGTGTAGCCGGCCGGGGCGGGGCAGGCGCGCCACCCCTGGGGGTGGGAGCCGAAGGACCACCCAAGGCCACGGGGGGCCGTGCTGGGACCAAGGCTGAGGAACCCGCAGTCGGGACCGTGGCAGAGGGGCCCGCAGCGGGTGCTGAGGTGCCCGCATCGGGGGCCACGCCAGAGGGGCCCGTCGCGGGAGGGCATGCCGAGGCCGCGCCGAGAGGGGCCGCAAGGAGCCGCACCGAGGCCACAAGGGGCCTCGCCGGGGGCTGCACCGGGGCCGCGTCCGAGACACCATCAAACAGCGTCGAATCCTCTGCAGAAGGCGGTACCTGGTGAAAAGGAAATACCCGCTCATCAAAGTACACGTGTCGAGAGGTGTACACACGGTGGGAGATAGGGTCGTAGAACCAGTAACCTTTGGTGTTAGGGGGATAGCCTAGGAAGATACACGCTACGGGGCGAGGATCGAGTTTGTGGGGTGTAGTGGAGGCGGTGATAGGATAACACAGACAACCGAAGATACGGAGACCATCGTAGGATGGAGGGGAAACGGAGAGAAGTTGGTGCGGAGTGTAGTTCCAGTGGGGATGGCATGGCCTGATGTTAACTAGGAGAGTGGCGGTGGCGAGAGCATCGAGCCAAAACTGAGGGGGCACGTTGGAGTGGAATAACAACGTGCGGACGCAATCGTTAAGAGTGCGGAGGATCCGCTCGGCGCGGCCGTTCTGCTAGGATGTGTAAGGGCACATGAGACGAAAAGTGGTGCCGTGAGACGCGAGAAGGTGGCGAGTGGCAGCGTTGTCAAACCCTTTTCCGTTGTCAATCTGGAGGGCGAGAATAGGGCTCCTGAACTGGGTGGTGATGTAGGAGTAAAAGGCTGTGAGAGTGGCGAGGACATCGGATTTGCGACAGAGTGGAAACATCCACGCAAAATGAGAGAAATCATCAAGTAGAACAACATAATATAAGAAGCCCATGTTGCTCGCTTCGGGAGATGTCCATACATCATTATGAATTAACTGAAATGGAAAAGTAGAAATAGTGTTTGACTCACTAAAGGGTCGACGAACATGTTTACCGAGACGTCAAGCACGACAAGTGCTCTCGTCGAATTTATTATACGAAAATGAAAAGCTCTTGAGAATCTGACGAAGGACGGTGGAGTTGGGGTGACCCAAGCGTGCATGCCAAAGGTCGACACCGGCGGAGAGGGCGACCGGAGAGGTGGTGGCGGTGGCGGTGGAGGCGGAGTGCACCGGGTACAAATCATCTGGGCAATCACATCGGTGGAGTACCATCCGTGTACGGGGGTCCTTCACAGAGAAACCAAGATCATCAAATTCAACAGTGAGAGGATTGTCACGTGCAAGACGACGAACGGAGACAAGATTTTTAACTAGGTTAGGTGAGACAGAAACATTAGTCATGTCAATAGGCATAGAATTAGACGGAAAGAAACTATGACCGACATGAGTAATGGGTACGGAAGAACCATCACTGAAGGTGATGCGGTTCGAGGTGGTGACCGGAAAGGAGGAAGCAAGGTTACCGGGGTGCGAAGTCATGTGGGCGGTAGCCCCCGTGTCCATGTACCAATCACGGCCACCTCCGTAGGTGGAGGGAGACGGCGCCGAGTGCAGCGCGGTGAGAAGTGCATGGTCCCACGAGGCCGGCGGGAGGGAGTAACCTTCGGGCTAGGTCGGCGCAGGGGGCGGCACGTAGCCGCCCGGCAGGGCCCAAGCGCCGGTGGGTAGCCACCTCCAGTCACCGGGTAGCCGCCTCCTGTCACCTGATATGGGGCAGTGGCGAAGTGCACCTGTGGGCCGGCGGGATACGGACCGAGGATGCCCTGGGCTGGCAGCACCGGCATGTGGTACGCATGGACCACGTTGGTCCATGGGTTGGCACCGACGGACCAGGGCGATGAGGGCTAGTGATGACATGGAGCCCCCCGTACCCTGGCTGCTGCTGCTGTAGTGCGCCGGAGCGGTCACCTCTGCGGTGCTGGTTACGGCAGCAACCGCCCTGCTGCTACGGCTGCTGCGAGGGGGCGGGTGGCGCGGGCGGGGCCGGTGGGAGGAGGAAATACCCCAGTGGCGCAGGTGGGCACGGGTTAGGCGAGGCCGGCGGAGGCGCCCTGCTAGAAGTCCCGGCGGCGAGGGCGGTGTGGTGGACGCGAGCCTTGACCTTCTTCATCCGTCGTTCCTCCAAGCGTAAGTACACGATGACGGAGTAGAACGTCGGGTTTGGCAGCTGGGTGAGGTTCGAAGCCGCGTTGCCGAAGTCCTCATTGAGGTCGGTGGTGAGGGTGCTCAGCATAAGGTTGTTGGACACCTTGGCATCGATGTCCCAGAGCTCGTCAGCGAGCCGCTTCAGGCGCATGCAGTAGTCATCGATGGAGGAGTCATCTTGATGGCACCCAAAAAATTCCTGTTGCAAAAACACAAGACGTTGGAATTTATTGTTGGTGAAGAGGGCGTTGATCTTGGTCCACACGGTACACGCGTCGTCATTCTTCAAGACGACCGTGTGGAAGATGTCCGACGAGATAGTGAGGTAGCACCATCGGATGAGAGAGGCCTCAATGGCCGCCCAATCCGGATCGCCTGCCATGATGTCACCGTCAACAGACCCATCAATGTGCTCGAGGAGATGGTACTCGCGGAAGACAAGGTTGAAGTAGGTCTTCCAGACGTAGTACGAGGTGTTGGATTGATCGAGTTTGATGGGGACGCGGGTGTGGATGTCGAGATTGCGGACGGCGGTGACGTCGGGCTCAGGTCCGACGAACGGGTTGGACTTGATAACATGTGGGTATGGGGAAGTAGTAGTTGAGGTAGTACCTATTGCCCTTTTCATTCAAACCTTGGGAGTTACTTCTACGTTATGCTTATACTTCTATGCTATGCTAGTAGACGTGGTTTGGTTTGAGTGATTCATGACAGTTGTGAGTATTATTATGAACTAAGGGATTAATTAAGGTGGCTACTTTAACACACATCTCGGTGGATTGTTTGTGGGAACCTGGGGCAATCCAGTGCTGTCCAAGGAGATCCCGGGGAATCCGTGTGATCATCATGTGGTCCGCCACCTTGCTCAAATGGATCATATTGTTATTCATGCTAGAAACTTTTGTGTGCATCCACAAGCCGTTATGGGCTCTAGCATAGTTGAGTATGTTGTGTGACCTCTTTTAGTGGTAAACTAGTAGATGTAGGGGATGTAGGTGGTACGGTTTACCCGTCGAAAGGGATAATGCTTCTGAAAGACTGTGTCTCGGTCATCCATTTCTCAAACATCATGTAGTGTGAGAAATCAACAGAGGAGATCGAGTCTTGTGGGTAAAAGTGCACAAACCTCTGCAGAGTGTACAAACTAATCATGATTAGCCGTGCCCCCAGTTTTGGACATCTTGAGTATCTGGTGCTTGAATTATTATGTTGCTCTCGTCACTTTATTTAATTAACTTGTTGCGTTAATGATTACTTTAATTGGGATTGATATGGGGTTACCATTCTCAATGTTTTCAACTACCATGATAGTTAAACAAAATATATTTCTTTGTTGTAGGGAAAAATTGGCTTTTCGCAAAAACATGAAAACCGTAGAGCCTCCACCAGCCATATATGCATGTAGTTATAGTTGTTTCGTCTTCATTGCTCTATAGTGTTACTTTGCCAACATATTCCATGTGCTGCCCGTTTTTGGGCTGCAACGTATTATGTTGCAGACTTTTTAGACGAAGAGTAAGGTGCGCTAGGTCGTTGTCGTGCACTCAGCTATGCCGTTGGAGTTGATGGACTCACTTTACTTTCAAAGCCTTCCGCTGTTATCTTATTTAGTTGGCCATACGCCATACTATTGTAATAAGTTCTCTTTTGAGACTATCGATGTATTAAGTGTGTGATTGAAACTCTATTATAAATCCTTCAAGTACTGTGTGTATCAGCATTACCTATCCAGGGATGACACTTATGCACAGAGATTTGACCGTTTGAGGTCGGATCGCTACATTGGTAGTTTAATCTTGTCCACCTTACTAATGAACTCTTCACCGAAATGAGTTTCATATACTAGTACATGCTAAACATGTTATGTGTCTGCTTGTTTCTTCTTTTAGAATGTTGACAGAATATTGGGGAAGAGTGCCTTATTAAGCAATGATGAAGGAAGTAATGCAGATAAGGTTCAGGATCGTGAGACATCATTGTTGGTCTCCAACAAAGCTGATAAAACAGCTAAGGAAAACTATCTTGAAGACAGTGAGGCAAACCCAAAGTCCTGTCTTGGTTTACTGTTCGAGTTACTGGACACTACCGCTTACACAAGTTATTCAAACTCACTGTCTGAATCAATTCGGTTTCTTGAGTCTCAACTACAAGCTGAAAGACATTGATCAGCTATGCTGCCACTAGAAGTGGAAGGACTGCGGAAGTCCATGGAGCATTCAGATGCATACTTTCTGGTGCAACTGCAAGCGTTGGAGGATTTTAGTGCCAAACAGAACAAAGCTAATAAGCTTGCTAATCTTATTGCCAGCATGGTGGATACCCAGGATAACGTTTCTTGAGGTCTTCTGACGTTGTTTCAGGTATGGACTTGTTTTGCTGCTGCGTTTATTTGCACTGGTGGCCAATTTTGATGGCTAGTGTATGTAATATGTTGCTTTGTTCCCTATATTTGCACTGGTGGCGAACTTTGATGCCCGGTGGATGTAATATGTGTAATAGCTGTAATAGGCTAGCGTTAGTTGCTTGCTTATTTATTTTCTTATTGTCTTGTTTTGTTATTTGCTTGTAGTCACTATAGTTCTTTTTCTGTGTTTTTTAGTGGCCACAATAACCTAGTTTCGGTAACTAGGCCACAATAATCATGGCAACACACGGGCTGTTATAACCATGGGCCTCCTGCAGGCCGTAGGATCCATGGGCCTTCTACGGGCCGTAGGATCCATGGGCCTTTTACAGGCCGTAGGATCCATGGACTTTCTACGGGCCGTATGATCCATGGGCCTTCGACGGGCCGTAGGATCCATTGGTCTTCTACGGGCCGTAGGATCCATGGGCCTTCAACGGGACGTATAATCATTTCGCCAAACATGGGTCGTACTATTCGTGGACCATAACGGGTCGTTAATAGGTCGTATTTGATAACGCTATGAAAACAGCTCAACGGGTTAACGGGCCACAAACGGGCCGAATGTAACCACGGGCTGTATTTGGCCCACAAACGGAACAGGCTATTAACCGAATTCTAGAAATTAGCCCAAGAATAAATGGGCCCTTAGAAGGCCAAAAGTTAACACGGGCTGGAAACGGCCGACGGAATAATGGGCCGTTAATGGGTATAAAGCGATACACTGTTCATTATGGGCTAGTTTCATCTCGGGCCTTTAATGGACCAAGAGTTACAAAGGGCCTCATATGGGCCAAAAGACATCATGGGCCATACATGGGCCGGAAGTTACAACAGGCTGGAATCATATTGGACGGCGCAGATGAAGCAACTAGGCTTAATTCCGATGGGCCATAACGGGCCGGTAGTAAGCGGGTTGTAAATGGGCTATATACGAACAGGCCGTTAACAGGCTTTCCGTGGGCCGGCCCGTTACCTTTTGACCAAGTCAAACAGGCCGACCTTTTCACCGGAATGGGCCTTTGTTGGGCCGTGCCACGTGTCGACGTATCATAGGCGCCTCCTGTCCAATGAGTGGATGACATCTGTCTGAATGTTGAGCCGACACGTGTTTCCTCCGGCCAATGAGAATTTTACACGTGGAAAATTCCCATTGGTCCGGGTGTTAACGGGTTATCGGATCCAAAACTGGACCCGGTATCTTAACGGCGTCCCGTTACGGTGGATGCCACGTGTCGGTCACCCTTGACGAAAGCACTTTTATGATGCGCGATTTATCGTCATGGAAGTGGACACTTCCGTGATGATAATTTTGGTAATGTCATGGAACACTTCTACGATAGCACAGGTATGACTATCTTGATTCTATCATAAATTTTTCATGGATGTACATGCATGAGAGAAAATGTGACCTACTGTGACAAACATGTATCATCACGGAAGTGTCTTTTTTTGTAGTGGAAGCTATTCTTCCCGATTGATCTATCCAAGAGTTCGTACTAAAATAACACCAAATAATTTCAGATTCATAATACTCAATTCAATACAAAGAACCTCAAAGAGTTCCCCAAGATTTCTACGAGAGAAACAAAGACAACAACGTGCATCAACCTCTATGCGTAGATTACCCCAATGTCACCTCGGGAATCCGCGAGTTGAGTGCCAAAACATATAACAAGTGAATCAACATGACATTGTCACCATGAGTATTCATATGCAAGACATATATCAAGTGCTCTAAAATCCATAAAAGTATTCAATCTGATAATAACGAAATCTCAAAGGGAAAAACTCAATTCATCACAACAAGATAGAGAGGGGGAAACACCATCTGATCCGACTATACTAACAAAGCCCGCGATAAATCAAGATCGTGTCATCTCAATAACACGGGAGAGAGAGAGATTAAACACATAGCTACTGGTACAAACCCTCAGCCCCGAGGGTGGACTACTCCCTCCTCATCGTGGTGGCCGTCGGGATGATGAACGGGGACTAGATTGGTTTTTCGTCGCTACAGAGGCTTGCGACGGTGGAAATTCTGATCTAGGTTAACCCCGAGGGTTTTTGGAATATTTGGGATTTTATAGGGCAAAGAGGGGGTGCAGGAGGCCACCGAGGTGGGACAACCCACCTGGGCGCGCCCTGGTGGGTTGTGCCCCCCTCGGGGCACCCCCCCAGGTGCTGCTCTGGTCCATCGGGAGTCTTCTGGTCCATAAAAAATCCACAAAAAATTTCACGGTGTTTTGACTCCGTTTGATATTGATTTCTTGCGATGTAAAAAACAAGCAAAAAACAGTAACTGGCACTGGGCACTGGGTCAATAGGTTAGTCCCAAAAAATGATATAAAGTTGCTATAAAATGATTGTAAAACATCCCAGAATGATAATATAACAGCATGAATACTTTAGAAATTATAGATACGTTGGAGACGTATCAGTCGCTTCTCCATCTTTTGTTAGCCTTCATTTTGCACTAAGTATGATCAGTACTTGTGCATCCAAAATCCTTTAAACCAGTTTTGCCACATGAGTCCACCATACCTACCTATATGCGGTATTTTTTGGCGTTCTAAGAAAATTTGTATGTCCCATCACTAATTTTCAAAATAAATTTCTCTTTTGTGTGCTCGTACTGCTCATGAAACGGTAGGGGGTGGCTAATATATTTCCATGCTAGATATGTTATTCTCAAGATGAGTGTTTATTCACTTGTCATTGCAAGAGAGTAAGGCAAAGGTTTTAGGGATACCTAGTCCCAAAATGAAAAATGAATTTACTTTATGTTGTAAAATAATAATTTCTTTGGAAAGTATTGGTATGGAAGGCACCCGTGGATACAGCTAGCCATGGAAAGTAAAAGTATGGTTGAAAAAGGAATAAACTTTAATTTCTGTTTGGGAACCGCCTATGATATATCTAGCATGGAAAGTATTGGGAACTACTCGGTCATTCTCGTTGACAGGAAAAGCAAGCCTCCCAAAATGTTTGTATCTCTATCTTTTTCGCTTTGAGCTCTCGCACTGATGTCGCTTGAAGCTACGTTGGTATTTCCCCAAAGAGGTGAAGGAAATATGCCCTATAGGAAATAATAAATTTTTTATTTATATCCTTATATCATGATAAATGTTTATTATTCATGTTTGAATTGTATTAACTGGAAACTTAGTACATGTGTGAATACATAGACAAAAACAGAGTGTCCCTAGTATGCTTCTACTTGACTAGCTCGTTAATCAAAGATGGTTAAGTTTCCTGACCATAGACATGTGTTGTCATTTGATGAATGGGATCACATCATTAGAGAATGATGTGATGGACAAGACCCATCCGTTAGCTTAGCATAATGATCATTTAGTTTTTTTACTATTGCTTTCTTCATGACTTATACATATTCCTCTGACTATGAGATATGCAACTCCTGAATACAGGAGGAACACCTTGTGTGCTATCAAACATCACAACGTAACTGGGTGATTATAAAGATGCTCTACATGTGTCTCCGAAGGTGTTTGTTGAGTTGGCATAGATCAAGATTAGGATTTGTGATAACCCACAAGTATAGGGGATCGCAACAGTTTTCAATAAGTAAGAGTGTCGAACCCAATGAGGAGCTAAAGGCAGAACAAATATTCCCTCAAGTTCTATCGACCACCGATACAACTCTACGCACGCTTGATGTTCGCTTTACCTAGAACAAGTATGAAACTAGAAGTACTTTGTAGGTGTTTCTGGATAGGTTTGCAAGATAATAAAGAGCAAGTAAATAAAAGCTAGGGGCTGTTTTAGATAAAGACACAACTAAATTAGTTTTAGTAAAGAGTGTTTTGTTATGAGAAAGTTATTTGTCCCTAGGCAATCGATAACTAGACCGGTAATCATTATTGCAATTTTATATGAGGGAGAGGCATAAGCTAAGATACTTTCTCTACTTGGATCATATGCACTTATGATTGGAACTCTAGCAAGCATCCGCAACTACTAAATATCATTAAGGCAAAACCCAACCATAGCATTAAAGTATCAGGTCCCCTTTATCCCATACGCAACAACCCCCTTACTCGTGTTTGTGTTTCAGTCACTCGCGCAACCCACTATAAGCGAATCATGAACATATTGCAACACCCTGCAGCGGGGATCCCTCACGCTTGCGCGACACGGAGAGCACCATAGGACAGCACCAATAATAAAACATGCAACTCAAACCAATCTTGATCATCAAATAGCCCATAGGACAAAACGGATCTACTCAAACATCATAGGATAGCCATACATCATTGGGAAATAATATATAGCATTGAGCACCATGTTTAAGTAGAGATTACAGCGGGTAAGAGAGAGGTTACACCGCTGCATAGAGGGGGTAAGAGTTGGTGATGATGCCGGTGAAGTTGTTGTTGAAGATTGCGGTGATGATGATGGCCACCGGTGGCACTCTGGTGCCACAGGAAGCGAGGGGGAGAGAGAGCCCCCTCCTTATTCTTCTTCCTTGACCTCCTCCCTAGATGGGAGAAGGGTTTCCCCTCTGGTTCATGGCCTCCATGGCATGGGAGGGGCGAGAGCCCCTCCGAGATTGGATTTGTCTCTGTGTCTCTCTTTGTTTCTGCGTTCTCAGATTCTAACCTTTCACCATTTCTTATATTCCCGGAGATGTGTAACTCCAATTGGGCTAAAATTTTAACACGATCTCTATCCGGATATTAGCTTTCTTGTGGCGAAAGAAGGGCATCAACCGCCTTACAGGGTGGCCACGAGGGTCAGGGCCGCGCCTGCCCCCCTGGGGCGCACTCCCTGCCTCGTTGCCCCCTCGGGCACCGTCTCGCGTGGATTTTTCTTCCCAAAAATCATATATATTCCAAAAAAATCTCCGTTAGTTTTTATCCCGTTTGGACTCCGTTTATATGGATATTCTGCGAAACAAAAAACATGCAACAAAGAGGAACTGGCACTGGGCACTGGATCAATATGTTAGTCCCAAAAATAGTATAAAAAGTTGCCAAAAGTATATGAAAGTTGTAGAATATTGGCATGGAACAATCAAAAATTATAGATACGACAGAGACGTATCAGCATCCCCAAGCTTAATTCCTGCTCGTCCTCGAGTAGGTAAATGATAAAAAAGATAATTTTTGATGTGGAATGCTACCTAGGATAATCTTGATCACATATCTAATCATGGCATGAATATTAAGACACGAGTGATTCAAAGCAATAGTCTATCATTTGACATAAAAAACAATAAACTTCAAGCCCACTAATAAAGCAATCATGTCTTTTAAAAATAACAAGGCCAAAGAAAGTTATCCCTACAAAATCATATTGTCTGGCTATGCTCCATC
Organism: Triticum urartu; assembly: GCF_003073215.2. NCBI lineage: Eukaryota > Viridiplantae > Streptophyta > Magnoliopsida > Poales > Poaceae > Triticum > Triticum urartu. Next base: position 104,730,376 of record NC_053027.1, read on the forward strand.
TTCACCACACAAAATATTCACATCATGCACAACCCCGATGACAAGCCAAGCAATTGTTTCATACTTTTGATGTTCTCAAACCTTTTCAACTTTCATGCAATACATGAGCGTGAGCCATGGATATAGCACTATAGGTGGAATAGAATGGTGGTTGTGGAGAAGACAAAAAGGAGAAGATAGTCTCACTCAACTAGGCGTATCAACAGGCTATGGAGATGCCCGTTGATAGATATCAATGTGAGTGAGTAGGGATTGCCATGCGACGGATGCACTTAGAGCTATAAGTGTATGGAAGCTCAGACCGAAAACTAAGTGGGTGTGCATCCAACTTGCTTGCTCATGAAGACCTCGGGCGTTTGAGGAAGCCCATCATCAGAATATACAAGCCAAGTTCTATAATGAAAATTCCCACTAGTATATGAAAGTGATAACTCAAGAGTCTCTCTATATGAAGAACATGGTGCTACTCTGAAGCACAAGTGTGGTAAAAGGATAGTAACATTGCCCCTTCTCTCTTTTCTCTCATTTTTTGTTTTTCTATTTTTTTCTCTCTTTTTGGTGGGCTTCTTTGGCCTCTTTTTTTTATTTGGGCTTCTTTGGCCTCTTTTATTTATTTTTAAAGTCCGGAGTCTCATCCCAACTTGTGGGGGAATCATAGTCTCCATCATCCTTTCCTCACTGGGGCAATGCTCTAATAATGATGATCATCACACTTTTATTTACTTACAACTCGATATTACAACTCGATACTAGAACAAAGATATGACTCTATATGAATGCCTCTAGCGGTGTACCGGGATGTGCAATGATCTAGCGTAGCAATGACATCAAAAACGGACAAGCCATGAAAACACCGTGCTAGCTATATTACGATCATGCAAAGCAATATGACAATGAATGCTCAAGTCATGTATGTGATGATGATGGAAGTTGCATGGCAATATATCTCGGAATGGCTATGGAAATGCCATGATAGGTAGGTATGGTGGCTGTTTTGAGGAAGGTATATGGTGGGTTTATGGTACCAGCGAAAGTTGCGCGATACTAGAGAGGCTAGCAACGGTGGAAGGGTGAGAGTGCGTATAATCCATGGACTCAACATTAGTCATAAAGAACTCACATACTTATTGCAAAAGTCTATTAGCTATCGAAACAAAGTACTGCGTGCATGCTCCTAGGGGGATAGATTTGTAGGAAAAGACCATCGCCTGTCCCCGACCACCACTCATAAGGAAGACAATCAATAAATAAATCATGCTCCGACTTCATCACATAACGGTTCACCATACGTGCATGCTACGGGAATCACAAACCTCAACACAAGTATTTCTACTAATCCACAACTACCCACTAGCATGACTCTAATATCACCATATTTATATCGCAAAACTATTGCAAGGAATCAAACATATAATATTCAGTGATCTACAAGTTTTATGTAGGATTTTATGACTAACCATGTGAATGACCACTTCTTGTCATCTCTCTAAATAGATATAAGTGAAGCAAGAGAGTTTAATTCTTTCTACAAAAGATATGCCCGTGCTCTAACAAATATAAGTGAAGCAAAAGAGCATTCTACAAATGACGGTTTTCTATGTCAAGAGAAACAGGTAATCCAAACTTCAAATGATATAAGTGAAGCACATGAAGCATTCTATAAAGCCATACTCAAAAGATATAAGTGAAGTGCAAAGAGCATTCTATAAATCAACCAAGGACTACCTCATACCAGCATGGTGCATAAAAGAAAAATGAAAACTAAAGCAAAATACGCTCCAAGATTGCACATATCGCATGAACGAAACAAATCCGAAAACATACCGATACTTGTTGAAGAAAGAGGGGATGCCTTCCGGGGCATCCCAAAGCTTAGACGCTTGAGTATCCTTGAATATTTACTTGGGGTGCCTTGGGAATCCCCAAGATTGAGATTGTCTCTCTTCCTTCTTCTCACATCGAGACCTTCTCGATCATCGAACACTTCATCCACACAAAACTTCAACAGAAAACTCGGTAAGATCCGTTAGTATAATAAAGCAAATCACTACTCTAAGTACTGTTGAAAACCAATTCATATTTTGTTTTTGCATTGTTTCTACTGTAGTATAACTTTTTCATGGCTTAATCCACTGACATGAATCAATAGTTTCATCAAAACAAGCAAACTATGCATCAAAAACAGAATCTGTCTAAAACAGAACAGTCTGTAATAATCTGAACATTAACCATACTTCTGATAATTGAAAAATTCTGCCAAAATTAGGAAAAATAAAAAATTTGTATAGAAACACAGTGCAGAAAGAATCAGAACCATTTGACGTTCCAGCTAAAATGTAAAATCGCGCACTACAGCTAAAGTTTCTGTCCTGCACCGTACAAATGATCAAGCAAATGTAAACATCCTAAAGGCAAACCTTGGCACATTATTTTTATAATACAATGGAATTGTACAAGGGGATAATTATTTTTGTTGAAGAGTTTCTATAATCAAGATTCACAAAGTTGCTGTGAGCATGAACAAAGTTCAAGGAGCTCTCCCACTTCAACAATGCTTGTCTTTCTCACTTTCACTTTCCTTTTTGAAAAAGTTTTGGGTTCCCCTCTTTATTTTTGTTGTGTTTAAACTATATAAAAGCACTCAACAGAAATAAATGACTCTCTAAAACTTCCGGGTTGTCTCCCTGGCAGCGCTTTCTTTAAAGCCATTAAGCTAGGCATATAGTGCTCAAGTAATGAATCCACCCGGATCCCAAGGTATATCAAAGCCAATTTTAATTAACAATAATTTGTAATTTAGTAGTGAGCACAAAGCAACATATATCACGTAACAACGAAGTCTAACTCTCTTCCTATGCATCGGCATGTCATAAAAGAACAATTCACGCACACAAAGTAAAGGCCAATGCATAGTATAAACAGTTTCTTGCAATTTTATCATGTGGGAAGCATAGAGAGGTGGAGATATAGTTCCTCTCTCATAATAATTGCAAGTATGAGCAGCAAGCACATGCATATTATATTCATCAGAATCATCATGTTAACGGTAAAATACAACCCATCAATATAATCCTTAATAAGGGCAAACTTCTTCGATATAGTGTAGTTGGGAGAATTCAAAAAGATAATAGGACTATCATGCGTGGGTGCAATAGCAACAATTTCATGTTTAACATAAGGAACTATACCAAGTTCATCTCCATATGCATAATTCATATTGGCATCTTGGCCACAAGCATAGCAAGCATCATCAAAAAGGGATATTTCAAAAGAATCAATGGGGTCATAGCGATTATCATAGCATTCATCCTTCGGTAAGCATGAAGGGAAATTAAACAATGTATGAGTTGAAGAGTTACTCTCATTAGAAGGTGGGCACGGGTAGCTAATCCGCTCTTCCTCCTTTTGTTCTTCTCTCTCCTCCTCATCTTTTTCATCCAATGAGCTCACAGTTTCATCAATTTCTTTTTCCATAGACTCCTGCAAAATATTAGTCTCTTCTTGGACAGCGAAGACTTTCTCAATAAGTGCATTAATATCGTAATTGTATTCATAATTCTCATAACAATATTTAAGGATAGCTAAATTTTCAGGTCTATAAACCGAATCATCAAAATCTTCAAACTCTTTAAACATAGATTCAATTTCATAAGCACCCAAAAAAGCAACAAATTCTTCTATTTGTTCCACATCATAGTAATCATATATACCATTAGCATAAAAAGCTAAGGTTTTATTATCATTAAATTCGCATGAAAAGGGAAGGTGTGGAGCCTTCATCCTAGAGCAACAAGTATAATCATATCTCAAGCATAGTTGCCTAGCATACCACTTCAGTATATGAATTTGATCCCATAATAGTTTCCCTTTTTGTGTCAAGCGGTAATACCTAAAGTATTCACATTGATCCAACATTACTCCCATTACATAATTGAATGGGGTTTTCTCAGGATTATTAAAGTAGTACATAATATCTTTCACAAAACCAGCATCGAGGGTTTTAGGAGGTTCCCCATCTCCATGAGCAAAAAGTACACCTAATTTTTTGGGTATTTCGTGTTCCATATCCATAACTAAAGATAAAGAACAACTAAGAACATCAAATAAAAATTACTTAGTGATAAAGCAAACAAGCACACACGAGAATATTCACCCCACGCTATTGCTCCCCGGCAACGGCGCCAGAAAAAGGTCTTGATAACCCACAAGTATAGGGGATCGCAACAGTTTTCGATAAGTAAGAGTGTCGAACCCAACGAGGAGTTAAAGGCAGAACAAATATTCCCTCAAGTTCTATCTACCACCGATACAACTCTATGCACGCTTGATGTTCGCTTTACCTAGAACAAGTATGAAACTAGAAGTACTTTGTAGGTGTTTTTGGACAGGTTTGCAAGATAATAAAGAGCAAGTAAATAAAAGCTAGGGGCTGTTTTAGATAAAGACACAACTAAATTAGTTTTAGTAAAGAGTGTTTTGTTACGAGAAAGTTATTTGTCCCTAGGCAATCGATAACTAGACCGGTAATCATTATTGCAATTTTATATGAGGGAGAGGCATAAGCTAACATACTTTATCTACTTGGATCATATGCACTTATGATTGGAACTCTAGAAAGCATCCGCAACTACTAAAGATCATTAAGGTAAAACCAAACCATAGCATTAAAGTATCAAGTCCTCTTTATTCCATACGCAACAACCACCTTACTCGGGTTTGTGTTTCAGTCACTCACTCAACCCACTATAAGTGAATCATGAACGTATTGCAACACCCTACAGCGGGGATCCCTCACGCTTGCATGACACGGAGAGCACCATAGGACAACACCAATAATAAAACATGCAACTCAAACCAATCTTGATCATCAAATAGCCCATAGGACAAAACGGATCTACTCAAACATCATAGGATAGCCATACATCATTGAGAAATAATATATAGCATTGAGCACCATGTTTAAGTAGAGATTACAGCGGGTAAGAGAGAGGTTACACCGCTGCATAGAGGGGGAAGAGTTGGTGATGACGGTGGTGAAGTTGTTGGTGAAGATTGCGGTAATGATGATGGCCCCCGGTGGCACTCCGGTGCCACCGGAAGCGAGGGGGAGAGAGCCCCCCTCCTTATTCTTCTTCCTTGACCTCCTCTCTAGATGGGAGAAGGGTTTCCCCTCTGGTCCATGGCCTCCATGGCATGGGAGGGGCGAGAGCCCCTCCGAGATTGGATCTGTCTCTCTGTCTCTCTCTGTTTCTGCGTTCTCAGATTCTACCCTTTCACCGTTTCTTATATTCCCGGAGATCTGTAACTCCGATTGGGCTGAAATTTTAACACGATCTCTATCCAGATATTAGCTTTCTTACGGAGAAAGAAGGGAATCAACCGCTTTACGGGGTGGCCACGAGGGTCAGGGGCGCGCCTGCCCCCTGGGGCGCGCCCCCATGCCTCGTGGCCCCCTCGGGCACCGTCTCGCATGGATTTTTCTTCATAAAAATCATATATATTCCAAAAAAAATCTCCGTCAGTTTTTATCCCGTTTGGACTCCATTTGATATGGATATTCTGCGAAACAAAAAACATGCAACAAACAGGAACTGGCACTGGGCACTGGATCAATATGTTAGTCCCAAAAATAGTATAAAAAGTTGCCAACATTATATGAAAGTTGTAGAATATTGGCATGGAACAATCAAAAAATATAGATACGACGGAGACGTATCAATTTGTCACTCCGAGTATCAAAGATGTATCTCTGGGCCCTCTTGGTAATGCACATCACTATAAGGCTTGCAAGCAATGTGACTAATGAGTTAGTTGCGGGATGATCCATTACGGAACGAGTAAAGAGACTTTCCGGTAACGAGATTGAACTAGGTATGAGGGTACCGATGATCGAATCTAGGGCAAGTAACATATCGATGGCAAAGGGAATGACGTATGTTGTTATGCGGTTTGACCGATAAAGATCTTCGTAGAATATGTAGGAACCAATATGAGCATCTAGGTTCCGCTATTGGTTATTGACCGGAGATGTGTCTCGGTCATGTCTACATAGTTCTCGAACCCGTAGGGTCCGCATGCTTAACGTTCGATAACGATTTGTATTATGAGTTATGTGTTTTGGTGACCGAAGTTTGTTCAGAGTCTTGGATGAAATCACGGACATGACGAGGAGTCTCTAAATGGTCGAGAGGTAAAGATTCATATATTGGAAAGTTATATTCGGACATCGAAATGGTTCCGAGTGATTCGAATATTTTACCAGAGTACCGAGGGGTTACCGCAACCCCCCGGGGGAATAATGGGCCTTAGTGGGCCTTAGTGGGGAGAGAGGAGGGCCGCACATGAGGTGGTGTGTGCCCCCGCCCCTTGCCCGATCCGAATTGGACAAGGGGAGGGGGCGTGGCCCCCCTTTCCCGCCCCCTCTCCTTCCTATTCCCTCCGATGGAGAAAGGAAAAGGGGGGCGAATTCTACTTGGACTAGGAGTCCAAGTAGGACTCCCCCCTTGGCACGCCCCTCCTAGGCTGCTGGCCTCCTCCTCCCCCCTTTATATACGGGGGCGGGGGGCACCCCAAAGGCACACCAAGATTTCTCTTAGCCGTGTGCGATGCCCCCTCCACAGTTTACTCCTTCGATCATAGCGTCGTAGTGCTTAGGCGAAGCCCTACGTGGATCACATCACCATCACTGTCACCATGTCGTCATGCTGTCGGAACTCTCCCTCGACCCTCTACTGGATCAAGAGCTCGAGGGACATTATCGAGTTGAACATGTGCTGAATACGGAGGTGTCGTATGTTCAGTACTTGGATCGGTTGGATCGTGAAGACGTTCGACTACATCAGCCGTGTTAATCTAACGCTTCCACTTTCGGTCTACGAGGGTACGTGGACACACTCTCCCCATCTCATTGTTATGCATCTCCTAGATAGATCTTGCATGATCGTTGGAAATTTTTTGAAATTGCATGCTACGTGCCCCAACAAGAGGAAGGGATGATGCAGCACAACGGCGGTAAGTACTTCCCTCAGATGTGAAACCAATGTTATCGAACCAATAGGAGAACCAAACAACACAATGTAAACAGCACCTGCACACAAATAACAACTACTCGCAACCCGACGTGTAAAAGAGGTTGTCAATCCCTTTCGGGTAGCGGCGCCAGAAATTGGCAAACTGACGTGAGAGAGTTGTAAATATTGATAGATAGAACGCCAAGTAAAATAAATTGCAGCAAGGTATTTTTGTATTTTTGGTTTAGCAGATCTGAAAATAAAAGGCAAATAAAATAGATCGCAAAGGCAAATAATATGAGAAGGAGACTCAGGGGCCGTATGTTTCACTAGTGGCTTCTCTAGAATAGCAAATGGTGGGTAAACAAATTACTGTTGGGCAATTGATAGAACTTCAAATACTCATGACGATATCCAGGCAATGATCGTTACATAGGCATCATGTCCAAGATTAGTAGACCGATTCCTTCCTGCATCTACTACTATTACTCCACACATTGACCACTATCCAGCATGCATCTAGTGTATTAAGTTCGTGAAGAAACGGAGTAATGCAATAAGAACCATGACATGATGTAGACAAGATCTATCTATGTAGAGATAGACCCCATCATTTTATCCTTAGTAGCAACGATACATACATGTCGGTTCCCCTTCTCTCACTAGGATCAAGCACCATAAGATCGAACCCACTACAAAGCACCTCTTCCCATTGCAAGATAAATAGATCAAGTTGGCCAAACAAAACCCAAATATCGGAGAAGAAATACGAGGCTATAAGCAATCATGCATAAAAGAGATCAAAGAAACTCAAATACTTTCGTGGATATAAAAAGATAGATCTGATCATAAACTCAAAGTTCATCCAATCCCAACAAACACACCGCAAAAAGAGTTACATCATTGGATCTCCAAGAGACCATTGTATTGAGAATCAAACGAGAGAGAGGAAGCCATCTAGCTACTAACTACGGACCCCAAGGTCTACAAAGAACTACTCGTGCATCATGGGAGAGGCACCAATGGAAGTGGTGAACTCCTCCATGATGCTATCTAGATTGGATCTGGTGGTTCTGGACTCTGCGGCGGCTGGAATTGATTTTCGTCGACTCCCCTAGGGTTTCTGGAATATTGGGGTATTTATAGAGCAAAGAGGCAGTCCGGGGGGCACCCGAGGTGGGCATAACCCACCAGGGCGCGCCTGGGCCTCCTGGCGTGCCCTGGTGGGTTGTTGATATGTCCATTTTGCATCATGCTTTTATATCGATATTTGTTGCATTATGGGCTGTTACTACACGTTATGTCACAATACTTATGCCTATTCTCTCTTATTTTACAAGGTTTACATAAAGAGGGAGAATGCCGGCAGCTGGGACTCTGGGCTCAAAAAGGAGAAAATATTAGAGACCTATTCTGCACAGCTCCAAAAGTCCTGAAACTTCACAGAAGCTATTTTCATCATATATAAAAAATACTGAGCGCAAGAACTTCCAGAGGGGGCCACACCGTGGCCACGAGGGTGGGGGTGCGCCCCCCTGCCACGTGGGCCCCCTGGTGGCCCTCCGATGCCCATCTTCTGCTGTATGGAGTCTTTCGTTGAGGAAAAAAATCATAAGCAAGCTTTCGGGACGAGTCTCCGCCGCCACGAGGCGGAACCTTGGCGGAACTAATCTAGGGCTCCGGCGAAGCTGTTCTGCCGGGGACACTTCCCTCCGGGAGGGGGAAATCATCACCATCGTCATCACCAACGCTCCTCTCATCGGGAGGGGGCCAATCTCCATCAACATCTTCACCAACACCATCTCCTCTCAAACCCTAGTTCATCTCTTGTATCCAATTCTTGTCTCTAAGTCTGGGATTGGTACCTATAGGTTGCTAGTAGTGTTGATTACTCCTTGTAGTTGATGCTAGTTGGTTTATTTGGTGGAAGATCATATGTTCAGATCCTATATGCATATTAATACCCCTCTGATTATGAACATGAATATGCTTTGTGAGTAGTTACGTTTGTTCCTGAGGACATGGGAGAAGTCTTGCTATTAGTAGTCATGTGAATTTGGTATTCGTTCGATATTTTGATGAGATGTATGTTGTCTCTCCTCTAGTGGTGTTATGTGAACGTCGACTACATGACACTTTACCATTATTTGGGCCTAGAGGAAGGCATTGGGAAGTAATAAGTAGATGATGGGTTGCTAGAGTGACAGAAGCTTAAACCCTAGTTTATGTGTTGCTTCGTAAGGGGCTGATTTGGATCCACATGTTTCATGCTATGGTTAGGTTTACCTTAATACTTTTGTGGTAGTTGCGGATGCTTGCAATGGGGGTTAATCGTAAGTGGGATGCTTGTCCAAGTAAGGATAGCACCCAAGCACCGGTCCACCCACATATCAAATTATCGAAGTACCGAACGTGAATCATATGAACGTGATGAAAACTAGCTTGACGATAATTCCCATGTGTCCTCGGGAGCGCTTTCTTCTATATAAGAGTTTGTCCAGGCTTTTCCTTTGCTACAAAAAGGATTGGGCCACCTTGCTGCACTTTATTTACTTTTGTTATGTGTTGCTCGTTACAAATTATCTTATCACAAAACTATCTATTACCTATAATTTCAGTGCTTGCAGAGAATACCTTGCTGAAAACCGCTTATCATTTCCCTATGCTCCTCATCGGGTTCGACACTCTTACTTATCGAAAGGACTGCGATAGATCCCCTATACTTGTGGGTCATCAAGACTCTTTTCTGGCGCCGTTGCCGGGGAGTGAAGCGCCTTTGGTAGGTGGAATTTGGTAAGGAAAAATTTATATAGTGTGCTGAAATTTACTGTCACTTGTTACTATGGAAAGTAATCCTTTGATGGGCTTGTTCGGGGTATCTTCACCTCGACCAGTAGAGCAAAGAGTTGCTCCTCAACCTACTGAACCTACTGAAAATGAAAATGTCTACTTTGAAATTCCTTCGAGTATGATAGAAAAACTGCTAGCTAATCCTTTTGCAGGAGATGGAACATTACATCCTGATGAGCACCTAATATATGTGGATGAAGTTTGTGGATTATTTAAGGTTGCAGGTATGCCCGATGATGTTATCAAGAAGAAGGTCTTCCCTTTTTCTTTGAAGGGAGATGCATTGACATGGTATAGGCTGTGTGATGATATGGTATCATGGAACTACAAATGACTGAAACTGGAATTTCATCAAAAGTTTTATCATATGCATCTTGTTCATCGTGATCGCAATTATATATATAATTTTTGGCCTCGCAAAGGAGAAAGCATCGCTCAAGCTTGGGGGAGGCTTAAATCAATGTTATATTCATGCCCCAATCATGAGCTCTCAAGAGAAATGATTATCCAAAAAAATTATGCTCGGCTTTCTGATAACAATCGCACCATGCTCGATACTTCTTGTGCTTGCTCTTTTATGATGAAGACTATTGAATTAAAATGGGATTTATTGGAAAGGATTAAACGCAACTCTGAAGATTGGGATCTCGACGAAGGTAAGGAGTCAGGTATGACACCTAAGTTTGATTGTGTTAAATCTTTTATGGATACCGATGTTTTCCGCAAATTTAGCACTAAATATGGACTTGACTCTGAGATAGTAGCTTCTTTCTGTGAATCTTCTGCTGCTCATGTTGATCTCCCTAAGGAGAAGTGGTTTAAATATCATCCTCCCATAGAAGTAAAAGTAGCTGCACTTATTAAAGTTGAAGAAAAGACTATCACTTATAATGATCCTATTGTTCCTACTGCTTATGTTGAGAAACCACCTTTTCCTGTTAGGATAAAAGATCATGCTAAAGCTTCAATTGTGGTTCGTGAAAGCAATATTAGAACCTATACACCTCATGAGCAAGTTAAAGTTGAACCTAATATTGCTATTGTTAAGGATCTCTTGGCTGATAATATTGATGGGCATGTTATTTATTTCTGTGATGAAACTGCTAGAATTGCTAAACCTTGTGCTAAAGATAAACATAGACATGTGGTAGGCATGCCTGTTATTTCTGTTAAAATAGGAGATCATTGTTATCATGGCTTGTGTGACATGGGTGCTAGTGCTAGTGCAATACCTATTGACTTATACAAAGAAATTATGCATGATATTGCAACTGCTGAGTTAGAAGATATTGATGTCACAATTAAACTTGCCAATAGAGATACTATTTCACCAATTGGGATTGTTAGAGATGTTGAAGTCTTGTGTGGGAAAACTAAATATCCTGCTGATTTTCTTGTTCTTGGCTCCCCACAAGATAGCTTTTGTCCCATTATATTTGGTAGACCCTTCTTAAACACTGTTAACGCTAGGATAGACTACGAAAAGGATGTCGTTACTATTCGTTTAGGTGATATGTCTCATGAGTTCAACTTTTCTAAATTTCATAGACAACACCGTGAAGAGGAATTTCCTAGTAAAGATGAAATTATTGGTCTTGCTTCTATTGTCGTACCTCCTAGTGATCCTTTAGAACAATATTTGCTAGACCATGAAAATGATATGTTCACGAATGAAAGAAGGGAAATAGATGAAGTGTTCTTTAAATAGGGACCTATTCTGAAACATAACTTGACTGTTGAAATCTTAGGGGATCCTCCTCCACCCAAGGGTGATCCCGTGTTTGAGCTTAAACCATTGCCTGATACTCTTAAATATGCTTATCTTGATGAAAAGAAGATATATCCTGTTATTATTAGTGCTGACCTTTCAGAGAAGGAGGAAGAAAAATTATTGAAAACTCTGAAGAAGCATCGTGCTGCTATTGGATATACTCTTGATGATCTTAAGGGCATTAGCCCCACTCTATGTCAACACAAAATAAATTTGGAGAAAGATGACAAACCAGTTATTGATCATCAACGACGGCTGAATCCTAAGATGAAGAAGTGGTAAGAAAAGAAATACTAAAGATCCTTGAGGCAAGTATAATTTATCTTGTTGTTGATAGTCAGTGGGTAAGTCTTGTCCATTGTGTTCCTAAGAAGGGAGGTATTACTGTCGTTCCTAAAGATAAAGATGAATTGATTCCGCAAAGAATTATTACAGGTTATAGGATGGTAATTGATTTCTGCAAATTAAATAAGGCTACTAAAAAAGATCATTACCCCTTACCTTTCATTGATCAAATGCTAGAAAGATTATCCAAACATACACAATTTTGCTTTCTAGATGGTTATTCTGGTTTCTCTCAAATACCTGTGTCAGCTGATGATCAACCAAAGACCACTTTTACTTGCCCTTTCGGTACTTTTGCTTATAGACGTATGCCTTTTGGTTTATGTAATGCACCTGGTACCTTTCAAAGATGCATGATGGCTATATTCTCTGACTTTTGCGAAAAGATTTGTGAGGTTTTCATGGACGATTTCTTCGTTTATGGATCCTCTTTTGATGACTGCTTAAGCAACCTTGATTGAGTTTTGCAGAGATGTGAAGAAACTAACCTTGTCTTGAATTGGGAGAAGTGCCACTTTATGGTTAATGAAGGTATTGTCTTGGGGCATAAAATTTCTGAAAGGGGCATTGAAGTTGATAAAGCTAAAGTTGATGCTATTAAAATGATGTCGTGTCCCAAGGACATCAAAGGTATAAGAAGTTTCCTTGGTCATGCTGGCTTTTATAGGAGGTTCATTAAGGACTTCTCAAAAATTTCTCGGCCTCTTACTAATTTATTACAAAAAGATATACCATTTGTCTTTGATGATGATTGTGTAGAAGCATTTGAAATACTTAAGAAAGCATTGATCTCTGCGCCTATTGTTCAACCACCTGATTGGAATTTACATTTTGAAATTATGTGTGATGCTAGTGATTATGCTGTAGGTGCTGTTCTAGGGCCAAGAGTTGATAAGAAATTAAATGTTATTCAATATGCTAGTAAAACTCTAGACAATGCCTAGAGAAATTATGATACTACTGAAAAAGAATTCTTAGCAGTTGTATTCGCTTGTGATAAGTTCAAACCTTATATTGTTGATTCTAAAGTAACTATTCACACTGATCATGCTGCTATTAAATATCTTATGGAAAAGAAAGATGCTAAACCTAGACTTATTAGATGGGTTCTCTTGCTACAAGAATTTCATTTGCATATTATTGATAGAAAGGGAGCTGAGAACCCCGTTGCAGATAACTTGTCTAGGTTAGAAAATGTTCTTGATGACCCACTACCTATTGATGATAGCTTTCCTGATGAACAATTAAATGTCATAAATGCTTCTCATACTGCTCCATGGTATGCTGATTATGCTAATTACATTGTTGCTAAATTTATACCACCTAGTTTCACATACCAGCAAAAGAAAAAGTTTTTCTATGATTTAAGACATTACTTTTGGGATGACCCACATCTCTATAAAGAAGGAGTAGATGGTGTTATTAGACGTTGTGTACCTGAGCATGAACAGGAACAGATCCTATGCAAGTGTCACTCCGAAGCTTATGGAGGACACCACGCAGGAGATAGAACTGCACATAAGGTATTGCAATCCGGTTTTTATTGGCATACTCTCTTCAAGGATGCCCGTAAGTTTGTCTTATCTTGTGATGAATGTCAAAGAATTGGTAATATTAGTAGACATCAAGAAATTCCTATGCATTATTCACTTGTTATTGAACCATTTGATGTTTGGGGCTTTGATTATATGGGACCGTTTCCTACCTCTAATGGACATACACATATTTTAGTTGTTGTTGATTACGTTACTAAGTGGGTAGAAGCTATTCCAACTAGTAGCGCTGATCATAACACCTCTATCAACATGCTTAAAGAAGTTATTTTTCTGAGGTTTGGGGTCCCTAGATATTTAATGACTGATGATGGTTCACATTTTATTCATGGTGCTTTCCGTAAAATGCTTGCTAAGTATGATGTTAATCATAGAATTGCATCTCCTTATCACCCACAGTCTAGTGGTCAAGTAGAATTGAGTAATAGAGAAGTCAAATTAATTTTGCAAAAGACTGTTAATAGATCTAGAAAGAATTGGTCCAAGAAACTTGATGATGCATTATGGGCCTATAGAACTGCATATAAAAATCCTATGTGTATGTCTCCGTATAAAATGGTTTATGGAAAACCATGTCACTTACCTCTCGAACTTGAACATAAGGCTTATTGGGCTATTAAAGAGCTCAATTATGATTTCAAACTTGCCGGTGAGAAAAGGTTATTTGACATTAGCTCACTTGATGAATGGAGAACCCAAGCCGATGAGAATGCCAAATTGTTTAAAGAAAAAGTTAAAAGATGGCATGACAAAAGGATACAAAAGTGTGAGTTTAATGTAGGTGATTATGTCTTGCTATACAACTCTCGCTTAAGATTTTTTGCAGGAAAACTTCTCTCTAAATGGGAAGGTCCTTACGTTATCGAGGAGGTCTATCATTCCGGTGCCATAAAAATCAACAACTTCGAAGGCACAAATCCGAAGGTGGTGAACCGTCAAAGAATCAAACACTATATCTCAGGTAATCCTATAAATGTTGAAACCAATGTTATTGAAACCGTAACCCCAGAGGAATACATAAGGGACACTTTCCAGAATGTTTCAGACTCCGAAAAGGAATAGGTATGTGAACCGACTCCAAAACAGTTCTAATGGCAATTTTTCTCCGTTTTGGAATATTTAGAAAAATAGAAAAATAAGAAGCAGTCCGGGAAGGACACGAGGACTCCACGAGGGTGGAGGGTGCGCCCTACCCCCCGGGCGCGCCCCCCTACCTCGTGGGCACCTCGTGCGCTCTCCGGACTCTGTTTTCTTGTATGATACGTATTTTGGTCAGTAAAAATTCATTATATAATCTCCCAAAGGTTTTGACTCCTGTATCACGCAATTATCCTCTGTTTGTGTTTCGAGTTGTTGCTACTGCAGATTAGAGCAAGATGTCTTCTCAAGAGTCAGTCGGGGAGAGCCGGGTGTCTCATCCAGCATCGAGATCAATGACAAACAGCAATGCTGACCACTTTGGGCCAACAACGGAGGAAGAGATGGAGGCTGATTTGAAGAGGATAGATGCCATGGAGGAGGATCAAGAAGTCACTTCTCGCTTCCGAGCTGGATTCACAATGGGGGAACTACAGAGCTCAGCTATCCCAAACTCGGTTATCCCTTCCAATGTTAGATTTCTTTCTTATGAAAATATGAAGAAGAGTGTCACTTGTTCTCCCGCAGCTATGCAACACCCTTGGGTGCAAGGAGCTTTGGCCGTTACAGGAAAGCTTCGAAAGGAAACACTACAAAAAATACACTTCCATGATGATACGTCTTTGTCATAGTAGGTCGCTTTTTTTGTCATGCATGTACATCCATGACAAATTTATGACAGAATCAAGATAGTCATACCTGTGCTATCGTAGAAGTGTTCCATGACATTACCAAAATTATCATCACGGAAGTGTCCACTTCCATGATGATAAACCGCGCGTCACAGAGGTGCTTTCGTCAAGGGTGACCGACACGTGGCATCCACCGTAACGGAACGTCGTTAAGCTATCGGGTCTGGTTTTGGATCCGATAACCCGTTAACAGCCCCGACCAACGGGGATTTTCCACGTGTAAAATCATCATTGGCTAGAGGAAACACGTGTCGGCTCATCGTTGGGACAGATGTCATCCACTCATTGGATAGGAGGCGCCTATGATAGGTCGACACGTGGCACGGCCTAACAGTGGCCCATTCCGGTGAAAAAGGCCGGCCCAGTAAAAATTAGCAGGCCGGCCCATATAAGGCCTACTTGTGTCAGGTCCATTTAAGCCCACGGCCCATACGAGATGTGTCAATTCGGCCCGTTAAAGATTTGAACCATTGCAGCCCATCGTCAGTTTGAGCCCGTTAACAGCCCGCTATATATTTGGGCTCAATATCGGCCCGATGAGATTTCGGCCTGTTAACGGCCCATTTAATGGATGGGCCAATTTTCAGGATGTACATCTTTCAGCCTTTTAGTGACCCATTTAAATTTTGGGCTAATTTCCGGCCCGGTGTGTCTTTCAGCCTGTTGACGGCCCATAAATCTGATGGGCCATTTGTAGTCGGACCTGAGTTTCGGCCTTTTAGCAGCCCATTTAAGTGTTGGGCCAATTTCTGGCCCGGTGTCACTTTCAACCTATTGATGGCCCATAAATCAATTGGGCCAATTTGTAGTCGGACCTGAGATTTGGCCTTTTAGCGACCCATTTAAGTGTTGGGCCAATTCCCGGCCCTGTGTGCCTTTCGGCCTGTTAACGGACCATAAATGAGTTGGGCCATTTGTAGTCAGACCTTAGTTTTGGCCTCTTAACGGCCCATGCCCTTCATGGTCCAATACCAGCCCGGTTTCTCTTTCGGCCTGCTAAAGGCCCACAACACAGTTGGGCCATTTACAATATGACCTGACTTTCGGCCTCTTAGCGGCCCATGCTCTTCATGGTCCAATACAAGCCCGCTGTCTCTTTCGGCCTGCTAAAGGCCTACAGTATAGTTGGGCCATATGTAGCCCAAACTTAATAACGGCCTGTTAACGACCCGTGAAATAAATTGGGGCCACCTGTTGCCCACTTCGATGTCGGCATGTTAACGACCCGGGAGGTAAGAGGGCCGACCATTAACTTTCGGCCTACTAATGGCCCATTAAATTAATGGGCCCACTAAAGTTCGTTCATGTCTTTAGGCCAAATTAGATAATTTGAGACCATTACGACGAGCAAAGGTCCGACATACAGGGAATAACGTTGCACATCCAGAATATATTACAAGAAATTACATCCACTGGGCAATCAAAGATTGATGCCAGTGCAAATAAATGAGCACAACCTAACCATCTACAACGTCACAATCTGCAACCTTAGCACAGATGACGCCCATAAGCATGTGGGCAAGTTCTTGCTACTTTGCCACACTATCTCTGAAAACATTGATCAGTTGTTGTGTCGCATGACTCTGCACCTCTGATTCATCCACCATTTCCATCATTGCTTCAGCCATTAATTGGTTCACAAACATACATTTATTCCGTTGCATTCGAGACAGAGGATACTGAACAGATTTAGATGGCGATTTTGGCAGGCTTGTATTATTGATAGTGGAGAGTGTCTTGACCACTGCATCATAACATAAATTAGGACGGGAACCAAACAGATTAATCATGAGTTATTGCCATATTACCTGGCCTAGATTTACTGGAAAGAAACAATGGGGTTGCCTTGCTGTTTGCAGAGTTTGTCTTCTTATCTTCAGCAGCCTGCACAAAATTAACACACTAGCATTGTTATCATTGGCCAAGTCAGATAATAGGAAAGCAACATTGACACAAGAATGTTTGGGCAACTAGCCTACACCAAATTAACACAATATGGC
This sequence comes from Triticum urartu, assembly GCF_003073215.2. Classification (NCBI taxonomy): domain Eukaryota; kingdom Viridiplantae; phylum Streptophyta; class Magnoliopsida; order Poales; family Poaceae; genus Triticum; species Triticum urartu. The sequence continues at coordinate 104,747,734 of NC_053027.1, forward strand.
ACAGCTATCATCAGCCAGGTAAGGTAATACGAAAGCAACATTGACACAATGAATGAATGGGCAACCAGAGAAGCACTACAATTCAGTAATGTGCATGATATGAGATAGCACATTCATGTAGCTCATTACCAAAACTACCAGGCAGTTTTCCTTGCAAAAATCAACATTGGCGCCTTTAACATTTTGCTACAACTAATTTTAGATCAGATAAAGGTTAGATTCACACCGATTAACAAAATACATGCTGATGTAAAAATATAGTGATATAGAACAGGTACTTACATCAGCACTGGAGCACCGAGAATTCCCGCAAGATATTTTCCTCGAATACGATCCCAATGGAGGAAGTCTTGTATCGTTTAACCTTATTTTCTAAAAGAGAGACGGGTAATAAACATGTAGAAAATATGATCAGAATGCTATAAAATTTCATGATGCAAGGATACGCACACGCTTCTTAGAATGGAGTTGACATTCTTTTGCTGGACTGGAGCGGACTAGTTCTTTGGCCACTGGAATCTGCTTATTATCAGTGGGAGTTGGGTTTCTTTGTGCTGGAGCAGTATCTATGAAAAATGGAGTTGGTTTATTATCTCCTAGCATTTGGATCTTTTGCAAAGACCTGGTTTGTAACCCTTCAGATTCTAACATAGCCATCTTCCCCTTGCATGCCTTATAGAGAAAAATGGTGATTCAGTTATAAAACATGCTACAGCAGAGATGGAATAGGTACTGAAGAATAGAAAGGCATGACATATTGACATGTATTCACTCCATCCGGAAATAAATGGATGGGTCTAGGCGTATTTCAGTTCTAGATACATCCAGTTTTATCCATTTCTGCGACATTTAATCCGGACGGAGGGAGTATGATGCAAGAGTTAGGGATACGACAGGACAACACAGTAAAAAACACTGAAAAACCCACTGCAGAACCAAAGTATTCAAACCCACTGATATGAGATAGTACACTCATGCAGCTCAGGATGCAAAACTACCAGGCAGTTTTCCTTACAAAAATCAACATTGTGGCCTTTAATCATACATTTTGCTACAACTAAATTTAGATCAGATAAAGGTTGGATTCACGCCGATTAACAAAATACATGCTGATGTAAAAATATAGTGATATACAACAGGTACTTACATCTACATTGGAGCACAGAGAATTCCTGCAAGAATCTTTCCTCATAAACGATACCATTGCAGAAAATCTTCTATCTGTTAAGCTTATTTTCTAAAAGAGAGATGGGTAAGAAACATGTAGAAAATATGATCAGCATGCTATAAAATTTCATGATGCAAGGATACGCACACGCTTCTTAGAATTGAGTTGACATATTTTTGCTGGACTGGAGCGGACTAGTTCTTTGGCCACTGGAATCTGCTTATTATCAGTAGGAGTTTGGCTTCTCTGTGTTGGAGCAGTATCTATAAAAACTGGAGTTGGTTTATTATCTCCTGGCGTTTGGATCTTTTGCAAAGGCCTTGTTTGTAACCCTTCAGATTCTAACATAGTCGTCTTCCCCTTGCATGCCTTGTATAGAAGAATGGTGCTTTAATTATAAAACATGCGGCAGCAGAGAGATGGAATAGGTACTGAAGAATAGAAAGGCATGACATATTGACATGTATTCCCTCCATCCGAAGAAAAAATGGATGGGTCTAGGCGTATTTTAGTTCTAGATACATACTTTTTTATCCATTTCGGCAACATGTAATCCGGACGGAGGGAGTATGGTGTAAGAGCTAGGGATACGAAAGGACAACACAGCAAAAAAACACTAGTTGAATGTAAAACTGTATGCTAGCGGAATACGTACAGAAATAACTAAGGCAACATACACGTGTATGATTGGGAAAATAAGATGGCATTGCAACAGAGCACTAGAACAGCACTTCAATGTAAAAAACATGGTATGGTAGATAGATGAAGTACATACTGATGAATAACAATGCATAAGATATTCAGAAGCATGATGTCCAAATTAAGCAGATGGCATTGTGATAGAGTAGAATGACGGTACTTGAATTTGAAAACATGTTATCATGAATGGAATAGGTACTGAAAAATAGGAAGGCATGACATATTTACATGCATGATCAGCATGCTAAGCACATGGCATTGCAACAGAGTATATACACTCCAGGACATTATATGCATGTTGAACCCATATCACAGGCCAAGTTAGAGCAAGGACCTTGTGGGGTGAAGAGGATTCATCATCTTTCTACAAGTCTTCTGAAGAACGGCCTTTACATGTTCCATCATATTGGGTATCATTGACATCAAGTTTATTGGCCTTTACATTGCTCCGTGAGGTTCTTGTGGATATATCAGTGTGTCCAATTATATCTGACATGCATGGAAGACAACTAGTAGTTAGTTTTATGTAATGAGTGCCTGTAGGAGACGACATAAATAGTAGGACTGGAGTTAACTAGCAGGAACAGGTCTCATAAACTAAAGGGAGAACACATATGAAATCTACAGAATATGTATCGTTTGTACTCGAGATTAACTAGATGGCACACAAAAGTATTAAAGAACAACATAGGAAATACTAGAAGTGGTATAATACTATAATCACCAGCCTGTGGGATAGCATTGGCTGATGGATGATAACTATGGAACAGTGTTATCTAAAGAACAAGTATCTTAGCTGAACTATGGAACAGTGTTAACTCCTGAACAAGACCCGTAAGAGATCAGCATGAATATACAGTGAAATGTGATGATCTATTTCCCATGCTTAGACGAATCACAAAGCCATAAATGTTGCACACAAGTAAGATGAGGGTACAACCTATCTGGCTGCCATCCATAGGAGTGAGCATCATGTGCTGACTTGTCAATGGCCCTGCAGTTGTTGTGGCTGTGCATGTTGGGCACGCGCATTCGATGCAGGGAACTATTGAGTGGGGACTATAGCTCCCTTCTGGTGTATGCTTCCTTTGTTGGAGCAGCTGCGGTGAGTCGAAAGACGGTGTGTCTGAAGATGCAGATAACGCATAATGTTAAGAATGACATATCTCTTTGATCTGAAGAAATACAGTAAGAGATCAACAGCAAGGTACGAGAGTGGTCACACGTCTGTTGACTGAAGACTAAAATGGGGTCACACGATTTTATTTTATTTTGGTACTGTCCGATCTACGCCGGATGGCTGGCCGTCTTGTGCCTCCCGGCTGAAACTGTTCGAAATCTTCCCCGAAGAGCCAGCGACCAACGGCAGAGCAGCCTGCCCCCGCCGTCTATGGCCCCGGCCAAAACCCCGCTCCCCGCCCCACCACACTGCCGTGGTTGCGCCGCCCCCGGGCCAATCCACAAAGACTCCCCGTCATCCAGATCCGGCGGCAGCAGTACCTTCAACCCACGCAACTCTAAAAGATAGCCATCTAAGCGCTGCTTCCGCGGCGAACTTGCGGCCCCGCACCCTTACGTTAGACACCAGCCAACCGGCAGCCTAGGAGCTCCACCGCCTCGAGGGGTGCTGCTTCCCCATTGCAAATTGATTGGCCCAGAATAAAAATTCAGACAACTGACGCCTAAATAAAGTGATTTGAGATGAGGGTGCAGCCTATCTGGCGTCATGGTGAAGTAGGCAGGTCCAGCTGCCGAGTCGGTGAGGCCGGCGCGGTTGCGGTGGCGACCGGCGGCAGGGAAAGAGCGATGTCGCGACGGTCGACGGCTACGCCGAAGCAGCGCCAGGACTCTGGACGGATCCAAAGTTGGAGCCGCTCCGGCGCCGTGAACAACGGCGGGGGTGAATCGGCTCCGGTATGGTTCACGCGGCCGTCGTCGAGGCAGCACCAGCAGCACGGAGTAAGAGGCACACGGCCCAGTGCACGACAGCAAATGGACAGCGTCTCCGGCATTAGGGAGGAGGGCAGCTGTGAAATTGGTGCGGTGGGGGCGCCATGGAGGTGGGGCTGAGGTTTCGCGGCTCGGGAGAAGGGAGCTTCCCGGGGAGAAGGTGATTTGGCGCCCACGAGGTATGAATGGGGGCGGGCGGGGGAAATTGGGAGGGGAGTGGAACCATGTCTTACGGACGCATTTGTCTGAAATGTGAGGGGGAGTTACAGTTCTACCCTTGCCTATAGGCTTCTCGGCTTGGGTCTGTGTACTGAGGGTCGGGGATAGTAGAGTAACTTTGCTTCTCTGAGCGGGACCTATTTCGGGCGAGAAAGGCGTGTTTCGAACTATAGTGGGCGCGAGCGATTTCGGGAGAGGAGAGCGTGTGTTGAAATAGTGGGCGCGAGCTATTTCGGGCGAGGAGAGCGTGTTTTGCCGACCATGGTTTATGAATTATTCGGCACATGTCATTTCGGCCGAGGAGAAGGCGCGCTTGGATGAAGTTACGAACCTACCCTCGATGTACAAAGGGCCAATTGATGCGTGTCCCACATAGGACGGTAATTTCGCGTCTCCCATTTATTTGCTCGGGCGAATTCCACCGAGCAGAGAGGATGTTTAACGGTTCATTCAAATTTTGGGAGAACGAGCATCCACGTCTACCTTACCAAGTCGATTCGGATCAAATTTTGAAATATTAGCTTGCCACTTCTTTTTTAGATGGAGAGATGATGCTCGGGAGTAATGTGTTTTTACATGCTCGTTGCTAGCGATTTATTATATGACAAATAGTTGACCCACTCAAAAACGCGAATCAAACCCAAAATGAAATATCTCGATTCAATGAAATAGCTCGTTCAGTAGGTCAAAATAGTGAACTAAATCTAAAATTGAGCACCTCAATCGAGTAGCATGTTGTACATTATTATAGTACTCCATGAACATGTTGAAAGTCAAATTAATGAACTTGTTTGATATACGCATATATGCGTTCATGTGTGGATTGCAGACAACATGTTCTCCTATTTAAATATTTTAATGCAAGTTTATATCGAAACATGGTTTATATCAGTCTTTGATGCATAAAACGCGACCTCCCCCTCTCCCAGACTCCTGTTCTCTCTCTCTCTCTCTCACCGACAATCTTCAATTCTGTCGCACGCATCCGACACAAAAACCTTGTTCGTCCCTCTCCCTTTCTCTCCATCTCTCTCTCTCTTTGTGTGTGTGTGTGGGGGGGGTCTTTCTAGTTCGCATGCATATATACACCATCTATAGGTCTCTCTCGCACACTATGTATGATACTCTAGCTAGTCCAAGCTAGATATCTTGGGTGCAATCATCGTACGCACACAGATTCCTTGGCTCTTTGCCTGTAACTCTCTCACGCACCACTATGTCATCTCGGAGCTCTTCCCCCCTCTCTCAAACTCTCCATCCAACTGGGTCACACATACACATGCATATCTCACTCGCACTCGATAGGCCCATCTAAAACTCTATCTCTCCTCCTCGTTCTCTCTCCATCTCACACGCGCACACACACAATCTCATGCCCACCTAGCCAAGTATGATGGTCTCTCACTCAATTGTAGGCACACGCAGTCCCCCCTATATGTATATGACTAGCTAATCTTAGTCTCCATCACAAACATGTGCATGGTCTATCTCGATTTCTCTCGGGGCATCTTTCTATCGCGCATGCACTCCCTCGATCTCCCACCCATATAGTCCCCTCACGATCTCGACGGGATCTCTCTATCACAAACACACCATCTCTCCCTCCCCATGCGTCCATGCCATCCATGTGTCCCTCTCAACCTTTGTTCCTGGTTGGCCACACCTCTATTAGACATGTGCTACAGGGGTGTCTCTCTCCGTTGCAAACAATCACACACTAGCTATCTTCGTGTATCTCCTCGCCTCGCTTTTCCATCTCGGAGATGCATGCGTGATATGTTCGCATAAGAAACGAAAAAACACACTCTCTCTCTAATTTATCGTTTGTTGTCACTTTCTCTTTCACACACATACTCTTTTTGCACACTTACTCATTCTCCTTCACACGCACTTGATCTGTCTCGACTGAGGCACTCTCCTCGGTCCATAGCATATAGATTTATTGAAAAGTCAAACATCACAAAGTTTGACCATGTACGTGGAGAAAAAGAATTACATCTAGTACGGCAAACATATACCATTAGATTCACCATGAGATGTAGTTTTGTATGATGTATCTTTGGTATTGTAGATATAAATAACATTTGCGTAAACCTGATCAAAGTTTCCAAAGTTTGACTTCTAAAAAATTTACATGCACTGCATTATCGAGCGGATGGAATTCTCTTTCCCCCTCTCAGCTATCTGACGCACCACTCAGCCTTATCGGGGCTCCTCAATCTCTCTCAAACTTTATTGGTCGGTTTGGTTCGTGACCTGACCCTCATGCCTTGATCGTCGGTACTGCCTGGTGTGGACGTAAGATGTAAAATATTTCTGTGGATGCTTTGAAAAGTCAAACCTCAGAAACGTTTGACCAGGTATATGTGGAGAAAAACATTTACATCTGGAACGATCATTAGATTCATCACAACATGTACTTACTTCATACTATCATTTATCTTTGGTATTGTAGATATAAGTAATTTCTTTATAAACTTGGTCAAAGTTTCAAAAGTTTGACTTAAAAAAATGTTGGAACTACATTATCAAACGGAGGGAGTGGCTCTTTCTCTCTCTCTCTGCTATCTCTCACGGGCCTCCCCTCTCACTCGAACTCTCTATACCGATGGATTATACGCTCACTGTGTCAGCGTATAGCTCCGTATATTGTTTAGTTGACCGGTCAACCAATCCACATGCTGCCTTGTCAGCTCGTGTACTGTATCTTCGTGTGCTGGCCCATGTGGCAGTGGGTGAAAATAAGTAAACTAGAGGCCCATCTGACATGCGGTGAAGTAAACAAAGTTGAAACCACTCGGGGTAACACCCCGCACGCTAGTAAGTTGAAACCAAATTACGATGACAAGTGTAGTGTTCAAAACTGCATCTACGCACTGCACCGAAAGAAATGTTTTTAGTATTTTTTCTCACATGATCACCTGCATCATTTTTATGTTGTACTACTATAGTAGCCTAGGCTAGTCATAGTGGAAAGTAACTTAGACTACTCCAGTAACTCTATGGTTACCCTAAGAGCAAGTACTACCTCCGTCCTGGTTTACTCTTCCAATTTTGTAGTATCAAAATTTGACCATAAATTTAACTGACAAAATGTTAATGCATGTCACTAAGAACTATATCGTTGGATTCGTATTTCAACATAATTTCAAATGGTGTAATTTTTAGTGGCATGCATTGGCATTTTCTTAGGTAAATCTATGGTCAAAATTTTATACTAAATACGAGGTAGTATTACAAAAGTGGGCTACGTAGGCCAAAACATGTGCCAAATTCACTTGTGATGCATTTGGCATCGATGCCCCTCCATTGCTCGCCTGGTGTCCCAATTTGGATCACCTACTTTGCTCTGGTGCCAAATTAACTCACGCAATGAAAAAACACTGCGTGGGAGAGAGAGAGGACTGAGGCAATAAAAAACACTTGTTTGGGAGAGTGAGAGGCTGGTGTAGTTGGTTTGATTGATTTGTTTATACATGTGTGTCTGTGTGCACAGCGGTGCCAACTCTCTCACATCGTGAGAGCGGTGCCAAAATCTTTTGATTTGACATCGATGCGTGTTATGTGGCATACTTTTGCAAAATATGGCATCGGCCACATAGTGGAAGGCAACAAATGCCCAAGCTCTTCACGTGCTCCTAGTTAAATGAGAGGAAACAGAAAGAGAGAGAGAGAGAGAGAGAGAGTGAAAAAATATCACTAGCCAGCCAACCCTATCGTATGAGCGAATGATATTGGTACCTCTTGATGACACGGCAATCTTATGCAGCCAGCTGCTCTAATATGTTCTCTTCTTTTGCAGATAAGAAAAGACCCGAAAGTGAAAAATGTGCTGCACTATAACAATCTCATCGAATGCCTTGATCTCCATCTTACAGAAATTGATTTGATCGACTACCGAGGCAGCACATCTGAGATTAAATTGGCCAGGTTCTTTGTTCTGGAGGCAAGTGTGCTCAAGGTAATGAGGTTTGGCGTTCTCTGGCGCAACAACGAATGGTGTGATGATCAACGCAAGCTTCTAAGACTAAATGACAAAGTCTCCACAGAAGCCGAATTTGTTTTTGAAACATCAAGTGGCCAGAGACTCAAAAACTTATTTGCCCATTAGTGACTTGTCAGGGCGGTGGATTTTAGTTTGTACGATAATGCTGCATCCACCTAAAGTAACAAAAGTTCTTACGTAAACTTCCTAGTAATTCCCTCTTCATAGGTGCAGCATTACTCCTAACATTTGTAATATCAGTTTGAAACTTGTAATATTGCCGTGTCCTATTCCTGCGTTTTCAAAATCCTGCGAATCAAACAGGTCCTGAGTTGGTGATGATGTTGTGCCTCCCATCTTTCACCAATAGCCGTCGGATCTGGATCTGACGCATACGAACCAAGCTTCTCCATTTTTGCAAAAAGATGCCCGCACTTGTTCCCTATTTACAAACAACTCCTGGTCTCTCACAATCAGCCTCATCTCCTCCCCACCACATCTAGGAGTAGAAGGCCGTGGAAAAATCTGGCGCGATGGCCGCTGCCAGAGCTGTCCACCCCCAATCTTGGTGTTCCGTGCAATGCACGGGCATCTACGCACGGGAAATTATGTCGAACAGGGCTAGTTGTAAGCAGGCTAGCTCTACAGCCATGATGATAGTGTCTGCAGATGGTGAGGCTGACTATGGTATGCCGAACATGGCGCCTATACTCAGGTGTCATCTTCGGCGCAGGGTCTTGTCACTTCACTGTGAGGAGCAGCACGTAATAATTTGACCAACGGGTAGTACACTGCTAGTACTCCTACTACTACATTGGTAGTACTACTACTAGTACTAGTAGGACCACCGTCTGGATTTAGGAGTACTACCACGTCCATCTAGATTTTAGTATTTGACTAGCAATATCTAGTAATGCATGTCACCAAAAATGTACTACTCCCTCTATAAATAAATACATGGTGTTTTATTCCTATCGGCGAGAGAACTTAATGTTTTTTTGCTACTCCTAACTGGAGTACTAATAGGATTACATGCAATGAACTAAACACTGCATGTCATGTTTGGTAGTCTCAAGTCATTGGAAGCATGCACGGCCCACATCTCTCATTGGTTGATATGTCATGAAATAAGAAACAAGGAGGGACTTAATGCACCATGCCTAAGTATTTTGGGATTATTTGGTTTTCGTAAGGTGACTTACACAAAAATTTTGTTTACATGCATTAACATTTTATTAGTTAAATCAAAGGTCAAAACTTGGCACAAAATGCAAAGGGGACCAATAAACCAGTAAACATCAAACTTCTCTCGTTTGGCCCCAACTAGAGGTCCGGTGAGATGACTATACTGTACCGGCACGGAGGGGGACGCAGCTTCATTGACTTACGGCAACTGCCTTTGAGTGAATGACACGTGGCCCCAGGGGGTGGCTGGCCCACCTATCATACAGCCAAAGGCAGGTGCAGTAGAGGGCCGAGGAGTAGTACGAAATCCTACGCACCTACGCACGCTAACCAAGGGCTGAGTGATCACTCAAATCGCAAGATCAGTTGACTAGAAGCTATGCTAGACCCATGGAGGCGATGAGCGCGAGCATCAGCCGGCTGTGCCAGATGGTCCACGACGCCGGCCTGCGGCCCGGCACCGAGGAACGTCTCCAGGTAGTATTGCTTGAGGCCGCCAGGGCGAGGGGCCGCTTGGACGACAGCTTTGTCTCCTTGTTCGACGAGGTCCTCGTCGGTTTCCTCGACAAGTTCACCGTCGTCAAGAAGCTTGCGGACGACTGTGACGTAAGCCTCCAGCTGACGCGCCTAGGCTCTACGATGCCCGCCACCCTCAACGGCCACTATGGTAACAACCTCTTCGACGCACTGGTGGCCCTGCGACTGCCCGCCGTCGCGCCAGAGAATGTCCACCTTGAGGTCGCGCTCGCCGCGCAGCGCCTGGCGCAGCAAGACACCATCGACATAATCACCCACATCTACACGCAAATCGTCCACAAGGACTACTACATGCAAGAGGAGGACGATAGGACGTTGGCCTTCTTGGAGAGCAGGGCAACCTTGGACGGCACTGTTCAGAAGCACGTTGAGCTCGCCGCTAACGCCGCTGCTCCTCACACGTCGGTTGGTGACCCGGCGCACTAGGGCGTGAGGATGTCGTTGAACATTGATGGATCCGTATGTATTTTTATCTTTCCGTCAAATCCATGTAGTAGTATATGATACTACAGTAATTATCTTACCTTTCGCATCAACTTAATAATTTTCGTACGTACTCCATGCATGAATGGCGCCAGAACCAAACTTCTCATTACTCTAGGCAAAATCGTTATTTTCTATCTATCGGTCGCGCCATGGAGCAGAACCAAATTTTACAAGTTACGAGTTCAAAAGGAAAAGCCTGCCGTGTTCGCTTCGCACCCCCACACGGTTGGTCCGGCACGCCGCTCAAGCGGGAATGCGTGTGGTGTTGCATTTTCACTTACAAGTGGGACCGCAGTTGAGCAAACCGACTATCAGCAAACCCCCACCCCGCCCACCGCACGATGGCTGAGAAAACAAGAGGGAGAAGAGATGGTTGTAGCATGGACTCCAAGAAAATTGGTGTCGGATGGGACTCGTGTGGGTGACGTGTGCCGTACTGCTAGACGTGAATGCTAGTTATGGCCCATGCCACCCCACTATATCGAGCCTATATCGAGGTACGTAGAACAAATTTCATGCAGTCCGTGCTCAGCCCTCCTCTATCTCTCTTCTCAGCCAGCCAGCGGACGCGCGGATCCCATCATCTGTTTGCTCACATGCGGCCCCACATGTCAGTGAAAATGCAAGAGGACCCACTGAACCTGCACATCTTTCACCTCGACGTGCTGGTGATGAAAAACAAATCCAATAAAGATCTTTGGTGGCCGCTTTTGGAGTTACTCAAGAGTAGTAAGATTCTATTTACAGTTTAACCCAAGATGCACATCTCGTGGCTTCAACTACCACTCTATTTTCTTTCATGACATGACCTGGATGCTGGATGTCCCATGTGTCTAATCCTGAGAATGGTTTAATAACTAAACCATATTTGGACCAAACCCGAATAAATAAACATGGCAGCACAACCTCAACTAAACTGTTTGATATTTTCCTGAGCCCAACTAAAACCAAACCTGTTTCATCTTCCACCCAAACTAAACCAAACCGAATGGCAACCTGTGGGTTGGAATCATCAACTGAAATTGGTTAAAACTGTTCGCTCAAATGGGTTGAGCGTTGGGATGTGGTCAGCTTGTGAATTACACTAGAGATTGTAAAGCATACAGTCATCAGGCCCTCCATCGTGGCCTCCACGAAGCATGCGCGCAGGCAGTTGCTGAAGTACTCGGTGGGGAGCGGTGGCACCAGCCTCGACCGGCACTCCGTCGAGAATAGCATGTGGCTGCGCGCCGTGCCTTCAACGCCAACGGATCGGCTCCGCAGCAGGCACACCCATGCTAGCGCCGCCGCCACCACGAACGACGACAGGCGCGAAGACTCCAGTGCAGCCACCGCTGCGTCCTTGATCTCGTCATTCTGGTCGCGCGTCAGGGGGGAGGACGCGATCACCGGAGACAGATGTGGAGACCCCTGCTCGCTGGCGGACGCGTAGGCGGAGGGCATGACGCGAGGCGGCTCACCCCGGTGAGTGTCTGGCCGAGCAGGTCATTAGGGTCGGCAACGAGGGAGCGGTCGAGGACGGGCGGCGGCAGCAGCAGCACGTCCTGGGAAGGATTGACACTGTCGAGAGCATTCCCGAGGTCTGGACGAAGAGAGCGGCAGAGGCATCATGGCAGGCGGCATGGTGGACGGACACGCCGACACAGTCCCGCGGCCTAGGAACACGGTGTCCTGCAAGGCGGCGAGCGCTGGAGTGGAGTCCCATCCTCGTAGGCGAGCGCGGCCGGCTTGGCCGAGGTGACCCTGTAGCTTCCTCCGAACAGTTTGTGACTTGTTGAGCCTCGCCATGGACGCGAGTTGTAGCGGCTATCCACACCGGGATAAACTATGCATACAAACTGATCTCACACACCGGTTGTTAACCACGGGTCAAAACTATTTTGAACTGGAACTGTTTCAGCCCATACCCACCCAAACCCAATTACTTCCTACAGTAAACTAAACCAAACTAAACTGTAGTCAGACTCCACCCAGTAAGACCCGAACTAAACAAACCCACGTAGAAAACCCACCCAAAACACCCGGTTAAACAAAACCCATTCTCAGATTTACACGTGTCGGCAAAAGGAGGAAGAACCCGACCAAATCTTCGGTTCTGCTCTCGAATTAGACTAGTTGTGCTAACTTAAAATTTTTATTGTGTACTCCCTCCGTTCCAAAATACTTGACTTCCATTTGTCCAAAAATGGATGTACTTATATACTAAGACATGTCTAGATACATATATATATTGACAAATAGAAGGCATGTATTGTGCAACAGAGGGAGTAGAATGGATGCAAGTTTTTGTATTGGGAAGAAGAGTACATCCATATATTGATAGAGCGCAATTTAGTAGATGTTCTATCACTTTTAGCTAGCACAGACGCAAGATCGAGCCTCCGCAGATCAACAATGAATGCATCGAGAAGGCACTAATCCAACTTACAGGAGTAGTAAAATGTATTCTTGTGGTTCTTGTTTTCTTTGGTCTTGATTTTCTAGTCAAAATTATCATTGGAGTTCGTGCAAAATGGAGGTGCGTTTGGGATCGTGTTTTGGAGTTGGCCTTACAAGTGGGACCGCATTTAAGGAAACCGACTATCGGCAAACCCCCACCTCGCCTGCCGCGCGATGGCTGAAGTTAGAGAAACGACGAGGTTGAAGAGATTGCTCTAGCACGGACTCCAAGAAATAATATGGTGTCAGATGGATGTCATGGTGGTGGCGTGTGCCGTACTCCTGGACGTGAATGCTTGTTCTGGCCCATGCCACCCTACTACTCCTACTACTTAGTCCTACTATATAGTACTAGTATCGAGGATTCGAGGTGCTGGTTACGTACAGCGAACACATTAACATATGGCTACAGTAAAAACACCCGCCCGACGCGTGAAGCATGTGAAGCTAGTACAAATAGTGTATTACTATTGTTGATTGGCCTCATTCGATAACCTGTTGCAATGCACGTACAATTATGTATTCGGAAAATATTTTTTTGCCTCGTCGCACCACTCACTCAGAGAAGCGACTCGAAAGCCATTCATAAATTTAGTAAGTTTATCACATGCATATCATTTTATTACATACAACAGGTCATCAACCCACATCGACAACGAGGATACATTATAAATACTAAAGTTTTCACCACACAACAAATAACAAGCAATGAAATGAACTTCAACTCAACCATTCCTTGGTGTTGGAAACGCTTGCTTTGAACCACAAGTGATTCTCTGGGACGGGCCATCGATTGTCGATCCAGAAACCAATGCAGGACTGATCATCCAGGCTGAAGCGGCCTACTATATCAGTACCAGGGTAGGGAACCACCCAAATGTCCGAGGTATAGACACAGTTGCTTCTCATAAATGGTACTCTTAATGTTGTGTCAACAGCAGTTGGATCGCCTTTCACCATCATCGGATAGTTTTGTCCAAGGAAGAGCGAGTTTTCTCCAAGACTATCAATTCTGTACCAGGGAGAAGGAGTTGGCGCTAGCACACTAGTATCCATCCTGAATACCATGCAACGGGTGTTGGAATAGGTCCGGAGAGTGCGACCATGGGAGACTACACCTGCTTCCTTAGTAGTAACATCATCAGTGGGCTGTATACACACAAGAAGAGGTGATCCATCGGAATTAGTTGCCAGGCGCCACTGAGTATATGGGTTCTGCTCGTCCTCATGCTCGTGATCATCACCATCGCATCTCCCCCTTGGTTATAAAAATTTTCAAGTATAGGTGGTGGGATGTTCACAGGACCTTGGAAACACAAGAAGAAGGTTAATTAGTAAAGGGAAACTTGTTAGCCCGCATGCATGTGGATGAAACAATTATAATTACGGTGGAAGACAAACGTACCGAAACTACGAGGATCACATACAAAAACAGTGCCACGAGTGGTGGCAGCAAACACAAGGCCCTCGTATTGAATTGCATCACAGTACTCATCCGTGTACAGAAACTGATTTTTGAGCAATATCCATCGAGTCGAACCACGAAGGACGGCAACAAGCTTGTCGAAGATAGCAACAACTTGATAGTTGTTGTAATTCCAAGAGCGGTTCGGAACTCGACAAATTGCTATCTTCCGTAGAAGACAGTCACCATGATCGTATTTAAACGTGCGTACAATACAGGTGTGCTCAACCTCTGGGCAGTCTGCTGAGATTTTTGGAAGTGGAACCCGGTCACGAGTGTACACATTCACAAGTTCCCACTCGCAGTTGGACCCAATGTAAACAACCCAATCTCCATTTGCGCCCACCCAAGCCTTGCCCTCAAGCGATGGCATCTTAACATCATACGTATCATTATCAAGCGGCATCAACTGGCACAGGGCGAGGCCTCCGTCGTGCCGGCGCCAGTCATCAGGGTCACGGCGAAGAAGATATGGGAGATCAAACCGCTCCTTGACTCTTGGGTTCTTTGTAATGATGTTATTAGTTGAGTCGATAATGGGCTTGAATGAACCTGCCATGCTAGCCGAGGTGATGATGTCGCACCGATCAATGAGTTCCTCCACCACGTCATCTTTTAGATCGGGGCAAGAATAACGGGGTCGTTTCCGGCCTGTTCCCTCCATGGAGAAGACGATCGAACAATGGCAGAAGAAAGGGTGAAGGGCTGAAGGAAAATGGAGGAGGGAGAGGAAGAGCGTGCGACAGCAGTTCCAAATCGAGAGGGAAAGGCGAAGCATCGGTGGACGGTTGCGAGTTTGCCACGGTTCACGAAGAGGCGCCCCGGCCTACACGTCCGTTCGGAAATACTCCTACTACTCGTCGTTGTCTCACTGATATGTTGGAACGGGACCACATGTCAACGAAACATGGTGTGTAATTTCTCGTGCAAAATGCGATATGGCCGCGTTGGCCCGAGGTGCCGCATTAGTTATCGACCTTTATTTTTTTAATGGCGTGCCAATCAGTTTTGAAGCACGACTAACTGGTACTGTACGCAGAGAAAATATAAACTACTCTACCACTACTCCACCTCCAGTACTAGTAGTATAAAAAAGATATATAGGCTGGAGCTTGAGCGCTTTCTTGCTAAGGGCTGCCCACTTGCTTCTCATACTACCACCCTCTCTCCAGATCTAAAAAAGATGGCCCCTCTCTCCTTCCTCACCGGTGGTCACAGATCCGCCGGGGAAGAAAAGGACGTGCAGCGTTGACGCACTCGTCGTCGGCGAGCGAGGTCACGCACTGACGATAAGGCCGTCCTCTCAGACCTAGCGCCCGAGCGAGATGGCCTCCGTCCCCAAGCTTGTTGCTGTAGTGTGTGCAGAGGACGACGACCACGAGCGAAGCCACTTCCCGCCGACCCTCAAGTATGCTACCTCTTTTCGAACCATAACCTTATTCTATTGCCCCATCTACCACGTCGTTGCATGTGGATCTTTTTCCACTCCACCATCTTCCCAATTTGCTATCCTCTGCTCTGCTAGCCACGCAGACGAAAACCATAATTTGCACTATTAAAGGAAACCCTACTTCATGCAGACTAATCCATGTCTGGGTTGAATAAGGAAAGGAAGGGAGACTGTATTGTCCAAGAGAGTAGGCATCGAACCCGCATCTAGGTTGAAAACGGGAAATCAGTAGCTAAGGAACGAGTCTCGTGTCTCTTGGTTGAAGAAGGTTAGAAAGGCATGACAACGCAATAGAGAATGACCAGGTCGATCGGTTTGTTGTCCTCGCATAGGAAAAAGGTGGCTAAAGAGAACAAAAATGGGACGTAATCCACATATGCTGCCTGGATATTTGTTGCTCTGGGCAACCATACCTCCCTCACCACTCTGCGTCCGTGGAGGTACATCGTACTGGTGCGCCCACTGTCCGAATGGGCCTCCCATGCTCTTATTGCCACTTTTTTGCTGTTAGTATAACGCCAGCAGTCAAGTAAAGCAATGCTACTGCTAAAGTGATGCCACATTTAACTAATGCCGCTCTTAGTCTAATGCCACCCATAAATTTAAGCAATGCCATTTAATGTCACTGGATTATTTCAGGGTTAGCTGTTGATTGTGGATGTATTAAAGATTTTTCAGCTAAGGCATTCTAATGATGTTGCACAACCAGTATACCAACGATGAAACTTGTTACTACCTTCAGATTTTTGCACTGTTAATGCTTATAGATTACATACCTCACTTTCATGAGATAAGTTAAATTTTTTGTACAGTGTCACCAAAATGCCAAGGCGCTGATGTCATTTTATTTTGGTTAAACTGCACAGACAATTATGAAGACAAGAGGAAAGGTCAAGAGTGGGCACCTCCTCCGGCTATTCTCTTGAGGAGGTCTGTATGTTTGTCTCTAATGCCTGTCGACTACATACCTGACATCATGATGTAATGTTAAGTCATTTCCTTTTGTACAGTGTCACTGAATTTTCAAGGTGGTGATGGCATTTTATTTTAGTAGAACTGCACAAAATTTGCTTAAAAGAAGAGGAAAGGTCGGGAATGGCTCACTTTTCCAGAAAAAACTATGTATGCCTTCCTGACATCAGCCGCTATTGCTTTATTTATTCCTTCAAACAGGTGGTTAGAAACAGTCTTGCTACCTTTTCCCATCAGGAAATTGGAATGCTTATATTTGTGAGTCTATGCTTCAACCAGTGCCACTTTTAGAGTAATCACACTTTCAATATCTATGCAAACAGGGATGCTCGATTTTAGTGGAACTGCAAAAAAAGTCCAACTGGTTCAACATTAGGAGCATGTTTTTTCCAAACCTTTATATCCAATTGGTGGCACTATGAGCAGTTCATGACGAAGGTACATGGTTTGCTACTATCTTGCTACTCTTTTTGTACTGTCATTAGATAGTAATACTAGTGGTTTTCATGTGAATTTATTTGCAGGGTGGACCTACATTGGAGGTGCAGGACAGGATTCAATGATTGGATGCTCAATTTCGGTTGTATCGATTTCACCTCTTCCATCACCGCGAACATGGATATCCTTAGTCTGATGAAGAATAGGCGCTATATTTCTGCTCTGAACCAGCAAATCAATTCAGTATGAAATTGTCCAGGGCAAAACATAACTGTATTAGATTGTCCAGTGCAGAACATGACAGATGCTAAGCGGAAGAGACATGTTTAAACCGAAAATACAAGGTGTGGTATATGTTTACTAGCTGCTTGATATTTGTGCAGACAGAGATGTCTGCCCGTTGCTATTTGGCAAACAAATAAAGTGCCCGCAATTTTGGTTGAACTGCACAAGAGAATAGTATAGTCACTGCATGCAGTGCCATTTGAAAATAGACACAGAAAGATTGGATAGTCACTTCATGGACTGCAGAAAAGTAGTACTGTACTATTTATTGGCCAACACTAGGTGCTTCATTGCTTTGGTCTGATTATACAATGGGCATCATTTTGCCTAAGTTAAAGTTTGTATTCCGAAAATAGTCTCTCCGTGTGATCGAGAGAACACCAAATCATATTGCAGTGGATGTTCCTCCATCATGTGTGGTTCATTCTCATGGTTCCAGCTGTTGGTGAAACCACTTACGTTTGCAAGAGGAATTGTAGACTTCACAAACAAATTTGTCTTTCAGTCTGTACTGAATGTTGGCCAAGAGAAGCATCCATGTTAGTAGGAAGAACAGATGTTTTTTCTAGATCTTTGCTTTTGGAGCTACATATTTGTATATGATCTGTGAATCATTGAGATGCATTAACATGTTGATCTTATGTATGGGAATCATACTAGTTAGTTTTAGTTGCGATGCAAGATCCGAAGTGGCTGATCTTTGCTTTTGGAGCTACATATTTGTATATGATCTGTGAATCATTGAGATGCATTAACAGTTACTTATTTCTGTTCACTCAGTGTTTACAAGTTACTGATCGATCACTAGCTAGCCTACAAATGCGCTCCTGGCAGTTTTATTTGCGACGCAAGATGCGAAGTGGCAGTTTTTTGAATAAAAATGCCTACCTCTGAAGAAACTGACAGGCTACACTATCGATCCTACACGGATAAAAATGCCTACCTCTGAAGAAACTGACAAGCTACACTATCGATCCTACACTGATAAATAGCAGATCACGCACGTACTACCTCCTTTCCGATTTGCAGGGCCCAATTCAAGAAACGACCTACTCGATCCTACATGAATAAATAGCGGATCACGCACGTACTAGTACCTCCTTTCCGGTTTGCAGGGCTTAATTCGAACCTCTCACCAACCAAGGTACTCCCTCCGTCCGGGATTTATTAGTCCCGTGAGCGAAGCAGCAAGACCAAGGCATGGCAATAATTAACAGCATGCAGAAGTTTAAGCCTAATTAATTCCAGCGATTTAAGTGGCTGCATGCGTGCCCTCGGCTACGACTCGTTGCATGCTGCTTCGCGTACTGCCTGCGAGCGATTCTGAGTGCCTGCATGCAGCCGGCCGTAATTAAGGCAGCTAACTGATGCGGAAAAAGATATGCTTTAAATCCGTGGAATCATTATTGACAAGGAGGGAGATGATTCGAGTGCACTCGTTTGACCGCCATGCCGGCGTGCGACCCAGGCGGGACGGGACGGCACAGTCATAATTTCAGTTTCTCTAGTTTTCCACGGCAAGCTGGCGCGCTAAGTCATTATGCATTGAATTCCGATGACCGTCGCGCTACCTTCCGCCTATAAGTACTGTTTCCCGGCCTTCTCAGGTGCCACCATGACCCAACTCGCCATATCATCATAAGCCCCCACCGGCCCGACGTCGCTCGCCACGTCTGCCATGCCCCCGCCCGTCCGCGGTAGGGGACGCCAGAGGCGATCACCGCCGGAACTAGTGTTCGGGTTTTCACCAGAAGGCACACGGAGGGAGGAGGCATTCTATCTGTCTTTAGATGGCAATGCGGAGATCGAGGAGTTGTTGGAGCGCGACCGCATGGCGGAGGAGCAGGAGTTGTTGGAGCGCGACCGCCTGGCGGAGGAGCAGCGTATCACCGATTTGCGCCGCCAGCGGGACATGGAGCAGCAGCGCACCGACGCTCTGAGTCGCGAGCAGAGCGCCCGCAACTGGGCCGACTACATGGAGGCCGGCGCCCGGCAAATAGCCCTGGAGGCTGTCGGGCACGCACGCGTTCGCGACGCTGATTTTTACTACCAGCTCATCAAGTGGGTTTCCCGCTTGGAAGCCGAAGCTTCGGTGGACCACACCGGCATGGAAAGGGCCAACGCGCGCGAGCAACGTGCCCTATCGCACCTCTGGCAAGTCCGAGGCGAGGCGGAGGACGCCGGTGCCGGCGTTTAGCATGGACGGCAGATGGTGGCCGGATCGTCTAGTTAGCTAAGAGTAAGTTAGTACTTGTACGCTACTAGAGTGTTAGTGGGAGTAGATAGTTAACTTGGCTATGATGGTTGTCAACGTGGAAGTTCAGTACTCTATATGTGGATCAGACCTATTACTTTGCTCTGAATGTTGAACTTTCTGTTTGAACGTATGGAATGGGCTGTTATTTTTTTTAAATGGGTTGTATTTGTCCTCCACGGTTTAGAGGCTGACTTGTGGACCTAGCAAGTTGACGCGTACACAATCAGGAGATGATTGTACGTGGAGAGGATGACAGCAGGGACCCGCCAAGGTCATGGCAGTACGCAAGCAAGTGCCTCCTTATTTCAAGCCAATAAAAAAATGGCTCCTCCTAGTGGATTTCTGATGGGTCCCATGCCATTGTCAACGTAGTCAATAAACGAGAGAATTTCACAACGAGCGGCTGACACCAGGGACCCAGCAGCTCGCCCAGTTTTTTTTGGGTTAATTTGATAAATGCCACTCCAAATCTGGTGTATCCAAGAAATGCCACTGCAATTTCCAAACTTTGAAAAATGCCATTTCATGCCATTTCTAGTGGCATTTTTCGAAGTCTGGAGTGGCGTTTTTCAAAGTTTGCAAACTACAGTGGCGTTTTTCAAAGTTTGCAAAAATTGCAGTGGTATTTTTTAAAGTTTGGAAATTGCAGTGGCATTTTTATGAATCTCTATAATTGGAGTGGCATTTATCTAATTTGTTTTTGAGACGGAAGCAGGATGTCAACTGGGCTGTGCGGGACACTCTGGCCTGTCTAGACAGCCTTTTCTTTTATGTTTACTACAGACCAGACCAGTAGTTTTTTTCTTTCTGAAAATGGCTAGCCCAGTTCTTTTGTGATTTGTCAAGTAAGTCGCTTTATCAGGCCTGTTGGGCTACAAATCTTTCAAGACGAGGAGAGCTACATTCGGTTGGCCGAGAAAATGGCCTATCAGTAATGAGAAATGGGCTGTACATTTTTAAAACACATCAAACCGGCAATTATTTTCAAATATCTTTTTTTCATTTCGAGATTTTAAATTGCATTGATTTTTATGCATGGACAATTTATTGGATTTTATATTGATATACATTTATTTTTAAAATCAGTCTGAATGTGACTCAAAATTTCAGGATTAAAAACAGTTCAGACCGCACCGAGATATGCAAAATTTCGTATAATTTTTTAACCGTGGCCATAATATGGGCTGTAATGCTAACATAAAGAATATGGGCTCAAAAAACCCGTAAGAATTAGCAAATGGGCTGTAAATTATTTGAAATAATGGTAGATGGGTTGTATGCTGTTTTCCACAGATTTGAGGCTTTCCACAGATGGATTGTATACTAATGGATGTCCATCCAACGGCCGCCGTGCTTCTTCAATCTCTGCTCTTCCTGCTCCAGTCGCTCAAACAAGCGCCGGTGGGGCTGCCTGCTCCCTCCTCCCCGCGGCCGGCTATGCTGCCGCGCAGGCCTCACCGCCCCACAGTACTCCCATCACTGGCCTAGCCATCCCTCTACTCACCAACACCTGTTGTTATTCTCCGGCGACGGTAGACGAACCAGTAAACCCTCGTACAGTCGTACTCCCCTCCGCGTGGGAAACAAAAACAACGCTCGAGTCTTCCCTGCCTCCATGTCGTTCCCTTCCTAGGCCTCGCCATCGTCCACCGCCCTGGGGCTCTCGGCGTGGCGTGGTCAGCGTGGTCAACGACCGACATGCATCTGAAGTGGACTGTACGTGGAGAGGCTGACAACTGGGTCCACGGCCGCACGCAAGGAAATGCCTCCTTATTACGCGCGAAATAATGATTTCCTCCACCTGACATCTGGGACCCACCGAAACGGCCTCTGTATTTCGCGAAAAAAACGTTACCGCCGCTGACAGTTCAGACCCACCAGCTATATCTTCTCACGCAAGGAGGTGCCTCCTTATTACGCACAAAAAAATGAATACTCCCCCTGCTAGATGGGACCCAGTATAGTGGGCCTACTAAGTTGATGGGGACGAAGGGCTTTGTCAACTTAGTCAATATGCACGATTCTAGCTCGACTGACCATATGATGTCCATCCAACGGCCGCAGTGCTTCTTCAACTTCTGGTCTTCTTGCTCCAGCCTCCCAAAGCAGCGCCGGTCGTGCCGCCTGCTCCTACCTCCCGTGGCCGGCTGTGCTGCCGCGGAGGCCTCACCGCCCCCATACTACTCCCACCGCTGGCCAGGCCATCCCTCCACTCCACTCACCCACACCCCCTGTTATTCTGGGGCGATGGCAGCGCAGCCGAACCAGTGAACCCTCCAGCCTGTTCATCAGGAGGGGTGCGGCGTACCGCAAAACGGCCGAAACGGACTTGTGTTGGAGCGCTACAGTCGAAACGGGGGTCCTGTTCATCGGGAGGGGTGTGGCGTACCGCAAAACGGGACTCCACGGGATAATGTTCATCTACACCGTCGACCCCCTCCAGCCTCCACGAGTTACTGTTCATCCACCGTCGACCTCCTCCAGCCTCCACCTGCGACTGTTCATCCACGGGCTCCTGTTCATCTAGCCTCCACCGCGCGCTACTTCACCGGCTACTGTTCAACCAGCCCTCTCCACGGGCTCCTGTTCAACCACCCCTCCACGGGCTACTGTTCATCCTGCCCTCCACCATCTACTGTTCATCCTGCCCTCCACGGGGTGGTCCTGTTCATCTAGCCCTCCACGGGGTCCTATTCATCCAGCCCCAACCGGCTCGATCGATCGGGGTCCTGTTCATCCAGAGGCAACACCACGGGGTCCTATTCATCCACCCCCACCGGGAACTGTTCATCCAAGCCCCCCCCCCCCCCAACCCCCCCCCCCCCCCCGCAACGCTCACTGTTCATCCAGAGGTAGCATCGATCGGCTTCAGTTAGCAGCAGTAGTGAAGGAATCGCTCGATCGGGTTCAGTTAACAGCCATCGATCGATCGCTCGGGTTCAGTAACGCGAAGCCTGCAGTGCAATCGCTCGGGTTCACTTAGAGCCCAACGCCTCGCTCGGCTTCAGTTAGAGCCAACGCCTCACACACACACGCGTACGTGTATGAGAGAAGTGTGCATCGCTCGGCCCCTGACCTCCCACCGTAACTGGGAACTCCCCGAAATTTTCATCCCCCTCGCTTCTACCATGGTTTTTTCCGTCAGGGACAGCCCAAAGAATGTCATGCAGCAGCGTCTCCGGCCCTCCCAGGACGAAAAGCCCATTTTCTGTCATGATTTTTTGTCATAGAAGTAGGAGCCCACCACATCTATGATGATACCGGGTTTTGTCACAATTATCGTCATAGAAGTGTCATATGTATGACAGAAAAAAAATCGTTCGGCCCAAAATGTCACGGATGTGTCTTTTTTTTGTAGTGAAATAATGGACCTTAAGCAGCAAGTCAATAAGCTCGAGCAGGAGAATCGTATCCTGAGGGGCATCATCGCCAAGAATATCACATCACCATCCCCGAAAAGGAGACATAATCATATGAGTATGGGCACTCCCCTTGGCAACTGCCAAGCTTGGGGGAGGTGCCCCGGTATCGTATCACCATCACACTCATATCTTTACCATTTTTCTTAGTTTAATCCTTTTAGTAGTATTTTGATCTAATAGAATAAAGTTTTAGTATGATCTAGTTGTGAGTTTTGCTTTATGATCCCTCTATGTAATCGAGTCCGTGAGCTATATAATAAAGATTAGTGTTGAGTTAAGGGTTTGATTATTTTGCCATGATCTTGAGTGAATAAAAGAAAAGAGAAAGAATAAAAAGAAACAAAGAGATCATATGGATCTTATGGAGAGTAATGAGCTCACATATAAAGAGTATGATGAATAAAAGCTGTTGAGAGTTGACTAACATAGTTTTGGTAATTGTTGCAATTAATAAGAAGTAATAAAGAAAGATAGGTCTTCACATATAAATACACTATCTTGGACATCTTTTATGATTGTGAGCACTCATTAAAATATGACATGCTAAAGAGTTGACGTTGGACAAGGAAGACAACGTAATGGGTTATGTTTTCTTACATCTGAGATAAATTATATTGTCATGGATCATCCAACATGATTGAGCTTGCCTTTACCCTCATGCTAGCCAAATTCTTTGCACCAAGTAGAGATACTACTTGTGCTTCCAAATACCCTTAAACCCAGTTTTTCCATGAGAGTCCACCATATCTACCAATGGATTGAGTAAGATCCTTCAAGTAAGTTGTCATCGATGTAAGCAATAAAAACTGCTCTCTAAATATGTATGATTGATTGGTGTGGAGGAAATAAGCTTTATACGATCTTGTGATGTGGAAGAAATAAAAGCGACAGACTGCATAATAAAGGTCTATATCATAAGTGGTAATATAAAGTGACGTTCTTTCGCATTAAGATTTTGTGCATCCAACCATAAAAGCGCATGACAACCTCTGCTTCCCTCTGCGAAGGGCCTACCTTTTACTTTTATCTCCCACCTTACATAAGAGTCATGGTGATCTTCACCTTTCCTTTTTAAATTTTATCTTTTGGCAAGCACAATAAGTTGGAAAGATCCTGGTATATATGGCTAATTGGATGTGAGTTTTCATGAACTATTATTGTTGACATTACCCTTGAGGTAAAACGTTGCAAGGCAAAACTATAAGCCCCTATCTTTCTCTGTGTCCGATTAGAACTCCATACCCATAAGTATTGCGTGAGTGTTAGCAATTGTGAAAGACTACATGATGGTTGAGTACGTGGACTTGCTGAAAAGCTCTTATATTAACTCTTTCCTATGTTATGATAAATTGCAATTGCTTCAATGACTGAGATTATAGTTTGTTAGTTTTCAATGAAGTTCATGATTCATACTTGAAATTGTGATTGAATTGTTACTTTAGCATAAGAGATCATATGACAATAATTATATAAGTTGTTGTTCTAAGAATGATCATGATGCCCTCATATCCGTATTTTGTTTTTATCGACACCTCTATCTCTAAACATGTGGACATATTTTTCGATTTCGGCTTTCGTTTAAGGACAAGCGAGGTCTAAGCTTGGGGGAGTTGATACGTCCATTTTGCATCATGCTTTTATATCGATATTTATTGCACTATGGGTTGTTACTACATGTTATGTCACAATACTTATGCCTATTCTCTCTTATTTTACAAGGTTTACATAAAGAGGGAGAATGCCAGCAGCTGGGATTCTGGGCTGGAAAAGGAGCAAATATTAGAGACCTATTCTGCACAGCTCCAAAAGTCCTGAAACTTCACGGAAGCTATTTTCAGAATATATAAAAAATAATGAGCGCAAGAAGTTCCAGAGGGGGCCCACACCCTGGCCACGAGGGTGGGGCGCGCCCTACCCCCCTGGGCGCGCCCCTGCCTCGTGGGCCCCTTGATGCCCATCTTCTGCTATATGGAGTCTTTCTTTGAGGAAAAAATCATAAGCAAGCTTTCGGGGCGAGACTCCACCGCCACGAGGCGGAACCTTGGCGGAACCAATCTAGGGCTCCGGCGGAGCTGTTCTACCGGGGACACTTCCCTCTGGGAGGGGAAATCATCACCATCGTCATCACCAACGCTCCTCTCATCGGGAGGGGGCCAATCTCCATCAACATCTTCACCAGCACCATCTCCTCTCAAACCCTAGTTCATCTCTTGTATCTAATTCTTGTCTCTAAGTCTGGGATTGGTACCTGTAGGTTGCTAGTAGTGTTGATTACTCCTTGTAGTTGATGCTAGTTGGTTTATTTGGTGGAAGATCATATGTTCAGATCCTATATGCATATTAATACCCCTATGATTATGAACATGAATATGCTTTGTGAGTAGTTACGTTTGTTCCTAAGGACATGGAAGAAGTCTTGCTATTAGTAGTCATGTGAATTTGGTATTAGTTCGATATTTTGATGAGATGTATGTTGTCTATCCTCTAGTGGTGTTATGTGAACGTCGACTACATGACACTTCACCATTATTTGGGCCTAGAGGAAGGCATTGGGAAGTAAGAAGTAGATGATGGGTTGCTAGAGTGACAGAAGCTTAAACCCTAGTTTATGCGTTGCTTCGTAAGGGGTTGATTTGGATCCACATGTTTCATGCTATGGTTAGGTTTGCCTTAATACTTCTGTTGTAGTTGCGGATGCTTGCAATGGGGGTTAATCATAAGTGGGATGCTTATCGGAGTAAGGACAGCACCCAAGCACCGGTGCACCCACATATCAAATTATCAAAGTACCTAACGCGAATCATATGAACGTGATGAAAACTAGCTTGATGATAATTCCCATGTGTCCTCGGGAGCACTTTCTTCTATATAAGAATTTGTCCAGGCTTGTCCTTTGCTACAAAAAGGATTGGGCCACCTTGCTGCACTTTATTTACTTTTGTTACTTGTTGCTCGTTACAAATTATCTTATCACAAAACTATCTATTACCTATAATTTCAGTGCTTGCAGAGAATACCTTGCTGAAAACCGCTTATCATTTCCTTCTGCTCCTCATTGGGTTCGACACTCTTACTTATCGAAAGGACTACGATAGATCCCCTATACTTGTGGGTCATCGGTTGTGCTCTCCTTGGAGAACCCCCAGGCGCAGCCTTGGCCCATTAGGTGTCTTCTGGTCCAAAAAAATCTCCGTAAAGTTTCGTTGCATTTGGACTCCGTTTGGTATTGATTTTCTGTGATGTAAAAAAACATGCAAAAAACAACAACTGGCACTTGGCACTATGTCAATAGGTTAGTACCAAAAATGATATAAAATGACTATAAAATGATTATAAAACATCCTAGATTGATAATATAATAGCATGGAACAATCAAAAATTATAGATACGTTGGAGACGTATCAGCATCCCCAAGCTTAACTCCTACTCGTCCTCAAGTACGTATGTGATAAAAACATAATTTTTGATGTGGAATGCTACCTAACATGTCAAATCATATTATTTTCTTTATAGCATGGACATTTGGACTTTTATATTGTTCAAAGCAATAGTCCAGTTTTGACATGATAACTTAAATACTCAAGCATATTAACAAGCAACTATGTCTTTCAAAATATCAATGGTAAAATAAGTTATCCCTAGCCCACTATGCTCAATCATTGATCCATTCATGGAACAC
Organism: Triticum urartu; assembly: GCF_003073215.2. Classification (NCBI taxonomy): domain Eukaryota; kingdom Viridiplantae; phylum Streptophyta; class Magnoliopsida; order Poales; family Poaceae; genus Triticum; species Triticum urartu. The sequence continues at coordinate 104,774,370 of NC_053027.1, forward strand.
ACTCGCATATTAGCTACACCCAATGCTCAAGTACGATCATAATGCCTCCTAGTTGGTGCTTTTGTAAGAGAAGATGGAGACTCAATTTCAAAAATAAAAATTGCATAAAGTAAAAGGAAGGCCCTTCGCATAGGGGAGTAGGGATTTGTAGAGGTGCCAGAGCTCAAAGCGAAAATCTTAGAGATAAAAACATTTTGGGAGGTGTGACCTTCCCACCAATGAAAATGACTTAGAGTTCCCAACACTTTCCATGCTAGATATATCATAGGCGGTTCCCAAAAAGAAGATAAAGTTTATTCCTTTTTCCACCATACTTTCACTTTCCATGACTAGCCGTATCCACGGTTGCCCTCCATACCAACTCTTTCCAAGGAATTTATTATTTGACAACATAAAGTAAATTCATTTTTCATTTTGGGATTGGGCATCCCTAATACCTTTACCTTACTCTCGTGCAATGACAAGTGAATAAACATTCATCGTGATAATAACACATCTAGCATGGAAAATATTAACCATCCCTCACCGCTCCATGAGCGAAACGAACACACAAAAGAGAAGTTTATTTTAAAAATCAGAGATGGAACATACAAATTTGCTTAGAACGGCAAAAGAATACCGCATATAGGTAGATATAGTGGACTCGTGTGGCAAAACTGGTTTAAAGGTTTTTGGATGCACAAGTAGTGATCATACTTGGTGCAAAATGAAGGCTAGCAAAAGATTGAGAAGCGACCAACCAAGAAACGAATAATATCATAAGAGAGCATTAAGCATAACTAACACCGAATAATGCACCACAAGTAGGATATAATTTCATTGCATAATCATTGACTTTTGTGCTTTCATAGGGAATCACAAACCTTAACACCAATATTCTTACTAAAGCATAATTACGCATCAACATAACTCACATATCACATCATCATATCTCAAAACTATTACCAAGAATCAAGTTTATTTTGTCCAATGATCTTCATGAAAGTTTTTATTATATCCTTCTTGGATATCTATCGCTTTGGAACTAATTTTCATGTGTTGCTTTTGACAATCTCAAACAAATATAAGTGAAGATCATGAGCATAATATTTCTTTCTCTCAAATTAATTTAAGTGAAGCAAGAGAGACTTTCTTGAAAATTTTACTAACTCTCAAATAAATCTAAGTGAAGCAAGAGAGTATTTCTTCAAAAATACTAAAGCACACCGTGCTCAGAAAGATATAAGTGAAGCACTAGAGCAAATCCATAGATCATAAAAATTTAAGTGAAGCATAGAGAGCAATTCTAACAAGTCATGGCATAATTTTTGCTCTCTCAAATAGGTGTGTCCAGCAAGGAATCAAGACTTAAAACACAAAATAAAACAAGCAAAGACTCTTACCATGCAAGACGCTCCAAGCAAAACACATAGTATGTGACGTATAGAAATATAGCTTCGAGTAAAATGTTGATGGTCGTTAGAAGAAAGAGGGGATGCCACTCGGGGTATCCCCAAACTTAGTTGCTTGCTCTCTTTTGGATAATAGCTTGGGATGCCGGGGCATCCCCAAGCTTAGGCTCTTCTTACTCCTTATTCCTTCATCCATCATAAGATAACCCAAAACTTGAACACTTCAATCACACAAAACTCAACAAAAGCCTTCGTGAGATCCGTTAGTATAAGAAAACAAATCACTACTATAAGTGTTGTAGTAAACCAATTCATATTTTGTTCTTGAATTATATCTACTGTAGTCCAACTTTTCAATGGCAAAAAATCATCAAAGAAAACCATAGAGCCATCAAAACAAGCACACAACGCAAAGAAAATAGAATCTATCAAAAACAGAACAGTCTGTAGCAATCTGGATATTTCGAATACTTCCGTAATTCCAAAAACTCTGAAAAATTAGGACGACCTGGGAAATTTGCATATTTATCTACTGCAAAAGGAATTGGTGTTTTATCACTCTCTGGTTAAAAGGAAAATAATTTTTACAAGTGCAAAAGTTTCTGTTTTTTCAGCAAGGTCAAACAACTATCACCCAAGAAGATCCTAAAGGCTTTACTTGGCACGAACACTAATTAAAACAGAAAAAACACAATCATAACAGTAGCATAATTGTGCAAACACTCAAGAACAGAAAGAAAAAGGCAAAAGTAAATTTTATTCATTGGGTTGCCTCCCAACAAGTGCTATCATTTTACGCCCCTAGCTAGGCATGAGATTTCAATGATGCTCACACGAACGATAATAATTAAAACGCAAAGAGAGCATCATGAAACATGTGAAAAACACATTTAAGTCTAACATACTTCCTATGCATAGGCATTTTATAAGCAAGCAAATTATCAAAACAAGAAAAGACTAGCATATGCAGGGAAGAAGAATAAAACATAGACAATCTCAACATGAAGAGAGGTAAAATAGTAGCATGAAAATTTCTACAACCATATTTCCCTCTCTGATAATAATTATATGTGGGATCATATTCAAATTCAACAATATAGCTTTCACATAACATATTCTCTATATGTTCCACATGCATGCAACGTTGACACTCTTCCAAAATAGTGGGATTATCATCAAATAAAGTCGTGACCTCTCCAAGCCCACTTTTATCAAAAAAAATCATGAGATTGAACACTCTCCAAATATGTGGGATTATTTTTAGCTAAATCTTACACTCTTCCAAACCCACTTTTGATATTATCGCAAGCATATTCAACATGAGGTTTAAATAAATTTTCAAGATCATAAGAATCATTATCACCCCCATCATGATCATTACAACAAGTAGTGGACAAAGCAGAATTAGCATCCCCAAACTTGTGGTTTTGCATATTAATAGCAAAATTGACAATAATAGAATTTATAGTAACACCATTGCAATCATGCTTTTCATCCAAGGAGCTATCATGAATCACTTTATGAATTCCTTTGTTTAACACTTCATCACAATTTTCAGATTCATAAGTCTCCAACGTATCTATAATTTTTTATTGTTCCATGTTGTTATATTATCATTCTTGGATGTTTGACAATCATTTTATAATCATTTTATATCATTTTTTGGTACTAACCTATTGACATAGTGCCCAGTGCCAGTTGCTGTTTTCTGCATGTTTTTTACATCGCAGGAAATCAATACAAACGGAGTCCAAACACAGAGAAACTTTTTGTGGATTTTTTTGGAGCAGAAGACATCCAGTGGGCCAAAGAAGTACCGAAGAGGGAGCTTGAGGTGAGCATAAGACACCAGGGCGCGCCTGGAGGCCAAGGGCGCCCTGGTGGGTTGTGCCCACCTCGGTGGCCTCTCGAACCGCCTTTTGGCTGTATAAATACCCCAATATTCCAGAAACCCTAAGGGAGTCGAGGAAAATCAATTCCAGCCACCGCAAGTTCCAGAACCACCAGATGCAATCTAGACACCATCACGGAGGGGTTCATCATGTCCATTGGTGCCTCTCCGATGATGCATGATTAGTTCTTTGTAAACCTACGGGTCCATAGTTAGTAGTTACATGACTTCCTCACTCTCTCTTTTTATTCTCAATACAATGGTCTCTTGGAGATCCATACGATGTAACTCTTTTTGTGGGGTGTTTATTGGGATCCGACGAACTTTGAGTTTACGATCAAATCTATCTTTTTATCCATGAAAGTTATTTGAGTCTTCTTTGATCTCTTATATGCATGATTGCTTATAGCCTCGTATTTCTTCTCCAATATTTAGGTTTTGTTTGGCCAACTTGATCTATTTATCTTGTAATAGGAAGAGGTGCTTTGTGATGGGTTCAATCTTACGGTGCTTGATCCCAGTGACAGAAGGGGAACCGACACGTATGTATCGTTGCCATTAAGGATAACAAGATGGGGTCTATTTCTACATAAATAGATCTTTTCTACATCATGTCATCATTCTTATTGCATTACTCCGTTTCTCCATGAACTTAATACACTAGATGCATGCTGGATAGTGGTCGATGTGTGGAGTAATAGTAGTAGATGCAGGCAGGAGTTGGTCTACTAATCTTGGACGTGATGCCTATATAATGATCATTGCCTGGATATCGTCATGATTATTTGAAGTTCTATCAATTGCCCAACAGTAATTCGTTTACCCACCATTTGCTATTTTTCTCGAGAGAAGCCACTAGTGAAATATACTACCCCCGGGTCTCTTCTTTATTATATTTTCCTTCGCGATCTATTTTTATTTGCTTTTATTTTTAGATCTATTAAACCAAAAATACAAAATTACCTTGCTGCACTTTATTTTATTTGGCGATATATCTATCAATTTATTACAACTTTCTCACACCCACTTGCCAATTTCTGGCGCCGTTGCCCGAAAGGGATTGACAACCCCTTTAATATGTCAGGTTGCGAGTATTTGTTATTTATGTGCAGGTGCCGTTCATGTAATGTTGCGTGGTTCTCCTACTGGTTCGATAACCTTGCTCTCATCACTGAGGGAAATACCCACCGTTGTTGTGCTGTATCATCCCTTCCTCTTTGGGGAAATACTAACATAGTTCAAGCAAGCATCAGTCCCCGTCACCGACCCCCTCCGACCTCGAGGTGAGACTAGCCAAATCCCCATGTTGATTATGATGTAGATGTTTTCATAGATGTAGTAGAGTAGTAGATGGGTAGTTGTGACAATTTCCATGGAATAGAAAATTTTCAATGTAGGTCTTTCAAATATGATGGAGATTTAGACATGTGATATGTAGTGTTGTGTAGTACTAGTGCTTGCCCAAGTGGCCTATGTTTGCAGTGAACACCTCATAGTGGCCTATGTTTTGCCAGAGTGTTGATTAATTTCCATTCCGGCAAATTCAGGCGTTCGATATATGTCCTTTTTAGCAATGGTCATACCGGATTTTTCTGTGAATTTTGGCATGACTTGTGCTAGAATATGTAGGAAATATCGAGTGGCCCGGATCTTGTAGAAAGATAATTAAACGACATTTCGGGTTGACTTTAAGTCTGTTGGGACTCCACCATATATATGAGAGAAGAAGAATGCCGACTATTGTCGTGGGTGTCGTTCTTCCTCTTCTTTCTTGTGATAGACCTTTTGGTAATGCACGAGAAGGAAGATAAGAACGACCATCACCGACGGTCACAAATGTCAGAGAGGAATCGGTGAGGGAGAGTCTCCACCATATATGAGAGGACAAAGAATCCCGACTGTCATCGTGTGGGTAGCTTCTTCTTCATTCCAAGGTGCTAGACATTTTGGTCTAATGCACTTTGGAATGACAGGAGTAGCTACCATCACCAACGGTCGAATATATACACCACGTGAGCTGAGAGTTTTCAAGAAAAGACTCGACGGACCGATACTCAACCCGTGATGAATAATAATGATCTAATTTAGTTTTTGTAGTACATATATTGAATTGTACAAGTTTAATCTTTGAATTATGAACATAGGAAATGTCTGACGACGACGATAGGCTCCCGGAGTGCGACTGGTGCAGCGACGACCGGGGTCTGTGCGACAGGCCTCACCTGGTAGACGGTCGACGCTTCAGTATTAAGCTCCACGAGACCTTCGATGTTGAAACGATACGCAACAACGACAAGTGTCCTTTTGTATTTAAGCATGACTTCTGCTTCTTCAACGTGTAATTTCCGTCTTTTACAATTCGACTAGCTTATCCCATGCCATGCAAGATGCTATGTCTTGGAGAAGCTGGATTTTGAAGATCATAAAAATATGGAGACAAAGATAGTTCACCTAAGGACCCATCATGGTTATGATTTTGCTGTAAATCTATACAATTCTGAGAGCGTATCCCATTTGGGTTGCCTAAATTGGGAAGCACTTTGCAAGCCATATGATTTTCATGAGGGTATGCTCGATCTTGGTGATCCTGACATCGACGAAGATAATATGGACATTTGGGTCCTTGTTGATACGCTTCCACTTCTACCGCTATGTGAGTTTCTCAAACATATTTATTAAGTAATTTATATTGTTTATTTCAAAATAGTTGACAGCTTATTTTCATTCTTCAAAAACTGTATGGAAGATGGTGGACATAACCTACTACGCCGATAGCGCAGAATTAACTTATCAGGAGAAAGATCATCTTATCTTATTTATTATTGATGTTGAGAATTACAATATCAATCATGAAACTCTTGCACATTATGGTCAGTACGTGCCATTAGTGCACGTGTTGAACTACGGTGACATCCATGGAGATGGCATTGTAAGATTTTTTTTTACTATTATGACATCTGTGCATATTTTACATAAATTCTTCTAAAGCTAAACTACATTGCTAACTACGATGTTATTATTATGTTTTTCAACAAAAAATCCCGAAGGATTGTGTGCATGATCTTATGTTTCCGAAAGGTCACCTTGATGTTACTAGCTTACGGCCAGGTCATCCTAGGCTTCACCGCTGTTCATACCGAATTTCTAAAACCGATGAAGACATGACAATCAAAGAATGGAAAAAAATGTATGGACAATCATAGAGAGCTACTTAGAAGCAACATTGTGTGAAGCGCAAGAATTGGAGACATGGTAGTCTCCATTCTCCATAACGGAGCGTCAGGGCCTATCTTGTTTTATGCTATTTTACCTTAGAGAGGGTAGTAGGTCATATATGAGAGGAGTAGGTCCTAAGTATTAAGAACAATTAGTTAGTGTTGATTATGACTATGATGATGATTAGAAGTTGTTATTATGTGCTACAATGTGTTAGAGTTGATGATGAGGAGGAGGAGGAGGAGTTGTGATTATGACTGGTGACCAAGTTGTTATATGATGTATCATGGACGAAAATGATGATCGTGATGAGTTGTTATATGACAATGATGTACTATGATGATAAGTTGTTATATGACAATGATGTATTATGATGATAAGTTGTTAATGATGATGATGATGATGATGATGATGAGTTATTATAATGGTGTATGAATACGACATAAAATAAAATAAAAATAGAATACGTAGTAATAGTAGTAGCGCGGGCAGAGAGGCGCGCTGCCAGTAACTACCAGTAGCGCTTTCTGAAGTAAGCGCTACTACTAAGTAGGTATAGCAGTAGCGCGGGTGAACCAACGCTACTGCTACACTTTAACTGTACTGTCGTAGCAGTAGCGCGGCCCAAAAACCAGCGCTACCGCTAGGATTTTCCCTAATAGTGTTCCATAATCTTGACATGGTAATCAAAGCCTTCCTCTTCCATTGCATCTAGCAACCACCTTCTCCATCGCATCATCCAGCCTTTATCTTCATATCATCCAGCCTCCCATCTTCCCATCACACCCACCATGTCTTCCTTCAGGCAAACTATCTCCACCGGCTTGAACAATACCATCTCTGAGCTTCTCACCAGACCCTACTATATTCTATGGCAAGTCCAAGCTCGCTCCCAGATCATGGGGATAGGACAATATGGGTATTTTGATCAAACCATTGCCGACCCACCAAAAACCATTGTTACTAAAACCTCCGAAGGGAAGGATCAAACCGTTCCCAATCTGGCCCATAGCCTTTGGCTTACTCAAGATGCAACGGACATTCGGACGAGGAGGACGCAAAAAACGTCCGGTTTGTGTCTGTTTCAGATCCAAATTTCCGACATAATGGATCCGAACGCACACAAAACGAACAGAAAATGGGAATGGGTGCCTTGCTTGGGCATCGTTTTTTGTCCGCGCGGGCACAAACGGATGCGGCTGGACCAAATGGGTCGCCGCGTTGGGTTGCTCTAAGAGATTGGAAATTTTCCACCGACCTACCACAATCATGCTAGGCAGTAATGTGATGGATTGTTTCCAGTATGTCTGTTATCTGATCATTGATGTATGGTTGAGAGGCATTTCGATCTCTTTGGTAAATTACACCAAAATTTATTTTCCTGGACTTTCGACTGCTACAAAATTTAAGTCCCGCGACTTGTTTTCCACTCTGCATTGAGAGGTTTGGGGGCTTGCCAAAAGTTGGAGGTGTTGGTGCTATTTTTATTTTATCTTTTGAGGTGGCTGACCAAATTACCTCGATTGAGAAGTCTTTCAAGAAAACAATTTTTTTCTAGATTGAGGCTAATTTGACTGTTTTTGCATGCCTCTTTTGAAACATCTTACGAACTACAACAGCATGAATGCATGATTGATCAACAAACGGTCGCACAAATATATCTGCATTTCCAAAGCAAAGGTGCCAAGAAATATTGACTATTTTTCCTTTACTTGGTCTAGCTCAAATATCACTACAATGAATGAATATATATAAATTCAGACCAAAATTACCATAAATTTCAATTTGTAAGCATTTTGCTGGCAGTTTAAAAAAACTGTTGAGCACACTCTTGAAACAGAAAGAGAACCTCAACTAATACATGCACGCATTATAAATTTTGGGAACTCCACACAAAAGTAAAATATTAAAAACTCAAGGACATAATCAATACTGAATAAATGGACAACATGAGTTACTGGTACACTACTACATCAAGCAACCGAACAAACAACATTTAAAAATAACAAATTTTAATTATTTTGGATGTGTGCTCGCTCAGTTAGACGCTGCAGCGGCAACCTCTCGTGCCTTGGCGAACTCAAGCAGCCTGCCCACGTCCGGCAGGGCTGCCTTGGCCGCGTCGAGCCCGCTGAAGTGCTCCACCCACGCGGCCAGGAGCGGGGTCTTGGCAGCGTCGAAGATCTTGTCACCGGACAGCACCTCGGTTACCTTCATCCACGACAGCACGCCTCCCAGCGCAACGTCGACGAGCCCGACGCCGTCCCCGCCGAAGAAGCCCCCTCCCTTGGAGCACTCCCTCAGGGCCCCTTCCAGGACCTCCACCGCCGCGAACGCCTGCTTCTTTCCCTCGGATTTCTCCTCTGTCTTGCCCTTCAACCACTGCCTCCATGGGGCTACCAGCTGAAACACAGAGAAAGATAACGGTCAAAGATGCTCGTTGGATGCCTTAATAATAATATATCTACTGTAAATGGAAGGAACGGATGCCACTAGTTCAACCAATTGAGGATAATTTAAACCTTGTCGTCAACGTAGGCCACCCAGAAGCGAGCAACGGCGCGTTCGTAGGGGTCCACGGGCAGAAGCGACGGGCCGGTGCCGGTGAACACGCCGTCGATGTACTGCACAATGATCATGGACTCGCAGACCGGGGCGCCGTTGTGGATGAGCACGGGTATCTTCTTGTGCACCGGGTTGGACTTGAGGAGAAGCTCGCTCTTGTTGTACAGGTTCTCCTCCACGTCCTCGTAGCTCACGCCCTTGAAGGCGAGCGCCAGCTTCACCCTGGTAACAAACGGGCTTGGCCATGCGCCGAGCAGCTTGAGGTCATCTCCTCCGGCCATCTCCAACTAGCTAGCCTAGAACGATGGATGTGTGTGTGTGCGTGAAGGCTGAGATCGTTTTAGCTGTTTGTGATTTGCTGGGTACTGGCTTGATGAATGTATCGGAGGCATATCAACTGTTTATATAGTGACCATGTAATACGAACTGGAGTATACGTGCTGCTTCGAGGAGAGTGTCATCCGTGATGCCTGGGCGATCAGCAGATGCCGTCCTTGTAGTGCGTCGATGGATTTTTAAAGGCCTTTTGTTGGTTTCCTTCAATCATGCTTGACTGTGGAGATGCGTCTGTCTTAACTTATACACTTGAAATGTAGTTGAATTATTTCTGAGGCGCCACGTGCTGCTGCCTCCCCTCGCGCAAGCCCTTCCGTCAGCAGACCATCCATACAGGCGTCAATTTTTCTGACTTGGTTGCGAGCAGATGATTAAAATACCGTAGCTACAAGTTACAACAACATCCGCCTCTTTTGTCACTGAATGTGGAGATTGTATCTGGATTAAAATTTCAATGGCATAATTTTAAAAGGACCACCTACTCAACAGTTGCTCTTTTTTTGTGTGTGCTTTCCATCGATTTCGTTCAATCCAACTCCTGCTGGCCATCATCCTCCCCACCCCTTTTATGAAAAAGGGTTTCTCCTCGCTTTAGATTATAAAGCAACCGCCACAACAACATCTCTACTAGATACATTGTTCATCTTCTTCTTAGAACCGTCCCTGACACCCGCCCAACCGCCCGCTCCTTCCCCCTTGGCAGGCGAGCACCGCCTTGTAACCCCAACATGGCAGAGCATTTGCCTCCGCCGCCCTACAGCCGTCCCCGCCTCCCCGGCTTCCCTCTAGACCACACCAGATTCTAACCGGCAGCCCACCAGCACCCCCCCCCCCTGCCCTCACACGAACCCATTAACCTCTGACTCCTCCAGCAACACCACTGATGTGTCGTCCCTCGCCGTTGGCAACTTTGGAAGCACTGTGACGTGGTGGTCTTTCAGGGCTTGCCCCCATCGCTACCTCGGCTGCTACAGTTGTATAGGGAAGATGTCGTGCTTTGGCGTGTTCGCTTGCCTGCTGCCCTTAAACATGCATCAGATGCGTGGCTAGGCTGCCTGGTTGGTCCTTGGGCCACCTGATGGTTGCCTTGCCCCCCCCCCCCCCCCCCCCCAAACTCTTCCCTCTCCCCTACTCTCCTTGTAAAAATGTACCTATGCATGTTGTCTTACTTGGGCATTTTGGCCCCGATATATGAAAATTCAGGTGGGGAAAACTTCCCTCGATGAAAATTCAAAAAAAAAAAGTTTTGATGAAAATGATCATGAATAATGTTTGGATTATTCCCTCCATCCCATAATGTAAGAGCATTTTTTTCACTACTGTAGTGTCAAAAATACTCTTATATTATAGGACAGAAGAAGTAGTTTACAAGCATTGGGACCACAATTGCACTACAAAAGTATAAGAGCGCTGGATGGTTGGTTAGTCTCCCAAAAGAAGAGGAAAGAATGCATTGTTGGTGATTATACAACCGTTGTGGTGCCCATCAACAAAAGCAGAGGGTAAAACAGTGTGCTAAAAAAACACAGGGTAAAACATGTAGAAAATATTTGAACATTGATTATTTGTATTGTATTGATCTCATCGTCATATGGGACATATATAGAAGTACAAACTTGAAGGGTAAGAAGCCTAGAGACTTGTGGTACAAGAAGATGTTTTATATCTACAATATTTTAATTTATCTCTAGTTCGTAATCTCCAATGTGTTTGTATTCTAACATTCCCCCTCAGTCATAGCGGGAGTGAAGCTAATGATTACGACAAAATTTGAAGTATTGCGCTTATGTCGTCTTCTCCGCTGCGCCATCATCAATTGCATTTCTGATGGGTCGGCGCCTAGGGTAGTGACTACGTCCCCTTCTGTGCCTTCCTTGTCTTTTCTTCCCTCCCGCAGTCACAGCAGGAGTGGCATGGACGCTAGTGACAACACAGACGATGTTGACTGGAGTTGTTGCCGATGAGTTATTGTAGACGTAGCTATTAATATGGATGTTGAGGTAGCCTTGATCGAGGTAGTCGTGTTCTGGAGTGCTGATGGTCGATACTTTCATGTAGTAGCTTGCTTTTGTGCCTTGTATCTACCATTTGGCGTTGCATCCTCGTTTTTTCTCTTATTTTCTGTTGTTTTGTTTGTTGTTATTTTGATATGGTGTACTAGTACTTTTTTAACTTCTCATGATCAATAAAAGCTAGTATCCCTACTATCCTCGGAGCAAATGTAGCAGATCCGACATGTTGGCAGCCTTGTGGAGCGAGCTCCATATGCATTTTGGAGGCTACCAAGATGATGCGCATACTCAGAGCCTCCATATTGGCTGCCTCCATATCGTAGGACTTAGTCGACAACATGACATATTTTGCCACAATCTCTCTGCCATCCCCATGTGAGGTGGGGGAGGGGGGCATGTGATGTTTCCTTCACAACACAAACAACTGTCATATGAAGTGCACTTTAAAGTTGGCTTCGATGCATCAAATATGGAGGCGGGGAGGCCAGATATGGAGGACGCTTCATAAATTATGGCAATTTTGATAGGTATGGCGACTCTGGTAGACTGTTATTCTGTTTGACATAATCGTCATATCGGTAGTTATTATGGCAATTGGTCCATTACGATGAGTCTGCTAAAAAACATAGGATTGCAGTGTCATACACATTTGAATATTACATAATTCTGATTTGTTTGATTGCATCATAGAAAAAACAAAAAAAAATTCTTTTTTCAAGGGGTTTGAGTGGATGCTAAAATTCTTATGAAATGTAGTACAACGAAAACTTTAGAAAAAATTTCTACAAAATCCAGTCCTTTGAAATAAACGACTAGCATATGAAAGATTCCTGAATCCGTTCAAAATACCTATGAAAATCCTTCGAATCAAAGAGAAATTAAGGAAGTGATCTTGACTAAGGACAACTTGACAAAGCGTAGTTGGGAGGATAGTAAATGGTGTTGTTTCTGTGATAAAGATGAATTCATCCAACATCTTTTTTCCTCAAATGCCCACTAGCCAAGTTACTGTGGCGTACAGTACATATCTCTTTTAATGCCAGTCCTCCTAATAGCATTGTCACTTTATTTGGGACATGGTTAAATGGAGTAGAGTTTAATAGCGACGCATATTCGAGTCGGAGTGTGTATATTACTTTGAACTATACGGTATTGTTGGAATGACATAATTTTTAACCGACAAACATCACAAAATTTACTCGGAAGTAGCATGTGGCATATGAGTGCAACTGTTGGGAGACGGTACCACATGATACTTACAACCGGTTTAAATGGCCGTCCAATAATAGAATAGGTGTTTAGTCATCTTGTCCTTATTTTACCGGTTGTGGCAATTTTTATTTTATTTAAGCTTGATTTGTGAACTTATATCAAACTACCTACTTGATGGCCACTTTGATAATATGGTTGTATACATTATTTTGATGTAGAGACCAGAGATAATTCTTTAAAAAACCCATATCATGTGTCAGGTTGTGATGGAATCAAACTTAAATCCAAAAAAGAAATCACAAGGCTAACCATCCTCTGCCGAGAAGGAGCTCGTTGGTGAAGGGCCCGTAGGCGTCGGAGGTGTCCAGGAGAGTGACGCCGGCGGCGACGGCGTGGCGGAGGAGCGCGAGCATGTCGTCGTCTGGCTTCGCGGGGCCGTAGTTGCCGGACATGCCCATGCAGCCGAGGCCCTGCGCGGAGACCTCCAGCCCCTGCGAGCCCAGCTTCATCCGAGGCACCGTCCGCTTGGCCATGATGAACTAGCTAGCTGCTCACGGGTGATGATCGTCCTGTGTGACCTATGCGGGGCTAAATTTTATGTTTTGACCCTTTTATGCGATCTATTCAAGATTTGACTCTAATTTGAAAAAAAATTAAGATCTGACTCTTTTGCTACCGCCATGGCGGTAGGGTATAACAGCCTACCGCCAAGGTCCCTGGCCGTAGGGTTGCATGCCCTATCGCCAAAAACCTCCTAAATATTGAATATAGTGCGTGCTTGTGCTTACCGCCAAGCACCTTGGCGATAGGGTTGTGCAGGCTACCGCCAGCCCGGTTGGCGGTAGCGATGTTTCCTACCGTCAAAGTCCCTGACGGTAGGCTGTTAGACCCTATCTTCATGGACTCGCGGTAATAAAAGGGTCAGATATTGATTTTTTTAAAACTAGGGCCAAATCTTGAATAAGTTTCAGAAAATGGTCAAAACATGAAAATTTGCCCCTTCGCAGCGCTGGCGAGACCGCTTTAAAATGATTTTTGTTTTCTTTCGGCCTCCTGTCTGTGTGTTGACGGAAGTGCTTGCATCACGCATCAACAGAGATTCTTTTTCCGCTTTAGTCTACTGAATGTGACCAAAGACATGGTAAGTTTAATCAACCACGGAGCCGCTGGTAGCACTAGCAGCCTGATCCCTTTTTACATTTTTTCTTGCGGGTGCCCTTTTTACATTTCTGCTCTCATCAAATTTTAGACATGTGCTTGTTCTCATGTGCAGTAAATATTTCAGGCAAGGCAGTGTTTTAATTCCAAGGAAATAGGGAAGGCGATGGTTATGAAAGTGAGCCTTGTGATGCAAATAGAGAGGAGTGCAGGGAGGGTTATTGGCGACGGCGACCGGTGGGGTGGGAGTGCAGGTGGCCACCAAGTTCGGGGTCAAGTTCACCGAGGCGCCGCCGGGGTGAGAGTTCTGCGGCTCGCCGGCGTACGTCCGGCAGGCGTGCGAGGCCAGCCTGCGGCGCCTTGGAGTCGACTGCATCGATCTCTACTACCAGCACCGCATCGACACCCGTCTGCCCATCGAGATCACGGTCAGCCTTGTTCCAGGATCCAGGCAGATGTCCTCGATCATCACAGCAAAGAAAAGTTCAGTCACTCGCGAACCGTATCTTCTATTTTCACAGCTGACCAGCTGTTTGTTTTGCCACTAGATGGGGGAGCTGAAGAAGCAGGTGGAGGAGGGGAAGATAAAAGTACGTGGGCTTGTCGGCTTGTCGGAGGCCTCCGCTTCCATCATAAGGCCAATTCCACCGCGCGATCTCAAATGGACGTCTGTTTTATCCGGATTCTGTCCATTTGAATAGAACGATGAGGTCGTGTCCAAGCGTGTCCTAGGATGCGGTGGCCGTGCGCCCAACGCGCGGCTCATTCCCTTTGCCCCATCCTATCCGCCAGGTGAAAAATGCCCATATTTTCATTAAAACTAATTTTACAACCCAAATATTTGTCTGAAAATTATAATAGTTTTACAACCAAATCTAAATTGTCTTAACTGAACATAAAATGGACCAATACATCTATTGATTGCCAATGTGATCCCATACGTGTTCAACCAAGTCATTTTGAAGATTCAAATGAGTGTGCCAATCACATATCTCACGATGGAATTGAGCAAATTGTTCAAATGTGGCCGGGTCTTGATGCAGGGGCTCAATATTTTCACCTTGATAATCAAATCATTGGTCGAAAATACTCTCATCATGCTCGTCCTCGACGATCATGTTGTGCATAATCACACAAGCAGTCATCACTTTCCAAAGCTTCCTTTCATCCCATGACAGTGCAGGGTTTCGAATGATACCCCCCCGGGATTGAAGCACACCAAAAGCACGTTCCACATCCTTTCTAACACTCTCTTGCATTTGGGCAAATCTCTTTCTCTTCTCACCTTGAGGTTTCGAGATTGTTTTAACAAAAGTTGACCACTGAGGATATATGTCATCTGCTAGATAGTATCCCTTATTGTACTGGTGGCCGTTGATCTCAAAGTTGACAGGTGGGGAGTGGCCTTCTGCAAGCCTCGCGAAGACTGGAGAACGCTGCAGCACGTTGATATCATTGTGAGAACCTGCCATGCCGAAAAAAGAATGCCATGTCCAAAGATCCTGTGATGCCACCGCTTCTAATATGACAGTGCACCCGTTGACATGCCCCTTGTACTGGCCCTGCCAAGCAAATGAACAGTTCTTCCACTCCCATGCATACAATCTATGTTGCCAAGCATGCCTGGAAAGCCTCTAACTGCATTGGTCGTCAACAATCTCTCGGTATCAGCGGCAGTTGGCGGCCTCAAGTACTCTGGGCCAAACACCTCGATCACAGCCTGGCAAAACTTGTACGTTGACATCAGATATGTTGTCTCACTCATACGCACATACTCATCCACCAGATCGCCTGGAATTCCATATGCAAGCATGCAGATGGCCGTGGTGCATTTCTGGTAAGAGGAGAATCCAAATTTGCCAAGGGCATCCGTCTTGCACTCGAAGTATGGGTCATGAGCAACCACTCCCTCTCGAATATGATTGAACACATGCCTTGACATTCGAAAACGGCAACGGGATTTATCCGGCTTGAAGAACGGGGTGTTGGCAAAGTAATCGGCATAGAGCAGGGCGTGGCCTCTCTCCCTGTTGCGGTTCAGGTTGGGAGCACGGCCAGGGACTGACCCCCTGTACCGAGGAAGCTGCCGTTGAATGTGGTCGTGAACGACCAGTGCAGCCACCACAAGATCTTCATCATCCGACGATGAATCATCCTATGAACAAAGGAAGTGATGGAAGTGAAAGTGTGTTATATCGACTAGAGCGGGGGTGAATAGGCGATTTTTATGAAAGTCTTCAAAACATGGAAGTTTCGAAGACAAATGATAGAAATGAACCTATTTCCATGCAGCAGAAGATAGACTACACTAGACAGACAATAGTCAAGCATTCAATGAAGTGAAACCATAATGACTAATAGTAGCTAGGCAGTAAGGATCAGGTACACGGTGAAGACAAATAGATAAAGCAAATAGGCACTGACTTTACAAGAGCCAATTGTAAATAAAGAGATGAGAAGGATAGAACCAGTGTGCGTGACGGAGACAAAGATTTGGTAGACCAGTTCCAACTGCTGTGACAGTTGTACGTCTGGTTAGGGCGGATAGGTATTTAAGCCTGAGGATACTTAGTCCCGGACACTTAGTCCTGAGCACGCAGCTCAGAACACTTAGTCCTCTTCGTATTCCCCTTGAGCTAAGGTCACACAAACCTCGCCCAATCACTCTGGTAAGTCTTCAAGGTAAACTTCCAAACCTTCACAGACTTCGTTCACCGACGATCCACAATGACTCTTGGATGCTCAGAACGCGACGCCTAACCGGCTGGAGGATTCACAGTCCTCAAGTGTAATAAGTCTTCAGATCACACAGACAAGAAGACTTAAGTGATGCCTAACACTCTTTGGCTCTGGGTGGTTAGGGCTTTATCCTCTCAAAGAATTCTCTCTCAAAGGCTTCGAGGTGGGTTGCTCTCAAACGACAAAAGCCGTACTTTAACTCTGAGCAGCCAACCGTTTATGGTTGTAGGGGGTGGGCTATTTATAGCCACTAGGCAACCCGACCTGATTTGTCCGAAATGACCCTGGGTCACTAAGGAACTGACACGTGTTCCAACGGTCAGATTTCAAACACATACACGGCAACTTTACTTGGGCTACAAGCAAAGCTGACTTGTCCAACTCTGAACAAGATTCGCTCTCATAGTCTTCACTCGAAGACATAGGATTTTGGTTAAGCATCACTTCAGTCATTCTGACTGGTTTTCTTGGACCCCACTTAACAGTACGGTGGTTCCTCTCAACAAAGAAGAAAAAGAACTACGAAAGATCTAAGTCTTCGCGCTCCCTAGTCTTCATGCGATGTCTTCTCTTGTCATAGTCTTCAAGGTGAATGTCTTCACTTACCACCTTTGACTTCAATGTCTTCATACATTTTTAGGGGTCATCTCTGATACGAAAACCGAATCAATGAGGGACTTCTACCTGTGTTATCCTACAATTCTCACAAACACATTGGCCCCTCAACTAGGTTTGTCGTCAATACTCCAAAACCAACTAGGGGTGGCACTGGATGCACTTACAGGAAGAAAAACTCGTCTCCATTGTCCATACCTTTGTGGGCAAAATGCCAAACACCTTGCGGTCATGGTGGTGAAGAGGCCGCGATGATCACTTCGGCGCAGCAGGGGTGGTTGCCGGCCGGCTACTGACCGCTCTGGAGCTCTCGTCGGAAGTTGCCGAGGCCGCCGTGGTACGTCGCCGGCGGTCGTCTTCGCTCTGCGACCGACAAAGACGGCGACGGCCAAACCTCTGATCGACGGCCAAAACTACGGCCAAAGCGCGGGCGTGGTGGCGGCCATGTCGAGATGTGGTTTGGTAGGGACGGCCGGGGGCTGCGCGGTGAGGAGGCGGCCGGAGAATAGCGGCGGCGCCGGCGGCGGGGCGGGAGAGAGAGGGTGGAAGCGTTGGGAGCGGAGGGACTGCTAGTGTCCCCGATAGACGGGCCACGTGGGGGGACAAGGGCGTGCGTCCAGGCCATCCGCGCGCGTCTGTTTCACCCCAAACCGAGCGCAAGTTTGGGTCGGTGATGGATCAAAAACGGACGAAATCCGGATATTTGTCTGTTTGAGACCGCGCGCTGGGCCACATTATTCGTTTGTTTTGTCCCAAACGAACGTGCGCGGATAGGATGGGATCGCACGGTGGAGTTGGTCTAGAAGAGCCCACGCCGTTCATCCCGTCACCGCGGTGCAGCTTGAGTGGTCCCTCTGGACCACAGACTCTGAAGATGAGATCATCCCTACCTGCAGGTCCAAACCATTTCATTTCATTTCAATTCAGGCATAATGCATAGTTACATTGTTCTCTTCTTACTCTGCAACTGTCAACATATTTATATGTTGGTTCGTTCTACAAGGAGCTTGGCATCGGCATAGTGGCATACAGCCCCCTTGGCAGGGGATTCTTCGGCTCAGGAGCAAAGTCGGCAGATAATCGTCAGACCACGACATCCGCAAGGTAATGCATTTTCATCTTGAATACATAGTCCGAATTTCATGATCACACAGTATACAAAATTTGGTTTCAACCCATTTCATCTGTGCAGAATCTGCCTCGGTTCCAAGCCGACAACCTGGAGCACAACCAGTTGACCTTCGAGAGGGTGAACGAGATGGTGACGAGGAAAGGATGCACGCCGTCGCAGCTCACTCTGGCCTGGGTACACCACTAGGGACCGGACGTGTGCCCGATCCCGGGGACTACTAAAATGGACAACTTCGACAGCAACCTCGCGGCGCTCGCCCTCAGGCTTACCCCCGAGGAGATGGCCGAGCTAGAATCTTACACCGCCGCGGACGCTGTGAAAGGGTTCAGGACCTACAATGCAACGAACACGTGGATGAGCTCGGATACCCCTCCGCTCGAGTCGTTCAAGGGAGAGTGACTGACTAATAGCGTCACTCCACCTTTATGCTTACCACCTTAGATGACTCCCCTGTGCCTTGATGATTTACTAGAGGCAAATGCGCGCTTCACCGCTCCGTCCTTCACTCGTTGGAGAACTCTTTTATATCTAGAAGATTATTAAAATTGGTTGTTTTGTTTGGATTTTTTTCTATGTTGACTTGTCTTTAAATTATGTTTTGGCGGTGCCTTTTTATCCATATATCGTGTCAGGTTGATGTTGAAAATAGTATTTGTTTTGAGAGGAGAATCGAGTTGTTTGCTGCGTGGTTGTGGTGTCTTCACTTTTTTGACCTCGTTATCAGTTAGTGGTAGTCATTTAAGCATCTTTGGAGTTCCTGTTCCACGATAAAACCGTGAAATTGTTGTTATAATGCCCACATGGGCCGGTCCACGAAGCTCTCGTTTGCTTAGCTTTTATTTGCTCGCCCCACTATTATAGCTTAGATAAATTGGCTATCTGTTTTAAATTTGGAAATTTTAATTTAATTAAAATATATTCAAGGATTTCAAAAATATTTGAAATCGTAAAAATTAAAGAATTTTAGAAAAAATTCATGAATTTTAAAAATCCACAAGTTGAATATGTTTTCCAAATTTAAAAAATGTAATAAATATTATTGAATCTAAAAATGTGAATTGTAATTTTTATTTTCACAGATTTTAATAAGCTTAAAATGTGTAAAAAAGAAAAAGAGAAGGAGAAATAGAACTAAACAGCACACAACCTTACGTGTACGACCCTCACCGATCCCACAACCCTCGAAGAACCAGAACGCTTAAATTATGGGGCTTCAAATTTTAAAAATGTTCACAGACATTTAAATTGATTATGAAATATCCATGAATTTAATAAATATTAATGAATCTAAAAATGTGAATTGTAATTATTATTTTTCTTTTTAATGTTCAAATTTGAATAAGTGCCCATGAATTACAATGTGTAAAAAAATAAAAATGAGAAGGAAAATAAAATTAAACAGGACACACCTTACAGGTAGGGCCCTTAGCGGTTTCACAACCCTCAAAGCACCAGAACGCTTCAAATCATGGGAGCTTAGTATGTTTTCCAAATTTCAAAAATGTAATAAATATTATTGAATCTAAAAATGTGAATTGTAAATTTTTTTATTCACGGATTTCAATAAGCACTCATGAATTAAAATGTGTAAAAAAGAAAAAGAGAAGAAGAAATAGAACTAAACAGCACACAACCTTACGTGTACGACCCTCAGCGGTCCCACAATCCTCGAAGAACCAGAACGCTTAAATCATGGGGCTTTCAAATTTTAAAAATGTTCACAAACATTTAAATTGATTATGAAATATCCACGAATTTAATAAATATTAATGAATCTAAAAATGTGAATTGTAATTATTATTTTTCTTTTTAATGTTCAAATTTGAATAAGCATCCATGAATTACAATGTGTAAAAAAATAAAAACAAGAAGGAGAAATAAAATTAAACAGGACACACCTTACAGGTAGGGCCTTCAGCGGTTTCACAATCCTCAAAGCACCAGAACGCTTTAAATCATGAGAGCTTAGTGTCTCTATAGGTCTTTAACCATCTGTTCTTGTAGTTCGGTGTGGGTAGTAGTAGTCCACCTTTTGTTCTTGTATGCGTCCACAGTTAAACTTTACTTGTGAGGCTTTTATCCTTTTCTTCACCGTATGTTGAAACTTAATAAAGCTTCCACTCACAAATCGTATTTTTTTTTTTTGAAAATGGAGGTTAAAACCCCCGGTCTCTGCATCAATTGATGCATACGGCCATTTTTATTTATTATTCAACATAGATCTAATAAGAACATACATCAAGCCACCCAAAACCACCACTCACACCTATAAAACTTGATAATGTGGAGTGCTCTCACTCTCCATATCTAAAACCGGTGTCATCGCCGATCCATCCACGTAACGTATCGGAACGAATAGGCGGTGCAGCAGACCTAAAGCATACACCACATGCACACGTTTTAGAAGCCGCCATCATCATCGGACCGCTGACCCATCTTCAGGAGAGAGATCCGCATCATCCTTGTCAGTTCGTCCATCCGTCGACGCCACCATGGCGCTCAACGGCGCCACCGCCCTGCGCTCGTCCATCCAGACACGGAGATTCTGGAGGATTTGTCGTGCGTAGCACCTACCGACTAGGCATGACACAACGTAGCACCTGCTAGCTAGGCATGACTTGACATCTTCATCGAATCTCCGTGCAAGACGAAGCCGCTCCACTTCCTGCCTCTGTCTTCCAACGCTGCTCCACCAACGATGCTCCCAAGAAAGAAACGACACCGTAGTACCGCCATCGTCTGATCTGGAAGACCAGATCCTAGGGTTTCCCCCGAAGCAGCACGAGTGGATCGACAAAAGTTACACGACGATGCCTTCATCAAGGTAACGGCGCAGAACGCCGCCATCGCCTGCCATCGGCAACTCTGTCTTCTCGACTCACAGCCGGGACTAGATGACGGATCTCGAGATCTGGCCATCCAACCTCAGGCCGACCACCTCCGACGGAGGAGATAGCCACCACCGCGGGCTACACTGGTCGGATCAGATCTGGCCAAAGGCGCCGCCGAATAGTCCACCAGGCCCTCCACGCCGCCGCTGCTGATCCGATGCCTGATGGCGCGCCGCCGCCAACCGCAGCCACCGCCCTTCATGGTACAGTGACGCGCCGCACCTACAGCTGCCGCCGCCCAAGGCAGGGCCGGCCACCATGCCGGCACCTGCCGCAACCATTGCCGCCGCGACGCATAAATTGGATCGGCCACGTCACCACGCGTTTAGGGGCACTGCACCACCCCTAAGACGCGGGAGAGAGGGAGTCCCCCGCCACCGCTGTCGGCATCCGGGCTTAGCCCGGGCGGCGTCCTCCGGTGGCGGCGGAGGGAGGGGAAGAGGGAGATCACGGCCCCGACGGCTAGGGTTTGGGCGCCGCCCGAGCGGGGAGCGACGCGAGGGCTGCGTGAGATATGTGGGGCGCCTCTCACAAGTTGTATGCGTTTATAAAATCCTGTTGGGGGCGATGCTTTTTTCCCTTCTCCCTTCTTGTGGTGGATATGGTGTTCTCCCTTCTTCTCGCTAACAGTTCCCTCACGGCTTCACCGATCCCTGCCATTTACTCTTCGCTAATATATGTATATCGAAATGAACTAAATTTTATGTGCGCTAAACGTATGCACACAAAGTCACAAAATACCGTTGCAACCAAAAGTTTCTCAAGACTCAACTATACAAGTGCATAAAACAATTGCAACTATATATACAGATGTTGCTATTTCTGACCATGTCCTCCACCGCCCGCTGGTCTGGTATTTCTTACTGGCATTTGATATTGTATCTGCGTTCTTTGATCACATGAATTCGTGTCTTATACCTGTTTCAGCAGACTCCTAAGAAAGTTACTGAAAGAACAGGTAATGGTTGTGAAATAGCATCACTAGGTGCATCGCTGATGCTTGCAAAGGAGAAAACTAGAAAGCATCCAATGGTTAGGTCTCAGAACGTTGTCGTTGATTGCATCTGATGTGTCCAACGAGGCATTTAAAATCTATCTTCGGGGTATCTAGAAATTTTTAGTATTTTGACATTCAAGAATCACATATCATTGCGATATTCAAGTTGATATTCTTATGTCCCGTTTAGTGTTTACATACCAGCAGAACGTAAACAGATGATCTTTTGTTTCATCATGGTGGTTCGTTTACAAGACAATCATCATATTGAAATCTTACCTGTGATAGCTCCACATGTGTGGCTGTGCATAATGGAAAATAAAACTAGCATCATGTGACAGTGTGATGGTTGCAACCAACGGTGTCCTGTGTACATGTACTTTTTATTGCAGAAGTCAATCAATTTACCTTTATGGTGTACTCCCTCCGTCCCAAAATAAGTGTATCAACTTTATACTAACTTTAGGAAGTATTCCCTCCGTTCCAAAATAGATGACCCAAGTTTGTATTAAAGTTAGTACAAAGTCGAGTCATCTATTTTAGAACGGAGGGAGTACATAATAAAAAGATGTGTAGCCCATCAAAAGTGTGATACCTTCCATGCTTGCTTAGCTGTTTGGTATTGGCAGATTATTGGATGTTAACAAAGATGCTATGTTGCCTGTAATACTAGGTTTACAACCTAATGTGTCATGCTTATAGCTCTCCTTAATTTGTTTAAACAGCACAGCCTAATAACCTATATGTTGTTGCAAGGGAAAACTATATGTTGTTAGCAGTCACCGCCAGCAATCTAAGGCAATGGTTGCCAAGGGAAGGTGAGGAACGAAAACTGAAATGCGAACAATCTGAAAATTGCAACTCAGCAGGTAGCACACACCGCATTCTCGTGCAGTTAACCAGCATGGCAATTCAGTAATCCACTACTAAATACTACTACAACTCTATATAGACAGCGGGTCTGTAAACCACACCCATTGCAGTAGCAACTAGCAAGGAAGACCAAAGCATCGTCAAACAACTATATGGCACACAATGACAATGCAATGTACTCCCCCTGTATGTCAGCATACCCAAGCTGGTTAGCACTCTCGAGAGGAGACCTATGAGCCCACCGCCCCCTTCCAGCCCCGCGCTGGCGCCGGCGGCCACGGCCCCCTCCGCCGCCCATGCCGGCCAACCTGCCGCCTCCTGGTTCATGCCCCTCCCGCCCCCTCCTCCCGGGCTGCCGGCCGCTGGCTCGGCGCGCCCCGCTTCTCTGCCGCGGCCAACAGGTGGATCGTGGGCGGATCTGGTGTCGCCGCCGTCCCATGGCCGCGGTGCTGGGACCGCGACGGACTCGGAGTTCGTCCCTGAGTCGCCCCTAGGTGCCGGTCTGCGGGGGTCTGGTTCGGTCGCTCCATCAACTCGAGCTGCGGCTGGATCGGCGCGAGCTGCGTCTGGATCGGGCTTTCACTGTGAGGTGGGTGACGGAAATAACTGCGCCGCGGCGGGAGCACGCTCCAGCCCATCTCCACCAACGGCCTGCTCTTCAATGCCGGCGACAAGCGCGGGGCGCGAGGCGGATGTGACCGGAGCCTGGCATCTCGTCAAATCGCGGCGAGGCCCGTGCCGCCCGGCTTTGCCTGCCCAGGCATTCACGTCGTCCCCCATCCCGTGGTGGCTTAAAGGGCGCTGCTGCCGCTGCCTTGCTCCTGGACACCGCGCCTCAGCTTGCCGTGAGCCATTTCGGTGCTCTCACTGCCTGCAAAATGGCCACCGGGCTCGCGGTTGCAAGAATAAGTGGCGTCCATTAAGCTCCCTGCCGTGCCTCGCCTTCATCCCTCCGCCGCCACTTCCCCGACCAGCTGCCGCTGTCGTTCAAGATACCGTTCCCGTCTTCGGCCCGGGACGGGGCTGGCCTCTCCTCCAACCCCCTCCGCAGCTGCTGCTAGGCGACACCAACCCCGTCATGTCAAGGCTGGGTGACGCGGCCAACCGGCCGGAGGAAGACTTCGTCGTGGTCCCTGCCACGCCGGAGATGCAGGCGGAGTCGGTGCTGCTCTCCACCAACGCTGCCGTGGCCTGGTTTGAAGGGGCCCGTGAGGATGTCCCTTGCCACACCGTGGCCGCTGCGTTCGCCGCCACCTTCGGCTTCCGGCCGGCGGACGTGAGTGTTGTGCGGCACTTCCCCGAGCAGTACCTCGTCAAGTTCATGTACCAGCACAATTGCGCGGACGCCGTCAACCGTGGCGACTTCCTCGTCGGCAACTCCTCTCTCTTCGTCCGCGCCTGGAGGCTCGAGGTGCACGCTGACAATGAAGACATGATGCACCACGTCCGTTTGTGCATCGAGGGGATCCCGGTCCATGCCTGGAATGAGTACGTCGCTGCGTTCGTCATCGGCCGTCGGTGCTCCCTCGACTACATCGAGCAGCGGTCTCTGCGCCGGGAGGACACACGCGACCTATCGCTCTGGGCGTGGACGTCCGACCCCAACGCCATTCCTAAGGTGAAGTGGCTCACGCTGCCCGCCCGCGGCCTCCGACGCCGCGGCCGGCGCGGCCTGAGACACCGTGTGCTGCTGCACCTGGACCTGCTCGAGGACCACTCCAAGGCGCGGGACGACGACGACCCACCACCTCCTGACCTCTACGAGTACACCTGGTTCCGCCGTACAGTGGACGGCACGGTGCGGCGGGGAGACAGGCGTGCTGGTCAGCCCAGCGACGTCAAGCGCCCGGCGCGGCGCGACGACGACGACGACCGCGGCGGCCGCCGCGGGCGTGATGGCCCGCGCGCACAGGGCGGTTGGCGCGACCGCATCCGTCGCTCCCTGTCCAGGGGCGCCCGTGACCGTCAGCGGCAAGATGGCCAGGAGAGGTCTCGCGATCGCTCGAGCGGCAAGGGCGGGAGGCGCCATGGCGCTGAAGCTGTGGCCGCCCTGGGTGACGCTGCGCCGGCCGTGCCACCCTTGGTCCTGATGGGCTCTGGCTCCGCTAGTGACGAAGGGGCAGACGCCTTGGAGCTACAGCCGGTGCGTGGCCGCAGCCCGGCACGCCAAGGCTCACCGCGGGCTGCACGCAGACGCTCCTAGGAGAGTCTTACGCCACCGGTCTTGCCCCCGCTTTCCCCCACGTCGGTGCTGCCTCGACTTGCTTGCTCCAAGAGGGACGAGGCTCAGGCAATGACAGCACCTCTGGCGGTCCCGTCCCCGACGGTGTTGCAGCTGTGCTCACCAACGCATCTGCTCCCTCCTCTGTCGCCGGTGAAGCCCCCTGGGTTCGAGGCTTCGCCCCCCCCCCCGCTCATCTCCAATGGGCCGCTTCAGCGCACGCCATCCCCGGTGCGGCTCCGCAGGGCTGCTGCTGATCTGCAGCCAGCTGGGGTTGGCATGACCGTGCTCTTTGAAGATCGGCAGGAGCCCTTGCTGCCCTCCCCTGCATCAACGCCTCCCAGGCCTCCTGCTGCGCGTCGTAAGACTCTTGCTGGAGTGAACATTGCCCGAACAAGTGCGGGCCTCTCGCTGCACAGGACCAGTGCAAGGCTCAAAGCTGCTGGCAGAGCAAGGGTGGTGCCAGCGCCAGCGGCTGAGATCCTGGTTGCTCGTAGTCTGGGGATCGTTAAGGACGGAGAAGACATCACGGCCAAGGCCCTGGATGCATTTGCTGAACGTTTCAAGGAGCAGCTGCCGCTGGAGGTGATATCTGCCATGCGAGACTTGTTCAGGTTAGATGATGTGCAGGCAATGGGTGTGGAGGACGCCCTCATCCAGCACGGAGGGGAGGGTGCTATGGACATGGAGAGGATGGAGGATGCCGCTGCTGCTCTGCAGGCCTCCACCTGAGCAAGTTGATGTCTTTGGGTTGAAATGTTCTCTATGTTAGCTAAATCCTGGTCCATGTGTGTTGGTCCGTGTAAGTGTGGTTGGGTTGCATGGCACAAGCATAACCATAGCTGGGTTGTGTGTGGCATGTGGCCAAGCTCAGAAGTGTACTCCATGTTGCCATGTTAGTGCAACCTATCAATGTTATGTGTTGGAATGTCCGGGGCCTCAACTGTCCGGAAAGACGAGCTACTGTCAGCGCCACCATCGCTGCTTCTTCTTGCCATATTGTGTGTCTACAGGAAACAAAGCTTCACAATGTCGACATCTTCACAGCTTCCTTCTTAGGAGGGAGCAGACTCTGCAGTTTTGCGCAAAGGCCGACGGACGGCACTCGTGGAGGCATTTTGCTGCTCTGGGACGATCACCTTGTGGAAATGTTCAACATCACAGCTACCACCTTCTGCCTGTCCGCCATGGTCCGTTTTCGTGACTCCGATGTGCAATACAAGCTCACCACCGTGTACGGCCCCGCGGATTCTTCTCGCAAAGATGCCTTCTTCGCGGAGCTTATCAGCCAAAAACCGCCCAATGGCATGCCATGGCTTGCGGCTGGGGATTTCAACCAAATTTATAGTGCAAGAGACAAAAATAAAAGGCATGTCAATCGAAGTAGAATTAATCGGTTTCGAGCGACACTGCAAAGTTGTGAGCTTAAAGAGATACACCTGCAAAATAGGAGGTTCACTTGGAGCAACGAGAGGGAAAACCCGACTATGTGCAAACTGGACTTGTTTTTTTGCAATGCCGAGTGGGACACCACTTTCAGCACTCATCTGCTTCACGCCCTCTCGTCCTCTCTATCCGATCACTGCCCGCTTCTCCTCGCGGATGACAAGGGGCCTCGGAGGCCTAGAACCTTCAAGTTTGAATTTTTTTGGATTGCTATGCCCGGCTTTATGGAGGTGGTCAAAAAGGCTTGGATTGAGCCGCTCGAGCATGTTGAGCCATATCAAGTCCTGTTCCATAAGCTCAAGAAGGTGGCTCTCCGCCTTTCCGAATGGAGTAGGGGCCTTTTCTCCAAGGCAAAGGTTCACCTACACGCTGCACTATTCGTGATCCTACGCCTCGACATCGCTCAAGAGACCCGACAACTCTCCCCCGAGGAGAGTGACCTTAGGGCGAGGCTTAAAAGGAGGGTCATTAGCTTGGCCGTGCTTGAGAAAGCTCGGAAAAAGCAAAGTGCGAGAATTGCTAACCTCAAGGAGGGTGATGCCAACACCAAGTTCTTCCATTGCCGGATTAATGCTAGAAGGAGGAAAAATCACATTCATAGGCTAAAACATGACCAAGGGTGGATCATCGAGCATGACGCTAAGGAGAAGCTCATTCTGGACCACTTTTCTGAAGTGATGAAAAAAGGAAACACGTGCAATAAGGATCTAAACTGGGAGGAGCTCAACTTAGAGGTACATGACTTGCACGGCCTCGACTCACCCATCACCGTTGAGGAGGTACGTGAGGCAATCAATGACATGCCAAGTGACAAGGCGCCCGGCCCAGACGGCTTCACTGGAGCTTTTTTTAAGAAGTGTTGGGACGTCATTAAGTTCGACATGATGAGGGTGATACACCAGTTTGACTCCCTTCACACATCTAGTCTCCATTGGCTCAACTCCGCAAATATAGTGTTGTTGCCCAAGAAAGAGTGCGCGGAGGGGATTGCGGACTACAGGCCCATTAGTCTCATTCATGCCGTCGCCAAGATTATCGCAAAAATTCTTTCCATCCATCTCGCCCCGCGCATGAACAGCTTGGTCTCTAACGCCCAAAGTGCATTCATCAAGAGCAAAAGCATCCACGATAACTTCATGTGTGTCCAGAACTTGGCCCGTAGGCTACACAAATGCAAGACTCCGTCTCTCCTGTTCAAGCTAGATATACGCAAAGCCTTCGACTCGGTCAGATGGGAATACATCCTCGACCTCCTTCGGCGGAGGGGGTTTCCCCCCAAGTTTCGGGATTGGATTGCGGCTCTTCTTTGCACATCATCTTCTAGGATTCTGTTAAACGGGGTGGCTGGCAACCCCATCAAGCACGGTAGGGGCCTTCGGCAGGGGGACCCCCTATCCCCGCTCCTTTTTGTCATTGCAATTGACACACTCCAACAACTACTGGAGCTGGCAACCCGAAAAGGACTACTCCACAAAATTCGTGGGAGAGGGATCATGGTGCGAACTTCACTATATGCAGACGATGCAGCTGTTTTCATGGCTCCAATCAAAAAAGATATTGACAACCTCTCGGCCATTTTGCGCGGATTTGGGGAGGTCACCGGACTATGCACCAATTTTCACAAGAGCTCGGTTGTGCCCATTCGATGCAATCACCTAAACCTGGAGCACATTCTGCAAGGATTGCCAGCTAACAGGGCGTCCTTCCCCATAAGATACTTGGGTCTTCCATTGTCCGTCTGGCAGCTTAAGAAGGTGGATTTGCAATTTCTTGAGGACAAAATTGCGGCCAAGTTGGTGACATACGAGGGGCAAAACATCACCACCATTGGACGGACGACACTTGTTAAGTCTGTTGCCACCTCGCAAGCGGTCTATTTCATCACATCTTTGGTCATACCGCCGGGCATTCTTCACAATATCAACAAACTGGAGCAGGCTTTCCTTTGGTCGGGATCGGATAAGACGACGGGCGCCAAGTGCAAGGTAAACTGGGAGATGGTTTGCCGCCCGTGCGAATATGGCGGCCTAGGGGTTCTCAACACCGATAAATTCGCGCGGGCCTTGCGCTTGAGATGGCCATGGTTTGAATGGACGGCACCACAAAAGTTGTGGTGGGCTTGGGAAATCCATGTAATGAGGAGGACCTTGACTTCTTCTATGCATCCACGACCATCACCATGGGGAACGGCGCTAAAAAGCCTTTTTGGGATTCACCCTGTCTCCATGGGTGCAAGCCTAAGGATGTTGCCCCGCTCGTCTTTGTGGCCTCCTCAAGGAAGAATTGGAAGGTGCGGGAGGCCCTACAAAATAATGCATGGATCCTCAAGATCAACACCTCCACGGTTGTCTCCGCTGAGCACATCCGACAATTCTTCACACTATGGACACTTGTGAATGATGTACATCTGGATGCACTCTCTGAAGATACTATTGTGTGGAAGCATACGACAAGCGGGCACTACACTGCAGCCTCCGCCTACAAGGCCCAATTCCTTGGCTTGGTTCTCTCTCCCATGGACCAAATGGTTTGGAAAACTTGGGCGCCACCAAAGGCTAAATTCTTCGCTTGGTTGGCTATCCAAGACAGAATTTGGACCGCGGATAGACTACAAAAAAGTGGATGGCCAAATTGTGGTCTTTGCACCCTTTGCAAGCGAGAGCAAGAAAGTGGACCGCACCTTTTCTTCAAGTGCCGCTTCACTATTAGGCTATGGAACTTGGTCATTGCAAAATTTGGGCTTCATCATATGGACACCTCTATGTGGCATCTTGAGAGTTCGGTCAAGGAATGGTGGACAAATAGGACCGGTGCCGGAGTCCCCAACAGGAAGGCCATGGCCTCTCTAACCATGCTCGTGTCATGGACCATTTGGAACGAGCGGAATGCCCGTGTTTTCCGGAACAGGAGTGCTCCGCCACCAATCTTGCTAAACAACATCATCTGCGAGGCAAACCTTTGGATCACCGCCGGAGCAGAAATAATTAGGGAACATTATTTTGTGTGAGTAATCTTCCATGCCGTCTAAAAGTGTGCCCTTGTAACAAACTCTATCCTCTTCTTATTTAATAGATGAGGCAAATCTTTTGCCTCCGTTTCGGAAAAAAAGAAGCATACCCAAGCTCAAGGCTTGATCTTGTAGCTCAAAACAGTGTCCCAGATCATCTGCACCGCAGAGTCCAGCATCCCCTTCAGAGTGTCCACCTCTTCATTCCCATCCTGGTAAATGCTTAAGGAGACAGAATCATTGTGCTGTTCAATCCACAGTCGGTTAGAAAACACAAAGCACTCATATGTTGGTAGGAGAACAGAATATTAGGTGTGCACATGACATGGTAATTCCAATTGAGAGTAGCCAAATGTCAGCACTAAAACAGGATATTAGGTGTGCGCATTACATGCGTATGAAATAGCCACAAGAGGGTTGTTGTTTGGACATTAGGTCAAGCAAAGCCAGTATAAAATGCAGGTAAGTCACACATGCAACGGGAAATACCCTTCAGTTCCTGGGTGTATATACACCTTATATGAGATTATTTTTTAATAATTACAAAAAAGTCAAAAGTTTAGAAGTTTTTTTGGAATAAACTTGACATTCTTTTGCACTAGTATATAAATTTCTGAGAACAAAAACTCAGCATTGACTTCATGGCAAGAAAACAAAAATTATTTGCTATTATAGGTCACTGTTCACACTATTCTTGCCGAAACTTTTATTTTTTCTGAAAAGAAGTCAAAAGGTTTTTATCTTTTTATGGATTTTTTCTTACAAGCAATGGAAGGTCAACTTTAATTCAAAAATATTTTCAGAATTTTTTCACTTATTTAATTACTAATATGTTTTTCCATATAGGGTGTATATACACCCATAGACCAAAAGTTCCCCTACCACATGCAACCAAATAATTTGCTCAGGAACATCACAAATAAAAAAAATGATATTATCTTATGAAAACACGTCAAAAAATATATTATCTTATGAATTGATTTATCGTGTAGTAACCTGCAGTCTCTCAGATATGCCAGTTAGTTTGAAGGTAACTTCATTGGAAATCTCTCCAGTGGAGCTCCGGTGGTCAAACCGGTCAGCACACCTGAGCTTCAACCTTAAGGTTTTATTCCTGAAAGCACTATAGCTTGTATGCCACACCCCAACTATGCTGAACCTCTCACCAATCGACTCATTCCCAAGTGGCCATTTAAGTCCCCCTTTGGCATCAGGATCAACAATAGCTGAAGACACTAAGCTCTTTATGGCATTTTCCACTTCAGGCTGCAAGTGATATCAGATGAGTCTGCAGAAGATAAGATCGTAACAGAAAGGCTCAAGGTAGTTCTAATATGAACTCACGTCTATGTTCTTCAGGATCCTTTTTGTACGCAACATCAGCCTTAAATCAAAATCTTTGGACAGGCAGGATATGTCCTCCACCAGCTGCCGTATCTGGTTCAATTCAACCTGCACGAGAAGTAACAGTGGAGACTAATGAGAAAGAAAACCATTGTTAGCTGGCGGCTTGTAATGAATAGTATATCTGAGCAATTTAGCACAAGCCACAGTATGTGGGCCACGTATTATAACCTAACCAACTGGCCCTATACATGGTATAAATGAAATTTTGCACATCTCCTCACCTATCTAAGGGAAAATGTTATGCCCAACAAAATCAGCAGTAGAATGAAAAGAAACAAGGCAAAAAAGAATAATAATCGCATCGACTATAGCCTACATCTGCCAGTGAAACAATCTCCATTCAACTCATTTCAAGCAAACATAGTTGCTTTTCCATAACAATGCTGTCACACTGAGTTTTATTGCTGCAGTTTTTTGAGTTAAAAAACATACTGAGTTCAGAGCTAATTGTCCAAGTTATAGACCACAGACAAGAGACACGGCTGCTTTAGAGAAAGAAGGAAACACCGCCCACTTGAGTGGCAATCAGAAGACCACATATAGTGGTACGCATATAGTGAATGATATCGTGTATACAAACTGATTCTATTTACGCATTCCTTCATCTGAATTGCCCAAAAATTTCCTTTGAACAAAGACAAGCATGATAATTGATGGCTAAAAAGTTAGCAGCATACATCGTCTCAATGAATACCAACTTATAAATTGAGACGACTTAATTGTCAGGCGTAAAAGAACAAAACTATGCACAATCCCAATATTTCATACTGTGTTAGCGCTAAACGTTAACTGTCACGCTGAGATCTGAAAACCAAAAGAAAGGACATAAATGTATACTATACAGACCTTGTGGATCACAAGCTTCCCATCCTCTTGCACGGTGCATTTGCAAGACATCGTCGTATCACTTCGCTGCTTGTCAAACACCTATCAGGTATTTACAGGCCCCAAAGTCAATTCACACTCATCTGAAAAATAACCAGGTATAACTCTCAAACTGTCGGGACGTCCGAACCTTGACATGGTAGTGCTTTTTTGATGAATCGAACTTCAGATCCGTCAGCTTCCCAATATACATCCCAATCTCATCCACACACTTGCCGGGCAAATTCGTATAGAACGATTTACGGACCTGGCTCCTCGATCCTTCTGC
Organism: Triticum urartu; assembly: GCF_003073215.2. NCBI lineage: Eukaryota > Viridiplantae > Streptophyta > Magnoliopsida > Poales > Poaceae > Triticum > Triticum urartu. The sequence goes on from NC_053027.1 coordinate 104,806,632, forward strand.
CCCTGCTTTTGCTGCGTCGCGGACAGAGTCCAGGGAGACGGGTCCGCCGCTAGGTCCGCTACACAACATCACCCAAAGAAAGCAGCTCTTTGCGCATTAATCACAATGTGATGTGACACGAAGCACAGGTTCAAGAAATGAAATGGTGGACGGACAAATGTAGGAGAAGACTCACGGTTGGAACAGGACCTTGCCCACCCTTGCCACGAGGCTCAGCTTTACCTCCTCGTCTTCCGTGGGCGCATCGCGCGCCGTCGCTCTCGCCCTCTCCGCCGCGGCTAGGAGGTCCGGCAAGAAACTCTCGGTGATGGCCGCGACCGCGGCCTCCGCGGAGCCGGGGGCGCTTTTCGGGGAGGAGAGGGCGAGGACGAGGGGCTTGGCGCCGGTCTCGCGCTCGATGGGATCGCAGGGGAAGGGGACGAGGCGGAAAGTGTCGGCGTCGCCGGAGCCGGGGGGGAAGGGCGGGAGCGGGGACCAGCGGGAGACGCAGCCCGCGGCGTGGATGATCTTGTTGTTGGACGGGCGGAGGTGGTGACGCCCGCGACCGCGAGGGGAGGAGATGGAAAGGGACTGGAGGGAGGAGATCGGTGGGAAAGGGGTTGGGGCGGGCTCGGAGCTGCTGGAGTGGCGCCGGTGGGGCGGGAGGTAGACCATGGCGGATGCCCGATTGGCCGGCGGCGAGGAGGTTTTGGGGAGGGGAGAAGGGGAAAGAGGGAAGTTGGCGATGGACTGTGCTGGAAACTGACCGTGGTCGCCTCTTTGTTTCAAGTCCCTTTATTTTTCCCAAATGATAATGCTCACACACGTTTTAAGTCCGTTTATTTTTCCCAAATGATAATGCTCACACACGTGATACGAAGTAATTCCATCCATATTTTTTTGATGGCCACTTTAGACTAGTCACAATAGAAGTAATTTCAGCAGTAATATCGAGTCCAACTCAGCAAATTTGCTTATGTGGTAATAAATTAATAAGGAGAGATGTAGTTTGAATAACTTAGCTAGTTACTGTAACATCACATGTCTCAATGCAATATGAGTTTATAACCTAATAAATAAGCCTTTGCATGACACCACACTTATGTTACTACCCACTATGAAGATAGTAATATAGTCTAGGGATATGTGTATGTGACTAGTGTATGTTACTCTCCACTGTAGCTAATCTTAGTTACAAAAGGATGACAACTTTAACTAGCCACAGTGGGAGTAACTTCAGCAGTAACATCAAATCCAACTCAGCAAATTTGTTTATGTGTCAATGAGTTAATGAGGAGAGAGATAGTTTGAGTAACTTAGCTAGTTACTGTAACATCACATGTCCCAATTCAATATGAGTCTATAACCTAATAAATGATAATTTGCACTTATGTTACTACCCACTATGAAGGTAGTAATATAGTCTAGGGATATGTGTATGTTAATCTCCATCATGGCTAGTCTTATGAAGTATGGCAACTTTCTGTTTGAATGACAAGTTTCAGTTTTTTTGAGATTTGTTTCTTTTAGATGGCAACTTTAGTGTAAAAACGTGTGGGCGATGTTACTACATGCCGCACGGTGTGGCAATTATCGTGTTGGGGAACGTAGCAATAATTCAAAATTTTCCTACATGTCACCAAGATCAATATAGGAGATGCTAGCAACGAGAGAGAGGGAGTGCATCTTCATACCCTTGAAGATCGCTAAGCGGAAGCGTTACATGAAACGCGGATGATGGAGTCGTACTCGCGGCGATTCAAATCGCGGAACATCCGATCTAGCGCCGAACGGACGGCGCCTCCGCGTTCAAGACACGTACAACCAGGGGACGTCTCCTCCTTCTTGATCCAGCAAGGGGAGAGGAGAAGTTGAGGGAGAACTCCGACAGCACAACGACGTGGTGGTGATGGAGCTCGTGGTTCTCCGACAGAGCTTCGCCAAGCATTATGGAGGAGGAGGTGTTGGAGAGGGGGAAGGGGCTGCGCCAGGGGAAGGGTGTGGCAGCCCTCCCACCTCCCCCCTATATTTATAGGGGAAAGGGGAGAGAGGGCCGGCCCCCTAGATCACATCTACAAGGAGGGGGCGGCGGCCAAGGGGGGACTTGCCCCCCAAGTCAGGTGGGAGGCGCCCTCACCCCCTAGGGTTTCTAACCCTAGGTGCCTTGGGCCCCTTTGGGGGACGCACCAGCCCACGAGGGGCTGGTTCCCCCCCCCTTTGTTCAGCCCATTAGGCCCATCGAGGTAGGTGGCCCCATCCGGTGGACCTCCGGACACCTTCCGGTGGTCTCGGTACAATACCGATAACCCCCGAAATTATTCCGGCGACTGAAACAAGACTTTCCATATATAATTCTTCACCTTTAGACCATTCTGAAACTCCTCGTGACGTCCGAGATCGCATCCGGGACTACAAACAACCTTCGAACCACATACTATTTCCCATAACAACTCTAGCGTCATCGAACCTTAAGTGTGTCGACCCTACGGGTTCGGGAATCATGCAGACATGATCGAGACATCTCTCCGGCCAATAACCAACAGCGGGATCTGGATACCCATGTTGGCTCCCACATGTTCCACGATGATCTCATCGGATGAACCACGATGTCGAGGATTCAATCAATCCTGTATGCAATTCCCTTTGTCTATCGGTATGTTACTTGCCCGAGATTTGATCATCGGTATCCCCATACCTCGTTCAATCTCGTTACCGGCAAGTTTCTATACTCGTTCTGTAACGCATGATCCCGTGACCAACTCCTTAGTCACATTGAGCTCGTTATGATGATGCATTACCGAGTGGGCCCAGAGATACCTCTTCGTCATACGGAGTGACAAATCCCAGTCTCAATTCGTGCCAACCCAACAGATACTTTCGGAGATACCTGTAGTGCACCTTTATAGCCGCCCAGTTACGTTGTGATGTTTGGCACACCCAAAGCATTCCTACGGTATCCGGGAGTTGCACAATCTCATGGTCTAAGGAAATGATACTTGACATTAGAAAAGCTTTAGCAAACAAACTACACGATCTTGTGCTACGCTTAGGATTGGGTCTTGTCCATCACATCATTATCCTAATGATGTGATCCCGTTATCAACGACATCCAATGTCCATGGTCAGGAAACCATGACCATCTATTGATCAACGAGCTAGTTAACTAGAGGCTTACTAGGGACATATTACGATCTATATATTCACACATGTATTACGGTTTGCGGTTAATACAGTTATAGCATGAACAATAGACAATTATCATGAACAAGGAAATATAATAATAACCACTTTAGTATTTTCTCTAGGGCATATTTCCAACAGTCTCCCACTTGTACTAGAGTCAATAATCTAGTTACATTGTGATGGATCGAACACCCATAGAGTTCTGGTGTTGATCATGTTTTGCTCGCAGAAGAGGTTTAGTCAACGGATCTGTGACATTCAGATCCGTATGCACTTTACAAATATCTATGTCTCCATCTTGAATATATTCACGAATGGAGTTGAAGCGACGCTTGATATGCCTGGTCTTCTTGTGAAACCTGGGCTCCTTGGCAAGGGCAATAGCTCCAGTGTTGTCACAGAAGAGAGTCATTGGGCCCGACGCATTTGGAATAACTCCTAGGTCGGTGATGAAATCCTTCATCCAGACTGCTTCCTGTGCTGCCTCCGAGGCTGCTATGTACTCCGCTTCACATGTAGATCCCGCAACAACGCTTTGATTGCAACTACACCAACTGACTGCCCCACCATTCAAAATGTACACGTATCAGGTTTGTGACTTGGAGTCTGATGACCGACAAGTATAGGGCATCTATCGCAGTCCTTTCGATAAGTAAGAGTGTCGAACCCAACGAGGAGCAGAACGAAATGATAAGCGGTTTCCAGCAATGTATTCTTTGCAAGTACTGAAATAAGTGGTAACATATAGTTTTGTGATAAGATAACTTGTAGCGAGAGACAAGTAACAAAAGTAAATAAAGTGCAGCAAGGTGGCCCAATCCTTTTTGTAGCAAAGGACAAGCCTGGACAAACTCTTATATAGAGAAAAGCGCTCCTGAGGACACATGGGAATATCGTCAAGCTAGTTTTCATCACGTTCATAAGATTCGCGTTCGGTACTTTGATAATCTGATATGTGGGTGGCCCGGTGCTTGGGTACTGTCCTTACTTGGACAAGCATCCCACTTATGATTAACCTCTATTGCAAGCATTCGCAACTACAACAAAAGTATTAAGGCAAACCTAACCATAGCATGAAACATATGGATCCAAATCAGCCCCTTACGAAGCAACGCATAAACTAGGGTTTAAGCTTTTGTCACTCTAGCAACCCATCATCTACTTATTACTCCCCAATGCCTTTCTCTAGGCCCAAATAATGGTGAAGTGTCATGTAGTCGACGTTCACATGACACCACTAGAGGGATGACAACATACATCTCATTAAAATATCGAACGAAGACCAAATTCACATGACTACTAATAGCAAGACTTCTCCCATGTCCTCAGGAACAAACGTAACTACTCACAAAGCATATTCATGTTCATAATCAGAGGGGTATTAATATGCATATTGGATCTGAACATATGATCTTCCACCAGATAAACCAACTAGCATCAACTACAAGGAGTAATTAACACTACTATCAACCCACAGGTACCAATCCCGGACTTGGAGACAAGAGATGAACTAGGGTTTTGAGAGGAGATGGTGCTGGTGAAGATGTTGATGGAGATTGCCCTCTCCCGTTGAGAGGAGCGTTGGTGATGACGATGGCGATGATTTCCCCCTCCCGGAGGGAAGTTTCCCCGGCAGAACAGCTCCGCCAGAGCCCTAGATTGGTTCCGCCAAGGTTCCGCCTCGTGGCGGTGGAGTTTCGTCCGAGAAGATGGCTTATGATTTTTTTTCTCATCGAAAGACTTCATATAGCAGAAGATAGCCATCGGAGGGCCACCAGGGGGCCCACGAGGTAGGGGGGCACGCCCAGGGGGTAGGGGCGTGCCCCCCACCCTCGTGGGCAGGGTGTGGCCCCCCTGGTGAACTTCTTCCACTGAGTATTTTTTATATATTCTGAAAACGTCTTCCATGAAGTTTCAGGACTTTTGGAGCTGTGCAGAATAGGTCTCTAATATTTGCTCCTTTTCCAGCCCAGAATCCCAGCTGCCGACATTCTCCTTCTTTATGTAAACCTTGTAAAATAAGAGAGAATAGGCATAAGTGTTGTGACATAATGTGTAATAACAGCCCATAATGCAATAAATATCGATATAAAAGCATGATGCAAAATGGACGTTTCAGAGTCATCCAGATCTGTGTCGAAGCTAGCATCGACGTAACCCTTTACGCCGAGCTCTTCATCACCTCCATAAACCAGAAACATATCCTTAGTCCTTTTCAGGTATTTTAGGATATTCTTG